>NC_048303.1:112697614-112811223 GCF_013100865.1 Trachemys scripta elegans | reverse complement strand
AACAAGGAGTCTGGTGGCACCTTAAAGACTAACAGATTTATTTGGGCATAAGCTTTCATGAGATGCATCCGAAGAAGTGAGGTTTTTACTCACGAAAGCTTATGCCCAAATAAATCTGTTAGTCTTTAAGGTGCCACCAGACTCCTTGTTGTTTCTATAATATTTAGAAATTCCAAGGTGTTTTAATACTGGCAAAACAAACCAATTTGAGTGACATGCTGGAGGAAGTCCCCCCCCCAAGATCACCCATCTTTTTTTCCTACACACTACAGATAGGTGCATAAGGAGCTAGTCACCCAGTTCCCTAATGTGATTTGGTGGTCTGTAGCACACACAAATAAAAACCCTATCTTATCCTTTATCTGTTACAACATTGTCCATAAAACATTCAAGTTTATTTTCTTCTGAGTTATCAGTGACTAAGACCTGGTCTACACTGGGGAAGGGGGGGGGATCGACCTAAGATACTCAACTTCAGCTACGAGAATAGCATAGACGTATCTTAGGTCGACTTACCTCGCATCCTCATGGCGCGGGGTCGACTGCCGCCACTCCCCTGTCAACTCCGCTTCTGCCTCTCGCCACGGTGGAGTACAGGAGTCAACGGCAGAGCGATAAATCGCCTTGAGTCAATAAATCGATCCCCGATAGAGCAATCACTACCTGCCGATCCGACGGGTAGCATAGACGTACCCTCAGAAACAGGTAATGCCATTTTTGACAGAGTGCCGCTCCTCCTCCCCTGTTGCCCTGAGCCCACAACATAGTCATCATAGGATGCACTTGAGCGTGTGGTGTATAGTTAGCAGTGGGTGCCTGGCAAGCAAAGCCAGATATATTGTAATCTTTGGTTTTCCTAAAAGTTAGGTTGATTCCGATTGAATAAAAATGAGTTTACTACTGAATACAGATTTTCTTACCTCTACATACAAATCCATTTGGATTGCGTGTTTTCTCTCCATGCTGGCACAGGGATTTTTGCAGCAACCAGTTCCTTTTGGAAAAAATGCCTATTATATTGTGTGTGGTTTGTTTGGGTGGGTTTTTTTGTTTTTTGTTTTTTTTTCTGCTGACCATGTCTTTGGCAAGGGGGTGAGTTATAGTTTCCCAGATGAGAGAGAATACATTGGGCAGATCAGACTGCAGCTGTTTGCAGTGTTCCACTGCCCTAGCAATTGTTTTCAAATGGTGGATGAGAGTTCCTGGCATGTTTGACTGACATGTCTGTGTTACTTGTTTGTATCTTAGTGTGTAAAAAATTGAATGGCTGAAGTTGTTGGCAGCTGCTTGTTTAAGGTTTTGATCAGTGGGAAATTTAAATAAATCATTTTAGTTTTGAGATATAATCAATACCTTAATAGCCTTAGAAAATACAGGAATGTTCTACCTGTGCTGTTGCTTCTGTTCCTCTTCCCATTTCTGTAGATTATACAGGATATACAACTCCCCCTCTCAGGGCCGGCTCCAGGGTTTTGGCCGCCCCAAGCAGCCAAAAAAAAAAAAATCCGTGATCGCGATCTGCGGCAGCAATTTGGCGGAAGGTCCTTCGCTCCGAGCGGGAGTGAGGGACCATCCGCCGAATTGCCGCCGAATAGCTGGACCTGCTGCCCCTCTCCGGAGTGGCCGCCCCAAGCACCTACTTGCCAAGCTGGTGCCTGGAGCCAGCCCTGCCCCCTCTCTCAAGATTTCTCATTTGGTCTCTAACACCCACATCGTGCTATCGCTGCTAAGATGCCATTTACTGTGTTTAATCAGAGATCTTGTACTAAATTTTTCTGCTGCATCAGCATGTAGCTAGTAGGTTTTCATAATAAATCATGATTAAGGATATGTTTTAGTCATGGGTATTTTTAATAAGTCATGGACAGGTCATAGGCAGTAAACAAAAATTCATGGCCTGTGACCTGTCCATGACTTATACTATATACTCCTAAATCTTGGGTGCTCTGGGATGGGGGGTGGCCCGGTGGCACCAGGGGTCATCTGGGGGGAGCAGCCTGGCACACCCACTAGTGCTGGGGGGGCATTGGTGGGGCTGGCAGGATCCCTACCCAGATCCACATAACTCTCTTGAAGTGGTGACACGTCCCTCCCTCAGCTCCTAGAGAGGCACAGCCAGGGGGCCTCTGCCCTGAGCACCATCTCCGCAGCTCCCATTGGGAACTGCAGCCAATGGGAGCTGTGGGGGAGGCATCTGCAGGCAGAGGCAGCGCGAAGAGCAGCCTGGCCGTGCCTCTGCCTAGGAGCCAAAGGAGGGACATGTCACTGCTTCCAGGGAGCGCCCCCCGAGGAAAGTGCCACCCAGAGCCCTCACCCCCTCCTGTGCCCCAATTGTCAGCCCTGATCCCCCTCTCAGAAGCAAACTCCTGCTGCTGCTGAGGCTTGGGGGCCCGGTGGGCCAAGACTGCCCCAGCAGCAGCCAGTGCGGCTGGCCCAGGGGCTGCCCAAGCAGTTCAGTCTGCCCCCGGGCCAGCTGCACCGGCCACTGCAGAAGTCACGGAGGTCCTGGAATCCGTGACTTCCGTGACAAACTCGCAGGTTTAATCGTGATCAGTGCGGGCATTTGGTTCTCTGCCTTGTCATCAGCATCCGATAATCATATTTTCTCAGTTATATCCAGCTTTATGCATGCTGTGCCAATCACACTTGAGGACAGCATTGGGTTTGATAGTTGAGAGCTCCCTGGCATATGGATTATGAGTAATAAATTCAATTCCATTCTGTTATCTGCCTCAGAATGATTTTAAACCACACAATAGGCCAGATCTTCAGTTGGTGGAAGTCATTTTAGATCCATGGAGTTCAGTGAAGCTGCCCCAATTTATGCTAGCTTAGGATCTGGGCCAAGATATGAATCAGTAACTAATCATGTATATTTTTCTCTCTCCCTTTCTTTGCATTTTCAGAATACACTTTTTCACAGCTTCATCTATCTAGGATTTGAAATTGCTGCCCACACAATTGCTACTAGTTGCAATATTGCCAACTGTAAGCTTTAAAAAAAAATCTTAGTGAGTCGTGAAACATCATATTAGTTTAAAAATCACAAGATTTTTAGAAATAACAACTATTGGGTTTTTTTATTTGCTTTCTGATTTCAAAACTTTTAGATTTCAAAATTTTCTTTGCAACCCTGAGGGCTAGAAAGTTGAATGTCTCAAGTAATCAGTCTCACAGTTCAGGGCAACGGCACCTATATCTCCCCATCATAGTCCAGAAGGGGCACCCATTCATTGGCTTCCAACTCCCCAGCTGTCCATTCTCTTGGATGGAGACACACATCTCTCTTCCTCCTGACTGCGGTAATACCAGGCTGCACAATTCCCTGCATACACTGTGAATTTCCTAGCGAAGTCGACTTCCTAAATAGGCAAGCATTTTCTGCTTTGCTTTCTCTTTGAAGGCTATGTAAGAGGTAATTGCCCACAGTTTTAAATGACCATGCTGCTCTTTCTAACAAATTACATTTATTCTGAAGGTAAAAGCATTACAGAGGAAACATACTAAAAACAATACAAGAACCTACATGCATGCTAATAAGCTTACCACAGATCACCCTTCCTCACATCTCCACAAGGGATCTGTTGGGCATCAGTCCTTTCAACCCTTCCATAAGGATTGGGGTCCTCCCCTTGGACAGAAGATCCTGTCTATTTGCTGGACCAGAACAAAGGTCTTGAGTCGGTTTAAACTCAGGCTGTTTACCTGGATGTCCATTCTTTGTCTGACCTCTGAAGAATCTAGTTTTCACTAGTGTAGGTTAGCCTCATGAGAAGGCAGTGTTACAACTTTAGTGAACTTGCACTGATCTTAACTCCTGGAAGGGCTGTGGTTACCCTCCCCCATGGAATTACATGGCCCACAATGATACATAAACTTAATACAATTAGGTCTCCCAAAGCTATTGCAAGAAATTGCCATTTCTGTCACAATCACATGACTCCAGGAGCTGGGCTTTAAGGAAAAATTGCCAATATTGCAAGACTCAATAAAATTCCATGCACTGGTAATACCGTAGCTGGTATCTTTCTGACTCAGCAGAAAAGCGAAAGATTAAGTGAATTTGGGGACTAAGCTATTCTCACCCTACTGCTCCTGATTGAGGAATATTAGAATGTTATATGGAAGCTTTTATTGCTTTTTCCGGTGGTGCATTTAGTCTGTGGATTGAGGAATTCAATATCCAAGTCTTTTCTTCTAGTTTCTCGTCTGTGCATGCATCCAGGCAGACTCACTTAGGGCAGCGAGTGTCCAAAGACTCCTTATTGGAACAGGGGGCATTGTCCAGGGCCCTCTGTTTAGTATCCACCCTTGTTTTGACTATGTGACTGCACCCCCACCCCCACCCTGTGTTTTCATTCTTTGTCCCGTGTAGCAAGTGAAATTCAGGATTCTGTGTCCCCCTCCCTCATCTGAGACATGTGACCCTTTTATTGTGATGGGTTTTGCCCAATATCCTGAGAGATAAATAGGCTGCCCTCTTTTATAAATAAATATTAAATATACTTGCATAGAATCATTGAAATTCTTTAAAAACAAAGATGAAACGACACCCACATTCCCCATTTCTCAGGTCAGGATGTAGAGAAAGTTGGGGGAGTCAAGCACACCCTCTTTGGAAATGCACTTTGCCAGCATGGCTCTCCACACTCATTGGATCCTACTAGATCCATAACTGCTGCACGATTTCCATGTGATGTATGTGATTACGGGGTAGTGCGGTCACCAGTGGCTGTGAATTGTTGGTGGTTTATTTTTGATGGTTGTATTTTTATGTTTCTCAGGACAGGCGGTGTGGGATCGCTAGAAGGGCTCTTTCTGAGGGAACCTGCCTATTGAAGATGATGTGGCTTGGGTTGGTGCTTGGCCTCTGAAGCCTAGGGAGGAGGGCGGGCTTCAGAGCCTGAGCCATGACAACTATACAGCTATTTCTAGTGCCATCATGTAAGCCCGAGTCTGTCGACCTGGGGCTGAGGCTCACTGCTGTGCGCTGTGTAGACATACCTATTGAGTCACTGGGAGCTTGAGTGTTGTGAGCTTCAGCATGTAGCTTAGGGCCTATCCCTTTGATAAGGCTTTTGGATGCCCTCATCTGTACATCAATTTAATAGCATAAAAGGCAGAGGGGAGGATTACTCTGCTTTAAAGTGATTTTTTTTTTCTGATAGTGGCCATTTCTGGGGTTGCATGGTGCTGAGATGATTGGATAATGGGAGTATCGTACCTTTCTAAATACATGTTTCACTTACTTTGTGTGCTCTGCTTTAAGATAGCGGCTATAATTCTAAATGTTAATGGGTAAAGGAGAATGGGAGAGGAAGGATGGTCCAGTGGTTAGGGTCCTAGCCTAGGACCTGAAATTGAATTTAGGTCTCCCCTGCTTTACAACAAACTTCCTGTGTGACCTTGGGCCAGTCACATAGCCTCTCTGAACAAATCTACACAGCAATGTAAGTCCAGGGTTAGTGGGACTTGAGTCACTGACCCATGTTAGGGAACCCTGTGCTTGAGCATCTACTTTGCATTTTAACCCTAGGTTAAGAATTTTCTGACCCATGCTCAAACTTAGGGGTCTGGAGTCCAGTGGGCAGACACGAGTCAAAGTAACCATACCCCAGAGCCCTCCACCCCTGTAACATGGCCTCTCTTTCCCTAGGAATGTGGTGTACCATGGGAAAACTTTACTGCCCACCCTCCACGTTACCAGGTAGCATCTAACCTTGCGAAAAGTTTGATCAGTTCGTGCTCCATTGGAGACCCAGGAGGCTCTCTGATAGTGTGCTTGCAGATTGGTGATCAGAACAGAAGGGTTAACACTGACCTAAGCTGCTGCTGTTTTCCAAGGAGGTCAGTGGGGAGGCTTCCATTTTCAATAGAGCGGACTGCAGATTGTTGGGATAAAGAGGACAAAGGAAGTTGTCCCATGGAATTGTGGAATACTTCCAGATGATTCCTGGGACCTGAGTCAAGCAGGGCTCTGGCTACACTACAAAGCAATAGGATTCAGACCATGGGTCCCGGCTTGACTAGAACTCAGCTCGTCCAACCCCTGGGTTGGTGTAATTGCAGTGTAGACGCAAGGAGGGTTAGCCTTGAGCCGAGGCTTACATTGCAGTGTAGGCATACCCTCTGTCTCTCAGTTTGTGAAATCAGGATAATACTTCCTGACCTCAAAGGCTATTGTGAGGATAAATACATGAAAGGTTGTGAGGTGCTCAGATACTACAGTAATGAAGACCATGTAAGTACCTTAGATAGGAAATATGTAGACATTTCACATGCCCTTATCTGCTAAGAATTTTGGAGGGATTGGGAGACTATAAATAGCACTTCCTTAAACTCCTAAATTGTTAAGAAAGCACACTGACAAAACTTCTCCCATGACACAAAATAGCTGAGTTTACTTAGGGGATTTACTCTCTCTTCAGTGTGTAAATGTAATACCTAATAATGTTGATGAGTGTTGTGACTGTGTATTAAATAGAGAAGAGATTCTCATAGCTGTATTACAGCCAGCTTTTTACAGTGGGAGCTGCTGGATCCTTTTAAGGATCTCTCCTTAGAATATCAGGGTTGGAAGGGACCTCAGGAGGTCATCTAATCCCACTCCCTGCTCAAAGCAGGGCCAATCCCCAGACAGATTTTTGCCCCAAATTGCCCCCTCAAGAATTGAACTCACAACCCTAGGTTTAGCAGGCCAATGCTCAAACCACTGAGCTATCCCTTCCCCCTCTTGTTTAGAGTTCATAAATTGCTGCTGAGCTGTTTTGAGAATCTAGCCTCAATAGTTGCTCAGTACTTCTGAAAATCAGACTTGTGACTTTTGTGTACGTGTGCGTGAGGTCTAATATAGCAAAGAACTTACACCTGTACTTAACTTTAAACCCATGGGCTTAAAGTTAAGCACAAGAGTGGTCCTGCTGACTACAGGTTCTTAAGGCCCAAATACTCAAAGATATTTATGCACCTAACTCTGATTTCAGTGGGAATTAAGTACTTTTGAGGGTCTGGGCTTAAGTGCTTTGGGGACCAGTGTCTTGGTGAATCATAATGTTTTCCAATTAATAACATAAATAAAAATGACATTACAATATGAAACCACTTAGAATTAAACTTTCAAATCTGGCTACTAAAATTACAACCTCAAATTTTGTGTCTACTGGCATGACACCATCAAAATGCAGACTTACCCATACAAATTGATGTTTGCATGTCTAATACAAGTAATTTTGAGAATGAGTGCCCATTTATGTGCACACATATTCATTTTACACACTAAGATGCCGATTTTCACACACGGTTAAATACAGTAGATACACAAATACCCATTTGCGCACACAAGTGTGGGTTTTGGAATGGGTGTATATACCAAGATTCTTGATGCCATTTAGAAGATGGCTTTGTAAAAATGAAACCCTAACACTGAAATTCTATCTGCATATTTCCAAGCCTCTTTTTGAATTGTTCCTCTAAATTTTCCCAAGTGAATCAGACAAGGAAAAGATTGCTATGAAATTTTTTTTATCCATGTTAATCAAATTAAAATTACCTTTATAAACTGTAAATCTCAAATAAAATTCCCCCTTTTTAAAATGTATTTTAAAATAATCTGAGTCCTGTGCAAAAGCCTGCATTTTATTACCACCAATTCTATTCTATTTTAGACACAATAAAAGTGTTTCTAGAAACTTGAATGATTAATCAGGTCATTACATTTTATCCTGTGGTAATGGAATACCGACTGCTAGCTGTCCATTTACTGTAGTGCATGGTGTTGGCAGTATCATTACAAATGGCCCCAACAAACAGCTATTACAGTCCATAAAACTAAACAGAGTGTAAAAGGATAACTTGGCTGTGCAGGATAGTTTTGTGTATGGCATGCAAAAATTAGATGCTAAATTTTCTGGAATAAGGTCTTTTGTATTTTAATTGTGTCAAACAAAGTTTGCTCTTCAGAAGTAGAGTACTTGTATGGATTTCTTTGTGTAAAGCTAAAAGAGTGCCCCTCACATAAAAACCTGCTGACAAGCCTGGCAGTGCATGATCCTGTTCCCATTCCTGTGCAAAGAGAATTAATAGTCCAGCACTTTGAACATGGGGAGTGTTTTACCAACATTGTGAGTTGGTCAATATTTTTCAATCAATATTTTTTGCAGTGAAAAATGATTCTTTATTGGAAATTAACATTTGTGTCTTTTGAAATGTTCCAGTTTTTCAAAGAAAACAAATACAAGCTGATGGTTTGATTTTTGAAAACTGAAATATTCAATGTTTTATCAAAAACCAAATCACTTGTGTGAAAATTTAAAAAATGTATATATATTTTAGAGAACAGAATTTTCTGACTAGCTCTATAAATAATTGCCCTATGCAATAGGCAAATATTGCCATGCCATATATGGGAAAACTGGGGCTATAACTTCTGGGTCTTGATTTTCAAAAGTGCGCAGTAATTTTGTAGGCCAGTGTCTAAATGCTACAGGCATCTTTAAAATTTATATATATAGTACTTGAGAAACAGTATGAGATAGAGCCAAGATTGCACATGCAACATTACCTTTAGCATTTCCTACGTTCAGACCTTTAAAATATATATATCAATCACATACCCCTTTTTGTATTCCATTCTAGATATGTTTGACAGAGCAATATATTCTCAGAGTTACTAGGTCTTGGAATTGCAACAGTGGCTGGGAGACACAATGGGGAAAGAGCACCGGAGTGTGTAGAGAGGCACATGGAAGAAGCAGAGACCGCCGGAGCTGGAAGTATCCAGATAGATAGGGAGAGAGAAGGATAGGAACAGGAGGTGGGGTGCAATGGGCAGGAGCACATGAGGCAGAGTCTTTGTGAGTGGACAGAATCAGAAGGCTCTATAACCACTAGAGATTACTCCCCTCTAGGACATGAAATTCAACCCATAGTCCTCAGTCTCAACATTCTTCTTATCTCAGCAAAGAGATGTGAAACCAACTGGCAAATTGGCTGGTCCTCAAAGAGAACAACCTCCTACTGCTATCCTGGCGCACATATATATAGCTTCAACCTGTGGGGAAGAACTGTACTGTACGGTGCATATCTAAGGTTATTTTCTTACTGTCCCTCCAGTATAATTTGTGTTTCTGCATCTTCACTGACCCTTGTCTTTAAGGGATTTGGTGAATCAGTTTTACCTTCATTCACAGAAGCAAATATGTTTCATTATACTCGATATTTTCAGTTTAACTGCAGCTTGCCGCGCCCCAGCAATGGATACTTTACCTTGACACAATACAGCATTGCAGTCCAGGCAGGGGGAGAAATGGCAGACTAACATCTCTTCTCCAAAGATGAGGGTAATAAATTATCCATGAGCTCACAAGGATCAAAGCCTGAAATGATTTCGCTTTACAAAGGCAACATAAATGTATCTGTGTGATGATCTTGGGGAAAGCCTGTGGAGTCACACAATGACAAATCAAGCCCTCTCAGTCACTGTAAAAATTTCTGAACTGCTCTGCCTTTTTGAGATACCAATTCCAGTCTGGTGCACTACAGGGATTTTTTTTAAAGGTAACCCTTAAAACCCAAGGCCAATTTTTATTTACCTTTCCCTTTTGGGAGGAAAGGGAACAGCAATAATTGGACCACATTGCTGACCTACTAAATATTTTCAATTGCCAAGTGACTATCCATTCAACATATGGGTGGTGGGGCATCGTCTGACTATGAAACATCTAGCTGAAACAAAAAAAAATAATATAGGTGACTTGATACCTCCTTTTCTATTACTAATATAAGGACAAAATATCCTGCCTGAGATTTTGAAGTATGTATTCGTAATCACTTTTTAAAACTTAGTTTGTTCCCCTGCCCTCCTCCAAGTGCCAACATGAATTTCCAAATATGTAAGTGCTTTTGGAGGGGGAAAAATGCAGATTTGGCAAATGTTTCAGCTGAAAAATTTTGCCCAGCTCTACTTCAAAGAGTTAGTGGGACAGCTCAGAAAGGAGCAAGAGAAAGATGTAGGAAGATGTAGTCCTCTGTGTAGTAGGGAAGGTGAGCTAATAACAGATGACATCAAGAAGGCTGAGGTGTTTAATGCCTATTTTACTTCAGTCTTCACTAAAAAGGTTAATTTTGACCAGATACTCAATAGAATTAATAAGAAAAAGGGGGCAGGAATACAAGCCAAAATGGGGAAAGAACAGGTCAAAGAATATGTAGATATGTTCGATTGTATTCAAGTTATCAGGCCCTGATGAAATTTACCCTTGGATTCTTATGAAATCTTGGAATTGTTAGTGATTTCTCTGAAGATGTCATGGAGGGTGGGTTTAGTCCCTGAGAACTTTAGAAGGGCAAATATAATACCTATCCTTAAAAAGGGGGAGGGGCGGGGAGAGTCTAACTTTGGTACCTGGAAAGATACAGGAGCAAATTACTGAACAATCAGTTTGTAAGCACTTAAAAGATAATAGGGTTATGAGGAATAGCCTGCATGGATATTTTTCAAGATCAAATCATGTCATGCCAAACTAATTTCTTCCTTTGATGGGGTTACTGGCCTAATGGATGGGGAGGAAGGAAGCCGTAGAAATAATATATCTTGATTTTAGTAAGGCTTTTGACACAGTCCCACATGACATTCTCAAATGTAAACTAGGGAAATGTGATCTAGATGACATTACTATAAGGCAGGTGCGCAGTTGGTTGAAAATCCATATTCAAAGAGTAGTTCTCAATGGTTTGCTGTCAAACTGGGGAGACATGTCTAGTAGAATCCTGCAGAGGTCTGTCCTGAATCTGGTACTAGTCAGTATTTTCATTAATCACTTACATAATGGAGTGGAGAGTCTGCTTATGAAATTTGTGGATGACAGTGGGGAATGTTCTGGCAGCAGAGAGGCAGTGAGATGCTACATAGCTAAAAATAGCAACGTAGGCATGGGAAACACTGCTTGGGTGTGTAGAGAGCTATGTAAGTAGGGTGACCAGATGACAAAGATCGGGATGCCGGGGGGGAGGAGAGAGGGCGGAGCAAAAAAAAAAAAAGCCGGAGCGCCCCCGCCCCCCAAAGCCAGGTGGCAGTGGCACAGCCCTGTCTTCACCCAACTCTCGGCTCCGACCCCGATACACCCCCAGCTCCCCCATCCCCTCTCTCCTGGGCCCAGCCTGGGCTCCGAGCTGTTCAGTTGAGCCACGCTCTGGGCCCCTCCTGCAGCTTCCGAGCTCCGTCGCACCAGCTCCGCAGCAGAGGCTGCTCCACTCCGCCCCGCCTGGGACACTCGCCCCCACAGCCCCGGGCCCTGTCCGCTCCGCGCTGCCCCTGGATCCACCACCCTGCCCCGGGGGCTGCAGGGCTGGAGCAGCCTCCGCGCTGCGCTTCTGGCCCCGGCCATGGCCCATGTGCAAACCTGGGAGGGAGGAGGAATTCTGTGTGGTTGGGGAAGAGGCGGGGCCAGGGCAAGGATTTGGGGAGGGATCCAATGGGGCAGTGAGGGGTGGCGCTGGCGGCGGGGCCAGGGCGGGGATTTGGGGAGGGATCCAATGGGGTAAAGAGAGGGCGGAGTCGGGGCGGGGTGGGCGAGAGCCCCTCCGGGTTCCGCCTGTGAGCCGGAGCGGAGGCAAAATTGCTTGTTTGTCCAATGTCCCGACCGGACAAGCAAATATCAGGACAGTCCCAATAAAATTGGGACGTCTGGTCACCCTATATGTAAGGTGTGTATACCCTAGAGTTCTGCAGTGTGTACTCTACTCACTGAAGCAGTGCTTCACCATCTAGACTGCTATTTATACCTGTGTTAGCTGGAGTTAGTGTCTGTACTCTATATGCTGCCACAAGTGCAGACCTACCTTCAAAAAGAAAAAAAAATCAAATGCACAACTAGAAAATGGAAATACCTGATTAGGTTATAATGCTGCTGAAAAGGATATGGGGATTATAGTGCATCACAAACTGAATATGAACCAACAATGTGTTGAAGTTCCAAAAAAGGCTAATACTCTGAGGTGTATTAATAAGTGTCATATATAAGACACAGGAAGTAATTTTCCCATGGTACTTGGCTTTCATGTGGTGCCTCAGCTGGAATATTGTGTCCAGTTTTGGGTGCCACTCAAAGAAATATGTGGACAAATTAGAGAGAGTCTGGAGGAGAGCAACAAAAATGATAAAAGGTTTGGGACAAGTTTACACTACAAAATTAAGTCAACCTAAGTTCTGTCAACATACAGCCACCAAAGTAATTAAATTGCTTTTGCATGTCCACACTACTCTTTGTGTCGGCAGTGTGTGTCCTCACCAGGAGCACTTACACCAATTTAACTGTCAATGTGGGGCATTGTGGGACAGGTTCTGAAAGGCAGCAATGGTTGATGTAAGCAACTCCGTATCTACACTGACACTGCATCGACCTAACTACCTTGATCTAAGCAATACACCTTTCACAGAGGTGGAGTTTCGCAGTGTTGTGGGCGAGTTACATTAGTGGGAGCTACATTTTAATGTAGATGTTTAAAGAGTTAAGTGGACATAAGGCAGCTTACATCAACCTAATTTAGGGCTTAGAAAACTGACTTGTTAGGAGAGGTTAAAAAAAAACTGGCCGTGTTTAATCTTGAGAAAAGAAGATTGAGGGGGGATCTGATCAGTCTTAAAATATGTTAAACTCTGTTACAAAGAGGACGGTGACCAGTTGTTCTCCATTTCCACTGAAGGTAGCCAAGAAGTAATCTACTTAATCTTAAATAAGGGAGATTTAGGTTAGATATTAGGAAACCGTTTTACTATAAAGATAGTTTAGTACTGGAATAAGCTTCCAAGGAATATGGAATCCCCATCACTGTAGGTTTTTCAGAACAGGTTAGACAAACACTTGGTAGGGATGGTCTAGGTATACTTGGTCCTGCTTCACCACAAGGGGCTAGCCCAATGCTTCCCAAACTTTAACAACCTGTGAACCCCTTTCATGAAAATGTCAAGTCTCGCAAACCCACTCCTAAAAATGAATATTTCCAGGGATTTTCTCCTTTACCTGAGTATAAATTATAAAAGCAAAGATCTTGGAAATACACAATTTGTTTTATGACCTGCTTATTACATACTGTTTATTATTAATTATTATTTATCATTACAGTATTTTTATTACATTATGAAAACAGCAACACTCTTCCAAGATCTCACTTTCGTAGCTTGTATCACTTTGAATAAGCCTGCTATAAGACAAAGTTTCTATGTTTCATCAAGGAGTATCAGATGTGAAACAGCAGGAAGGTATTTAAGAAGTCAACTCAGAGTTCCTCCTACACAAGCATTGAGGTCTTGAGCAGTCCAGGCGAACAATGCACATTACAACAAAGCTTAAACTTGTTCGTCATAATAATTTTAAAAACAACACTAGCTGCCTATTTCATTTTAAAAACAGCAAAAAATATCCACCTCCCTTTCCATTTCTTATAAGGAGTCTTGAAGTTTAAATCTCCTCAGTATGATAGATAGGCTTGCTTTGATCTGATTAGCTCTTAGAAGTCCAGGGGCTCCGGGCTGCTGGCCCCGTGCTGCCGGGGTCCCTAAAGACAGTTCTGTCCGCTATTAGGGATTTTTTTCCTGAGAATCCCCGTAACATTTCACCAACTCCCAGGGATTCACGAACCCCAGTTTGGGAACCACTGGGCTAGACTAATGATCTCTCGAGTTCCCTTCCTGTCTTACACTTCTATGATTACAGCAGTCATTTTCCAAACTGCTTGTGATGAGATATACTGTCTCTAAAAGGCTACAGCCAGGATTTTTTTTAAATGGCTGCCTACAATTAGGATTTTAAATCAATAATAATGCATCCAAATAAGTGTCTTGTGTTTGCGGTTTTTTTGGGGGGGGGTTGGAGGGTTCAGAAGGGTTGAGCACCCAGCAGCCCCCTTCAAAGTCTAAACTAAAGATTTTGAAGCCTAACTTTATACAGTAATTTTTAAAAATCTTGGCTTAAAGATATTTTATTTCTAAGAGCAATAGTGCACTTTAACATTAGAAGAGATTGGATGTCTTGTTTCTTGTTTCGGTTTGTACAGTCTACATGAATACACTGGACTGATATAAGATCTCATCATGAAACTGCACAGATATAATTGGTCACAAGACAAAAATATCCACCAAGGTTCTGATTAGAATGTGAGACCTTGCAGTGATATAAGACTTGTATTATGTAATAGCTTCATATGACCCCCCTCGTTTTTCCACATTGTTCATAATTATTGATCAGAGTAAATTCTTCCAGTAGTGTTGTGTTTATGAATACAGATGGCCAGTTAGCATGGGCAAGTGGCAGAACACCATTTTATACTGATGACTTATTATGCTCCTGTGAATTGTACTGAAAGCAATTTATTAGAGGCTATAGTGATTGTCTACTTCTAGCAGATCAGGTTATTCTTCCATCAGCAGCTTTGTCAATTCTGAGAATTTTATTTCAACACTCACAATATTTGTTGTTTCTCTTCAAGACACCCCGCCCCCCTAGGGTACATTTTTAGCCCTTCTGGTTGTGGAGAAAATCTTGAAAATGTGAATTCTGAAGGCAATGAACCCTCCCCCCCCACCCCAAACATTTAGCATTTTTAAAATCTCATTATTTTTGTGGGGGCAATGGGCCATGACTATAAGTTTTGAATATTTGGAGTTGGCAACACTGCAGCAATGAGAAGTTTGTCACCTCCCACTTTTGGTTCACATTATCTTGTAAAACACACTGGCAAAAATGTTTGGATGCTGAAAATGAGACACCTAAATCCACATTTAAATTTCTAAATAAGTGGCTAGATCCTCATAGATGCTTTAAATGCCTAGCTAGTGTACATGCCTAAGTTTAAGCACATAAGTTGGAGTGTTCTGACCTTTGCCTTTGTGTGTAACAATATTTAAAGTATTGTGCTGTGATCAACATCATTTAACAATCACATTAGGAAATCCAGAGGATGCTTAAAGTAAGGCAAGTTTCATCAAAGCTCTGTACAGAAAAGAGAGCCATGACCACTGTCTAGCTTCTCACGCAAGTGTTTCTGTGCCTATATTTTCTTCCCACGTCTCCATAGGGGGGAGGGATAGCTCAGTGGTTTGAGCATTGGCCTGCTAAACCCAGGATTGTGAGTTCAGTCCTTGAGGGGGCCACTTAGGGATCTGGGGCAAAATCAGTACTTGGTCCTGCTAGTGAAGGCAGGGGGCTGGACTCGATGACCTTTCAAGGTCCCTTCCAGTTCTAGGAGATTTGATATCTCCATTCCATGCAGAATCCAACATGTGCTTGCAGAATTGCAAATGAAGTGAAAATCCATAAGACTAGTTAGCTCCACAGCACACCATACAACTCTGCTGTGTGTGTTTTCAAAATCCTACTTGGCAGACACCAAGACCGTGTAAGCCATTTACATATGTCAACAAATGACTAGACTCGCCATAAGAATCTCCTTCTCTAACTTTCTCATCTGCATACTCAAGCATGTAAGAGAACATCACCTTGATGTGTTTGTGAGCCATGCGACAACATTCCAGGGGGCTACAAAGAGTTCAGTCTTGTGATTTAACATCAGGCCTTTCAATGTGTGGCGGGGAGTGGGGGTGGCCCATTTCATTTCATAACCATATTCATTATTTACAGGGTTTGAAAAAGGGCTTCTATAGTCTTTTCAGTTCGATCAGAAGTCTAATTGAAAGTCTTCCTTTGAAATCTGCTCTGTGTTGCCGTCTATGGAGATAACTTTCAAGTTTCCAAGAGAAGGGATGGTGGTGATGGGGAGAATAAAAATAAAGCAGCATCACTAAAGAGCTGTTTCATTTGGAAACGATGGTTGTCAGGAATGGCATTTGTTGTCTGTATAGCGAGAATGCTCTAGTTCTGACAGCAGAATAGACAGAACTAAACACTGTTTGCTTTCCTAAAATAAAGAAAAAAAAAACACCTCTCCCTCTAGTACCCTCATTTTAATTAACAAATAAGCCACTGTCCCTTCTCTCAAACTGCACAACATGATACATTTCTTTTCTTAAAAGTAATGTTGATTTAGGGCTAGGTTGACACTTGGACTACACTCCCACCTGTGAGGTATTTCACACCCATGCACAGGCTACCTGGACCTTAGTGACAGGCACCGAGGCACTGCTCACTCACTTCCCCATTGAAGCAGGTAGGCAGGGATTTTTCTGGAAGTGGTAGGGAATGGGCAGAACTTTATCTCCTCCTCCTTACACCAAGCCAGCATGGTTTTGGGGAAGCTGTACTTTACTGCTGTTGTAGGCCAGCAATCAATTCCCACCCTCTGGTGGAAGAAGGAGAGGAATTGTGGCTCAAAGTTGCATCTCAGAACAGAGGCATGATATGTCTCAGAACTAATATTAGGATGGTAGAGCTTATGTCCTCCTCCTTGTTCAGGCCTGGGCACACAGTCACAATATAGCTGTTAAAAGAACAGGAGTACTTGTGGCACCTTAGAGACTAACAAATTTATTAGAGCATAAGCTTTTGTGGGCTGTAGTCCACGAAAGCTTATGCTCTAATAAAAGATAGCTCAGTGGTTTGAGCATTAGCCTGCTAAACCTAGGGTTGTGAGTTCAATCCTTGAGGGGGCCACTTAGGGATCTGAGGCAAAATCAGTACTTGGTCCTGCTAGTGAAGGCATGGAGCTGGACTTGATGACCTTTCAAGGTCCCTTCCAGTTCTAGGAGATAGGATATCTCCATTAAATTAAATTAAATTAAATTGTTAGTCTCTAAGGTGCCACAAGTACTCCTGTTCTTTTTTGCGGATACAGACTAACACGGCTGCTACTCTGATACCTGTCAATATAGCTGTTAGCATTCCTATTGTTTTATCCAATCACTTGCTTTGTACATTACCAAGCACACACTTTGCAATATAATATACATATTTTAGTCACACTCACACTCACACTCACACTCACACACAGTTAAAAGGAAAATATTAAGGTTACAAAGCAAGCACTCGAGTTAGGAAATGCTACAATTAAGGTTGCCCAGGAACCTTAATTTGCTCCCATGTTCCTCTGCATTAGAATACGGTACATTCTTTAATTACATGATCAGATATTTTTTCCCACAGAACCCCTGCCTCATTCAGTGCACACTGCACAGAATGGCAGAGCTCACTTAATGAGCAGCTATTCGATATTTTCTTTTATCACCATTGTTCAGTGTGTGGCCTCAGGCCTTATTGACTGCACACTATTCAAATCCTGCTCTGAAGACAGAATCATTAATTTCCTCATGGCTTTTCTATGGTGCTCATATCTATAATATTACAAATGATTACTGATTTTTTTTTTCACAACACCCCTCTGAGACGAGGGAGGTGGTATTCCCATTTCATGGATCATGGAACTAAAGATTGGATCACAAAATTTATGCAATGCGGGATGAGGGCAAATTAAGATTGCACTGGTAATCTTAATTCTAGCATTTCCCAATTTTTGTGTGCTGCATGACTTTGCAACGTTAATGTTTTTAACATAGTCTTGTGTATAATTTCCTAGTTATTTTAAAAAAGGGAACTGAAAAATAGAAATTCCATTATGTGACATCATATTCACACCCACGTGGTTCATCAGCAAGGTTGGAACCTTTAGATCCACTATGCAGACCTGTCACTTGAATTAATGGGGAAACTAGTAGCAGTAGTAAGTTGTCATTCTCTAGGTGGATCAGTACTAGATGGGGATGAAATATACATGTTGACAGTGGGTTTCACAGATATTGCAGAAACAGATCTGCTTAGTCGTGGGATATTACATGTTTTTAGCTGTGACGGTGTAGCCAGTATACTGAATGTGTGTGAATTGTGGTTTTTTTTTTTTTTTTTTTCTTCAAAGCTTATCACTTGGCCATAATTTGGTGGATTGTCACAGGGATGGCATAAGTTTCATCCCTGACACAAAGGGCCAGTTTCAAATCCCTGCTCCAAAGCATGGGGATGTAAAGGCTTCTCAAAATAACAGTCAGCATTATTCTTTAGTGTGGACAGAACAACATATTTTTCTCTCCCCGCATTCTTGGAAATAGCTGAACCATTATGGCTGAAATTTTCCAAACATATACAGACTGAGGCAGACACCCAGCATGAAAAATTTCATCCCAAACAGTCAACTTGGCAAGTTATAAGCAACTGAAAACAGGTCTTACAATGGGATGTGTTGGGCAACCTTATTAAGCTGCGAGTCCAGCCTATAATATGTATATATTCCATTGTTTAGCATACCAAGGGAAGGAGTATTTAACTTTGAAAAGTGTTATTTCTTCTTCACCTTCTTCTTTCCCTATTCCCAGCTAGCTGGGTTGGGTTACCAGATCAGTCTTTTCCAGGCTTGCCGGTCCAGTGCTCTCTTCCTATCCACTTCCTTCTCTTGGTATATAGGCTATCCACCATTTTTCTTGGCTGTCCTCTTGTTCCTCGCACATGAACTCTACTCTCAAGTGCCTTTTGAATAGGATTTTCTTCATCCATACTTTTTACATGCCCATGCCATCTACCGTCTCTCTTTCAGCTTTTCTTTGATACCACAGGCCTTGGTCTCACTCCTGATGACATCATTCTGTACATGGTCCAACAATGTCACCCCTCTTGCTGACCTCAAACTGTCTCATTACCATGGCTTCAAATCTTTTCAAGTGCTTCTATATGGTCACCCGTGTCTCTGATTCACGTTAAGACCAGCTCTTCTGTGTGGCTTTGTATAGTTGTCCCTTATGTAGTCTAGCCATCCATTTATCATAAATTACTCTATTTATCTTGCACCAGACTTCCCCTGTGTTCCGCAGCCTTGCCTGCAGTCCTGTCAATTTCTCCATTTAATGTTACCCAACCCCCAAGGTACTTAAATGCAGAAACCTGATTTAGGCTATGGTCCTTGATGTTGATATTCATTTGGAGAATGCTATTTGCTTCTGTGAATTCACACTTGGCTGAGGAAGAAGGCAACATATTATATTTGTGAATCAAACAAAACAGAGCAGAACGATTAACCCTGGACCAGGTATTGCTTTTATTTATGGGTGAGGTTGATATACCAAACCATAAGTCATTTGTTCTTAACCAGCTAGTAAAAGTTTATCTTCAATTAAAACAAGTGTGTGAGATTTCCTTTATTTTGTTAATCTAGAATTTTTTTGTGTGCACCTCCAAAACAATGGGATTAAAAATTATCATTTAAATCCACCAGTGATCAATGTGGATCGCAACATGGCTGGTTCCAGGGGTAAAACGTGCTATAAACAGGAATTTTAAAAGCCCTTAAGCAGTGGTAGAAACCCAAAATAAAATCTGCTTTCTGTTTGGCTTTTTTGTACACGTTAAATATTCATGACCAGGTTTAGCCATTATTGAAACATTCACTCCTATCATTACTCCATATAATGAATTCCTTCCCTTGTTGAAACCAGTTATTATAGCTTTGTTTCTAACCTAATTGCACATCCGTGATGTGTGGGTTGGTTGGCTGTTTGTTTTGCTGAGGATCAGTATCCTAGAATCTAATCTGCAGCCTGAATGGTAAGCCTATGCATTCTCTCCAGGCCTATAGCTCATCCCAGAGCACAGATAAACTCCTCTGCAAAGAAGAATGGCTGACTGATGCATTCACAGTCTTCCAACCTGTTCATTCTTTAGCCCATCCATGGCCTCCCAAAGCCCTCAGTGGTCTTCATCGTCTCACTAAAGGAGCATGACCTATTTGTACAGTGTACCCAAATGCTGTCCTTTCCTCAATGCTGACCAATCCGATTAAACTTATTCATAAATGATCTGGAGAAAGGGGTAAAAAGTGAGGTGGCAAAGTTTGCAGACGATACTAAACTGCTCAAGATAGTTAAGACCAAAGCAGACTGTGAAGAACTTCAAAAAGATCTCACCCAGCTAAGAGGTTGGGCAACAAAATGGCAAATGAAATTTAATGTGGATAAATGTAAAGTAATGCACATTGGAAAAAATAACCCAAACTATACATACGATATGATGGGGACTAATTTAGCTATAGCTAATCAGGATACAGATCCTGGAGTCATCGTGGATAGTTCTCTGAAGGCATCCACACAGTGTGCAGAGGCAGTCAAAAAAGCAAACAGGATGGTAGAAATCATTAAAAAGAGGATAGAGAATAAGACGGAGAATATATTATTGCCCTTATATAAATTGATGGTACACCCACATCTTGAATACTGCGTATAGATGTGGTCTCCTCATCTCAAAAAAGATGTACTGGCACTAGAAAAGGTTCAGAGAAAGGCAACTGAAATGATTAGGGGTTTGGAACGGGTCCCATAAAGAGGCTAGGACTTTTCAGCTTGGAAAAGAGGAGACTAAGGGGGGATATGATAGAGGTATATAAAATCATGAGTGATGTGGAGAAAGTGGATAAGGAAAAGTTATTTACTTATTCCAATAATACAAGAACTAGGGGCCACCAAATGAAATTAATGGGCAGCAGGTTTAAAACAAATAAAAGGAATTTCTTCTTCACACAGTGCACAATCAACTTGTGGAACTCCTTGCCTGAGGAGGTTGTGAAGGCTAGGACTATAATAGCGTTTAAAAGAGAACTGGATAAATTCATGGAGGTTAAGTCCATTAATGGCTATTAGCCAGGATGGGTAAGGAATGGTGTCCTAGCCTCTGTTTGTCAGAGGATGGAGATGGATGGCATGAGAGAGATCACTTGATCATTACCTGTTAGGTTAACTCCCTCTGGGGCACCTGGCATTGGCCGCTGTCGGTAGACGGGATACTGGGCTGGATGGACCTTTGATTTGACCCAGTATGGGCCGTTCTTATGTTCTTATTAGAACTACACTGATTCCAGTTGGTCATGTCCCTTCATGCAGGAGTCGAAGAGATATAGGGGTTAGCCATAGTAATCTGCAGTCCAATAATAGTGACTCTATTCTTGTATGTTTATATGGTTGGATTTAGTCGTAGGGCACCAATGATCTCTTTAACGTGATCAGCCTTTCATACAATAAACCAAATGAAAGGAACTTGAATAGTGGGTGGGATTTTTTGTGGTGTGTTTTTTTGTTTTTGTTTTTGTTTTGTAATAGCCGTACAGAAAAATGTGTGCTATATGACAGATTCCATCTATCTGGTTTCATGCCTTGTGCATGACTATTGTATCTGTGTGGAATACAAATTTTGCATTTAAAAAAAAAAAGGTGTAGTAGTATCTCTTATGTGTTCTAAGTTTCTCTGCCTCCTCCCATATATGTTGCATTAGAATTAGAAAACTGTCAAATAATGTAATCCTACATTATGTTCTTAAGGCAGCTAGGTTTGTGGTCAGTCCGTTCACTTCTGGGAGGCAGTGCCCAGAATCTAGGGACCAGCTGTCAGCAACGCCCCACTCCCCTGCACTGCCAGATTCTGAAATCCCCTAGTATCCCTAAACTGCTGCTGTTCACTGTGAGATTCAAAGCCTCAGTCAGGCTGCTCCAGCCCCTCTTCTGTACTATGGGCTGGATTGTGGCTTTAGGCACAGCACTGACTCGTAGACACATCTTTGACTATGGCAAAATGCCTCCTCTGCTTCCTTGCTGCGAGTGAAGTGTAGTAACTTATTGCCAGCCTATACCCACAATATGCTGCTAGTCTCACCTCCCCATCTTTCTCCCCAACCCTCAATGCTGCCCGTCTGCGCTGGCCAGGGGATAGGAGGGGAGGGGCCAAGACTGTGGTGATTCCTCGGAATTCTTGTCCACCTGCTCAAGGGAGATATTAGCAGGTGTGTGTAGAATTTCCTAACCTTTGAGAGATTGACTTCGCAACCTCCATAACTTGCTTTTAAAAATGTGCTCATACATATTAATGGAAATTCTATTACTGTCGTCACTGAAGCTTATTGTGAATCGTCAGTGTGGTAGAAATGACCAGAGGATAAATGGGTTAGAAATCTCATTTTTACACTAGAAATTTTTGGTGCTGGGTGTTCCTCATTTGTGATTGACAAAATCAGTGGTATCACTGTGTTTGTGTGTGTCTGCCTGCCTTTTGAGCTTGTGTATGCCTCAGTGTAGTCATTTTCGTCCAGTTAGAGGGGTTAATGAATAGAAAAGTCATGGAAGTTATGAGCTTTTGATGAGTTCTGTGCTAATTTTTGTAAAGCAAAATTGAGAAAATGGATGTAAATGGACCATTACAATAACACATTATAGAATGGAGCCCTAGGTGTCCAATTTTGTATCATATGTCTTAGTCGAATGTAGAGAGACAAGGTGGGTGAAGTAATATCTCTTTTTTGGGGGGGGGCAACTTCTGTTTTTGAGAGAGACACGCTTTCGAGTCACAGAGAGCTCTGCCTGAGGTTTGGGAAAGGTGTCACAAGTAAATACAAGGTTGAACACACGGTTTTGCATAAGTCATTAGCACACATTCTAAGGAACATTCAAGGTGAAAACAGTGAGGAGTCTGGTGGCAGCTTAAAGACGAACAGATTTATTTGGGCATAAGCTTTCGTGGATAAAAAACCCAGATGCATGGAGTGAAAATTGCAGATACAGGCATAAATATATATTGGCACATGAAGAGAAGGGAGTTGCCCTACAAGTGGAGAACCAGTGTTAAAGGCCAATTCAGTCAGGGTGGATGTGGTCCACTCCCAATAATTGATGAGGAGGTGTCAATACCAAGCAAGGGAAAATTGCTTTTGTAGTGAATCAGCCACTCCCAGTCCCTATTCAAGCCCACATTAATGGTGTTAAGTTTGCAAATGAATTATAACTCTGCAGTTTCTCTTTGAAGTCTGTTTTTGAAGTTTTTGTTGTTGTTGAAGAATGGCAATTCAAGGTGAAGAGGCCCATTAACACCTCTGTAGTCATAGGATAAAAAGAGGGGTTAGTGGGTTACAGATTATTGTAGTAAGCCATACATCTGGTGTTTTTATTAAGACCATTTTTTTTAGTGTCTAGCAAAGTTATGAATTTAGGTTCCCAGGCTTGTCTTCTGTAAGTATTGTGAAGGTTTCCTTTGAGGCTGAGGACTGATAGGTCAGATATAGAGTAATTGTTTTTTTGTGAAGCGTTCCTCCACAGGTGATAGGGTATTGTCTTTTATCATTCTTCTCTGTGAGATCATTTGAGACTGTAGTCAATATCTGGTTTCATGTGCATCATTGTATTGGGGCATTTAGTTGACTGGATGAGGTACACCACATGTTGTCATAGGCATGTGTAGGACCCATTGATCTTGAAAAGTTTGTTGTTGTGGGTGTTGATCATTGTAGCAGTGGAGATATGTCTGCAGGAAAGATTTATTTCAGGATGGGATACCAACTGAGTATGAGTTGTAGTTGTTTGATACCCCTTATGGGTTCCAGTGTGGGGTAGTGACAACTGTGGGTGTGCATCAGAGAGGGTTTTATTTCTGTACTGAAGCGGGTTCTCTCGGGGTATTTGGGTGGCCCATTCCATGATGCACTCTACTTCTCTGGTGGAGTGTCCTTGTTTGGTGAAGGTGGTTTTGCGTGTGTTAAGGTGTATATCCTGACTTTCTCCTCAGAGCATATTCTGTGGTATCTGTAAATAACTGATGTCTTGGTGTGTTTTGGGTGGTTACTGGATACATGAAGGTAGGTGTGGTGATCCTTGGGATTCTCGTATATATTTGTAGGTTCCATTGTTGAAGCTGATCGGGGTGTCTAGGAAGTTGATGCTAGTGTGGGAGTGTTCCAGAGAGAGTTTAAGGGACGGGTGGTGGTGGTTGAAGTTATGATGGAAATCTATGAGGGACTTTAAGTTGTCTGTCCAGAGATGAAAATATCATCAATGTATCTCAGGTATATCATCGGTTTTGTGGTGCATTTGTCCAGAAATTTTTCTTCCGGGTGGCTCATGAAGAGGTTGGCGTATTGGGAAGCCATCCTAGTACCCATGGCTGTTTCCATGGTTTGGACATAGTGTTTGTTGTTGAATGTAAAATTGTTCTGGGTGAGGATGAAATAGATTAGTTGGATGATATGTGTGGGATGGATATCTGAGGGTTGTCCATTGTCTTATAAATATTTGACACAATGCCATCCCTGTGAGGGATATTAGTGTATAGGGAAGAGACATCCATGGTGGCAAGGATGGTGTTAAGGTTGTGGAGTTTGTGGAGGAAGCTGTCCCTTTGTGTGGTTAGTGGTATGAGAATGGTTTCTATGGGTCCCAATACTCCTTCAGTAAAGAGTGCAATGGCCAGATATGATTGATCACCCTGGGTTTCCTTGTGTGTGGATCTTCGAAAGTATGTAGAATGTATCTGGGGTGCGTTTGTGGAGGATGAATTAGTAGTTTCTCTTGTAGTTGTTAGGAGAAGGATTTGATAATATCCTTAAATTTCTGGGTAAATTGTAGTGTAGGGTTGTCTTTGAGTTATTTATAGTAGATGGTGTCAGAGAGTTGGCCTCATTAACATTGTCCTCATGGTTGAGGACTATGATAGTGATCAAACCAGCAGACAATGGGGCACCATCTGGTGGCTAGTTTTCAGGGACTGTATAGTTGTCTTGTGGGTGGTGGAAAGATTGTGGTGGATTTGATATTTAAGTATTACATAGTTATTTTTTTTCCTGAAGCAATCAATGCAATTATCAAGGTTTTGTCACCTCTATGGTGTTGAGTCAGATGATTCTTTTATTCTTAGGATTGTTGATGGGGATGTGGTAATTTTAAGTGGTGTCATCATTGCTGTGAAAGAATTATCTGAGGTGGAGTCAGCAGAAAAATTCTTCTAATTCTTGACATGTTAGTATGGTATTGGGATCTGTGGTGGGGCAGAGGTTCAGGCCTTTCAAAAGTACAGATAATTCAGCTTCAGTTAGGGGTAGTCTTGACAAATTGATGATATTTGGGTGTTGTGCAGTGTCCGTGTGGTGGGTATTGGTGACAGGGTTTCTCACAGAGGTGGCTTTCTGAGCATTGTGGAGTAGTTGTAGTTTGTTCCTATTCTTGTTTTTGTGTTGGATGACTTATCAGGTTTATTTGATAGTTCTGGATTTCTTGCATGATTTCCAGGTAAATTTCCTGATTTTTTTTTTCTTTCAGTATGTGTGAGCATGTGGGAAGCATTCTTGTTTGTGGTGGGTCTTCCTGAGTATGTGAGGTGCAGTAAGTGATTCTTCAGCTCATCTGAAGTCCATCTGCAGAACTGTTAAGCATATTTGGAGTTCTATATAGTGATCAGAGGGTTATAGAATCATAGAAGATCAGGGTTGGAAGAGACCTCAGGAGATCATCTAGTCCAACCCCCTGCTCAAAGCAGGACAAATGCCAAATATATCATCCCAGCCAGGGCTTTGTCAAGCCGGGCCTTAAAAACCTCTATGGATGGATATTCCACCACCTCCCTAGGTAACCCATTCCAGTGCTTCACCACAATCCTAGTGAAATAGTTTTTCCTACTATCCAACCTAGACCTCCCCCACTGTAACTTGAGACCATTGTTTCTTGTTCTGTCATCTGGTACCACTGAGAACAGCTGAGCTCCATCCTCTTTGGAGCCCCCCTTCAGGTAGTTGAAGGCTGCCATCAAATCCCCCCTCATTCTTCTCTTCTGCAGACTAAATAAACCCAGTTTCCTCAGCCTCTCCTCATAAGTCAGGTGCACCAGGCCCCTGTAGATAGTGAGACCCCAGGGGATGATATTTTCTTTCTTGCATTTGCTCAGGAAGTGTATATTTGAATGTATATCAGAATTTCTATATGGAAGATTCATGTTTTTGTGTGAGGGCCTTGGAGGAATCGTAAACATTTTATTTTCTTTGGGGACAGAGTTGCAAGTGAAGAAATCTTGTGTGCAATTCATGGTTGACAATTCACCACTCCACGTCTGTATCCTTGGACAAGAAAGAAGTATGTGTAAAGATTTTGTTTGGTTGCTTTTCTTCCTCTCTTTGGTTTTCAGCCACCCACTCCTTTATAGGTAGTCAGGTTGTGTGCCTCTGTGGTTCTTTTCAGTTACTTTGCTGAGTGTCTCAGGATGCAGAAACAGATGCAGGGCTTTGGAGTGGAGCCCGAAGCTGGAGCACGGAGCAGCTCCAGAGCAGTGGAGCAGCAGGTTTTTGCCTGGAGCTGGAGTGGAGCCAGAACGCAGCTCCAAAGCCCTGAAGAATGGAACAATACAGTTTAACAAATATTGGAAACCTTTTAAAAATAACCAATTAACAGGAACTGCTACAATCCAGATTGTGATCTTCATCAGGCTGATGAGCAGTTACTCTCTCAAGTAGTCCCATTGACTCAAGAGAGTGAACAATTCACGGTCTGGCTCCAGTTCATGGTCTGACAATGTGGTTAGTGCGGACTACAATAGAGTGCACTAGAGATCCATTAGTATGCACCAGTAGATTCTACATGATTTGTATGCAACATATTAGTGCACTTTAGAAATCGCACTTCCATAGTGTGTATTGCCTCACAGTGTAGACACGTCCTTAGGTTAATTTTTGAATCCCTATTTGGTTGAAGGGATTCCAGTCTTATGCAACACAATATTAATCCCAGGTTCTTGTCATCCTGCATAGATCTGATTCTTATTTACACTAAAGGCCAGTTTACATTGCCAGAGTGGCATAAAATGAATGTAAATTATTTTAAAGCTCCTTCATACTGACAGAGCAGCGTAAGAGAATCCAGCCGACCATTCCCAAGTCTCTCAAGAGGTAGAGATGAAATAAATGTAACTTTTTTTGTTGAAGTTTTAGTTTGTCAGTTGCATTTTTGGTACATATATTTGTGCAGAAACTTTGAGGAAAATTCTGACCCTTTTCATGGCATCAGCACAAGAAACATCAAGTGTGATGTTTTATCCTCCGAGGCTACCAACTAACCAGCAGCAAGTTGATGAATACTAATATGAGATCATAAATATGTCCTGTTTAAAAAAAAGTGCTTACACTGTCCTTCATTGCAGTAAGCCTTTCAGTTAAGATATTTTGGTCCAGAAATGTTGAATTACTAAAAATGTAATCCTAGGCTGAATGAGGATTTGTCATAGAAATCATGCAAGCCTACAAACCCATACTTAAAATAATGTGTAGCATTTTCATCCAGACGTCTCAAAGCACCTTACACAGGAGATCCATATCACAGAGGAAATGTCTTGGCCAAGGTCATCCAGCAAACCACAGTCTGAGCTGGTCTCTTGAATCCCTGTCAAATGTCCTAGCCACTAGACCTTCCTGAAGAAACTCATCCTTACTTCTGTACTTCTTTTGATTCTAATTGGACTTGCCATATGGGTAAGGATTTGCAGGATAATATCCTTAATCTGACATTAATTTGACCCAGATCCTCAGCTGGTTTAAATCTGTAGATATCTGTAGAACTGTGTCTATTTGCACCAGCTGAGGATTCTGCCTATATGTTTTCACACCTTTCACCTTTGTTAGAACATCCACAGAAGATGAGATGGTATCAAGTCCCTTAGCTTAATATTAACATGAAACCTCCATTTATTAAATCAAGTTTTGAGCTACATGTTTCTTGTTTAATTTGCTAATGAACCGCACACTGGTTTTCCAGAAATGTGTGTTACTTTGTGCTATACATGAGTTGTGCATGCCATAATAGGAAAAACACTGAAATAATAAAGCCAATGGTATCTCATCGTCACCCTGCACCCTAGTATTTATGATAGAAAAATATTGATGACAAGGTGCGAGGTAATTGCTGTGGATTAATTTTCAGCTGATGTTACTGGCTCAGATCTCCCAGAGACCCACTCAGGTTGCTGGACGTGAATCTCTGGGAAATAGCCTGCATCTCATTCATTTCTGTTCAGATAAATCACACAAGCCCAAATTCAGCAAAGCACTTGAGTGCCTGCTTACTTTTAAGTTAATAGTACTTAAGCACATGCTTATGTGCTTTGCTGAATAGGAAATATCTGTTGAATCAGGGCTTATGTTAGTATAGGTATATGCATGCCTCTCTTCTGCATTGAAATCAGGAAAGTAATTTGCATTAAAAAGAGTCATGCATGTGGGCAGAGGATGGAATCGGCCCCAGATACTGCTTTTCTGGGCTAGGATAAGAGGTGTGTATTTAAAATATGTTGGCTAACAAGTGTGATCTAACATCTATCAAGGCAAGTTGTATTTTAACATGTCGAAGTGAACATGTGTACACACACACAGATGCATAAATAATAGGGCTCATCAAAAAAATTCAACCAAAATATTTTCTGATCAGAAAAAGAAGTTATATCATAATAGAAAATTTCTTTGGGCAAAGATTGATTTCAGTGGAATTTTCCTTTGGAAAAACCAAAAGAAACAACATTGACATTCACAAATAGAGTTTTTTCTCAACATTTTGTTCTCTGAAAGTTTTGATATTTTGACTTTTTAGCCCAATTCGGGAAATGGTGAAATATTGCAATGTCCCACTTGAAGAGAATTTCCATTTTTCTTTTATCTCAAATATGCCAGTATTCTATCTAGCTCTCAGTACTTGAACACCCTAGTGTTCACCTCAGCCAGTTACTAGGACAAGTTCTATCTTAGCATGTATCTAGACTAGAATTTTAAATCCTGTTAGATAAAACTTGTTATCTAACACACATTAAAAATACAGCTTTTATCCTACTCTCTAGACAAGTCCTTAACATTGTTTGTAATTATTATATCACCTTAGAATAGGGAAAAATAATGGTAGGTGTGGGGGGAGGGGCATGTGTGTATAAATAACATATTTAGGAAAAAAGACTGTCAGTTATTTTACACAGGTTTTGTTTATAGATTCGGTTTTACAGATGTCATTCTTCCCTCTACTCTTACTGGCTGCTCAGAGACGACCAGATTTGTTCTGATCTTACTTATGCTGGTGCAAATGATGAATAATTTAATTGATGCCAAAGGAGTTATGACACTAACGCAAGTGTGAGATAAAAAATCAGGGCCCTTCTGTTTAGCCTAGGCACATTTACAAGCCGTCATGCTTCCTTTGTGCCCCCAAAGCCCTGTCTGTTTTTCTTTCCTTTAAACTGAAAACAAACAAACAAAAAAAACCCCACAATCCTATAAGGCATGTTCTAACCTGAGCTACGCATCATAGGGATTTTACTGTAGCTAGCAGTTTGAAACTTGTACATAAACTGGCTGATGTCTCTGTTTCTTATGCCCCAAATTAGAAATATAACATCCCAGAGTAAGATCTGTTGTAGGATAAAAATGTGATCCCTAACACAGTGGGTTTATTTTAATAGAAATATCTAGCAGTATGTTATAAAAGACCTGATTGAGAACCAGGGAAAATATTCCCCATTAAGCTACACTTGGCATATGTCTGTCATTGCTCCACAATGTGGACATACCTTAAGGAGCACAGAGATAGATGTATGTTCTGACATTCCCCTGGTGTTTTCTGGACTGGTGATCTGCTAGGTCACTCCAGTCCTCGACTCTGGGAGCCAGCCTTACCCTGCTCTGCTGTGAGAACCCCCACCCCTGGGCTGTTCACGCACAGCCTCTAGCATGTAAGCTGCTCCGAGCTACGTAACGTGAGTGAGCACTTTTGGCCAGCTGCTGCTTGGATTGTGCAACCAAATGACACTAGCCAATATCTCTGGTCCCAGACACAACCCTAGGAACCTCCGTCTTGTAGTGTCCAGTTCTGCCCGCTGGACGCTGCAAGCTTATATGGGTTTGTCAATTTAACAAAAAAATTGATATGTACCAGGCTTGTTATCCCAAGGGGAGTCTCTGACACACTTCAAACCAAATGCACTGCTTCAGGTAGTATAAACAAACAAATGTATTAACTACAGAAGATAGATTTTAAGTGATTATAAGTCAGAGCACAAGAAGTCAGATTTGGTCAAATGAAATAAAAACAAAACTCATTCTAAGCTGATCTTAACACTTTCAGTGCCCTTAGAAACTGAGATGCTTCTTACCACAGATTGGCTGGTTGCCCTTCCGCCAGTCTCTCCCCTTTGATCAGCACTTCATTCACTTGGTGTGGTGTCTGTAAATGGAGGTGGAAGAGAGAGGAGGAGCATGGCAAACGTCTCTCCCTTTTGTCATGTTCTTTCTTCCCTCTTGGTTTTGCGCCCCCCCCCCCAGTCAGGTAAGCATTACCTCATCGTAGTCCCAAACTGAAAAGGGAAGGGAGGTGACTCACTCGAGAGTCCAACAGATCCTTTGTTGCTGCCTAGGCCAGTGTCCTTTGTTTCTGTGAGGCTGGGCTGGGTTTGTCCCATTCATGGCCTGATGAGGTGTGAACTGCCCCTCTGCTCCTGGAGAGTTTTGCCTAGGCTTGTTTTAAGTCATGAGGACACATTTTCAGCCTCATAACTATATACATGAAATTACAACCTATAATATTACTATAACAACAATGCTCAGTGCGTCATGAGCCTTCCGAAGACACCCGACATGACAAACTTTGCATTGGATACCACACAATCATATTAGGATGAACACGCAGGTGCAGGATGTTAGGGTGACCAGATTTCCTGTTTTTAAAGGGACAGTCCTGTTTTGGGGGACTTTTTCTTATATAGGTGCCTATTACCCCTCACCCCCTGTCCCGTTTCTTCACAGTTGCTATCTGGTCACCCTACAAAGAGTTCCCCCGAGGTACAGAGTGTCACATATGTATGCAATTGTATTTGTGCATGCAGAGCATCAAACACGGCATAATGTATGTCACTGTATCTGCAGGTAGAACCAAATTACAAACTGGAAGCTGCTAGGTGCTCAAGTTTCAGGGCCAGACCCTCAGCTAATGCAAAGACATGTAGTTCCATTGAAGTCAAGAGTGAGGACCTGTCTCTTAAATGTAATAAACAAACCAAATGGGCCATGGTAGAAACACCATTCCAAAATCTCAGCTGTGTCCAGGCTGCGGGAAAGGTTTCTGAGCAGTGAGAGGAGGGATGGGGCTGGGGGGAGAAGAGAGAGTGAGAATACAATTTACAGAAGTTTGAGATTTGAGGGACAATAAATATTGTCAAAAATCTATGCCAAGACAATCATGCTTTACATTATTTAGAGTTTATTAATCAGACTGACACATGTTTTTATGATAGTCTTTCCCTACTGGAGAGCTCAGTACCAATCCCAGGATTGCCTCCAATCCTACATCAGTAGTTTGGCAGGCAGGCAGACTGCTGCACTCAAGAGAAGCACCATTGGAGTCACTGGCCTTCACAGGGAGGGTAGCGGAGGAAGCAGTCCTCCCACTTGATATTAGCAGCAGGATCAGGGCCTTTGATTAGGGTAGAAATGAACTTGGCAATATCCTCCCAATCTCCTTTTGTGTGTATGCAGAAGTACCTTGACTGCCGCTGCTCAAAATACAGCAGCTGCAGTCCAGAACTACAGTGCATTGGCAGAGCTGTCTGGGGAACCAGTAGTCTTCCCCCAAGTGCTTTAGGGAGCCCAGGGGGTAAGTGTGATGTGTGTGTTGTAATTGTGTGTTTACAAAAAAAAAAGTCTTTGCCAATTGGAAAACAGACTTGGGGAAAAATGCATAACTAGATATTTTTGAATAGGTTCTCATTCTAATATGATGCAGGTGTTTATTACTATTTAAGAAGATGTTCCAGATGGTGCAGTACAGCTAATCACCTGATCAACCTTGGGACTGCTTTACCCAGTCACAAGTAGATTTCAGAGCTAATGGGTTTTGTTTATTATGTGCCTGCTCAAAGTTCTAGGTGACTTAAAACGCACACAGAATAGCACAAAAAATTGCATCTATACCATTTTGCATATTTTGTCATGTAGTGTAGAGGTACAGACCACTCCAATAAAAAAGACTCTATACAATGTACACATTTTAAGGTACCTGTAGTTGACCTTGTAAAGTGTGAGAAAAGAAGGGGTGGGACTGGGGAGAAACAAAAAAACCCTTCATTTTCTGTATTTTATGGTCCAAATGTCTCAGCTAATGTATCCTAATACAAAACTTGGTGATGTATTGGGCCATGTCTTGTATGCCATTGTTGGAATGCATTGGAAAATGTCTGGGTATCCTATTTAGCAGAATAGATTTCTATTACTGCTTCAATGCCATTTTCTTTAATAGATTGGAAACTTTGATTCTATTAGCATGTTTAGCATGCTTTCTGCTGATGTTTTTGGGTTGGGTTGAATGATATAAGGAGATGGAAATTGGAGAGAGCAGGTCCTGTTACCTAATTTCTACTTAGAGATCACTGTGGTGCAAAAAGCTGTATATTTGATTTACTCATTGTGTCAGGGAGGCAGAGTATTACAAATGAAGGAATTATTAACAGATTGAGCCTCCTGGGATCGATTTACCTTCAGTGCTAAGCAACAGTGGGAAAAGTCAGTCATTTGCATTTGAAACAGTGTTGATTTTCCCCTCCCTACATATGCTGTCAAAATGAGTATCTAATTTTCAAGCAACTTTCTTGCAAAGTGAAAATGGAACCTGGGCATCTAGGGATGTGGTTTATACAGTTGCAGCATCAGCAAAGGAGGCTGTCAAACAGACCTCCGTAAGCTTCTGTTTTCTCAAAACAAAAATGGAGCTTGCCACTGTTTGGTGCATAAATGGATGAACGAGTGAATACAGAAAATCAAGGTTTGGTGTCACCTAAACCTCAGAATTCAGATATGACATATTGTGTCCCAGATCTTGACACAAAATGGAAATGCAGCGTGGAGTCTTTGACTTAACAACGTAAGAATGGCCAATGCCAAGTGCTTCAGAGGTAACACTATTGTGGTTGTTTCTCAGTGAATTCACACAACATTTGAACAACACAGATGTGGGGAAAAGGGGCCCAGGTCAGGAAGAAAAGAGAAACAAAGCAAGATTGTTACCACTGTGTTTTTGCTTCTGTAAGACACTGCTAGACTGGCAATTGCAGCCATTTTTTTGCCAACAGGGCAATTTGGGGAACTGAAAATGCAACAAGGAGCCAATGTAGAGGCTCAATGGCTCTACTGATATGCCATGCTGGGACCAGTTTCAGATCCAAAGAATGGGACTGATTGATTGACTAGACGTGGTGCAGGTACAGTGGCAGTGAGTGAATTGCAATGATGCTGCGGTTCAGGTGGCCCGTGGTCAGAACATCATTTTCCAACAGACTCCAGAATATTATTACTGCTCTATCCAAAAAAATGATAGTGTGTGGGCATTAACAAAGGCCATCAGATATAAATGAAGAATTAGTAGCATCAGTGTTAGAGGGGCAAGTTACATTTGTCCCCGCTGGAGTCAGCGACGTTACATCCGGGCTGAATTTGGCACAATATGATTTTATATGTATAACACGAAAACCCAATTTCCTTTGACTTCTGCTGGTATAACACAGGTTGTAGGTCCTGAATGGAGCAGAATCTGCATGAGCAGGAACAAAGTGGTGCAAGCTACCTAAAACTTTCCATTGAGGACCTATTTATCTTTGGTACTTATGTGAGCCCTGTTACCATAGTATAGTATTCTTCGCAGTCTTTATAGTATTCATCTTCACTATTACCATACTACAAATGGGAAACTGAGGGATAGATAGCCCGGGTCACTTGGACTAAGGTCAAACAGGAATTGAATGTGGGTCTCCCAAATATTAGGCTAGTGCCCTAGCTGCTAGACCACGCTTCCCTAAACTGGTAGTGACTGCCCACAAAATGGGCAAAGCCAGACAAGAATGGTTAGAGTAGCTGGGAGAAGCTCATTTCCCAGGCAGCCTCTGCTCTGAAGCCATGTATTGATCCCACCAGGCACAAAGCTGCCCTGGCGTGGTGCAAAGCAACTGCAGGGCATGCTATATCAGGAACTCTCATTGAGGGAATATGCCTGCAATTTGTTTCAAATTTTCACAACCTGAGGGGGATGAGGGAAGAAGATCTCATTGGATCCCCAGTTGCTCCTGGATGTACTGGAATGCTTTCTAACACCTACACTTGGCAAGGGGGTTGCATTCTCCTCCTTTTGGACGTATACATGACCAAGGTTACAAATGTCTTTCCTACATCAAGGATGGACTTGCTGGAGTAGGGACTACACTTTAAAAGCATTCACAAATAGCGACTGATGGAAAATTGGGCAGTGGTTCATGCAAAAAAAACACTTCACCTGTGCTCCACTGCCTCTGTTGCTGTTTGTTGACTTCCGGGTGAAATTAAAATAATTGAGCCCAGCAGAGCCCATGGACAGATTGAAACCCCACAAATGATGAAACAAGCTCTGGGAGCCTAGTGAATGTGTATTTAGAATATTTGCACAAGCTAGTGTGTGGCATCTCATTTGGGTGATTGGCAATGGGGAGCTTGGAAGAATACCACCATCTCTTTGCCCCAAGGTTAAACCCGGGGCTAAATTAACCTTGTGTGCAAATTGGCTACTCTACATCACCCACAGTCCCCAAGGGATTTGGTTAGGGGCATGAACACAATAACCTCAATAACTTAAACGGATACTATTTTGGAAATCTGCTAAAAGGTGTTAGTTTAAGGGTTATTTGTGTGCTTTGTAGTTAGGAAGCACTAAAGACCTGCTCAGATTGATTAGAGGCCCAATCTAAGGTGTGTAATCAATCTTGTAAGTTTTTTTTTTTTTTTTTTGTAAAAAGCAAGAGAGTCGTGCTATCTAATCTACAACAAACCAACACATGTGAGAGAAGAAATATATAAAATATCAATTTATTCTTCCATTGAGAGAGTTTGAAAAAGTTCTGCCTCATCACAGGCTAACATCTACAATAATAGCTAGTAGGGGTTAAAATACCAGGGATGTAATTATTATTTTTAATGTATTTTTATTATTTTCATGGACCAGCACCCCATTGTACTACGTGCTGTACAAACCTAGAACAAACTATTGTCACTTCTCCACAGAGCTTACAATCGAAGTATAAGATGAGACAACAGATGGACACAGACTGTCAGGGGGCTTCAGGGGGTTCCAGGCAGGGCTGGAGCTGGTTCAGGTGGATACTAGTTTAGGGTCAACCCGTGAGGGCAGGCTGGATGCCTGAGGTAGAAGCAGAAGCAAGCTGGATGCCTGAGGCAATCTGTACCACCATGAGGCAGAGATATTGTTCCCAAATGAGTAGTGACGTTGCACAGACAGGCTTGCTATTTTTGTGGGACTAAATTGCTGTCTCTAGGGGGTCATCTGACCTGGTCCTTACTCAGGGACTGGCTGCTGCAGCACACCTGAAAATGAGTCACCACAGGCAGTGGCTGGGGGCTTATCTTACATAGAGATATGGGGGAAGTACAAAGAATGAGACAATTGGTCAGCCAGGTAGGCTGTGGTCACGGCATACCAGCAGCCTAACCATAGTCAATTTTATTTGTAGGTACCACAGCAAAGGAGAGTTTTAAGGAGGGATGTGAAAGAGGATAATGAGGGAGCTTTGTGGATATTTATAGGAAGCTCCTCCCAAGCATGAGAGGCAGTAGGCGAGAAAACACAAAGGTGCTTGACATCATGGGCTGATGAACGATGGAAATCCTCATCTCGGTACTGAATGAGGGATGGTAGAGTGGGGATGGGCCTTGAAATGGATGTACAATGCAGAGTGACATACTGTACAATATAGTAGATATAGAGTGCAACATTCATGTCCTGGTTTTCTACCTTTAATTGCAAATATTCTTTATACGTCTGCTTTCAGCCATAAAATCTGGTGAATCTGAACCCAGACTTCTCTCCTAACAGGCAATGCAGGTCCCAAAGGGTTTTTCTCTTGGCAGACTGAACCATAGCCAGTTCAGCTAGGCTCATAGCAAATTGAGATGGGTTCTGCCTGCCTAAACACAATATGCTCTAGTTTACCACAAGTTATTGGGATTGATGCCAGAATCATGGAGTGAAAGTCTATGACCTGTTATACAGAGGGTCACACAAAGATAAAGGCAATCATCCCTTTTTGCCTGAAAAATCCATGACTCCATTAAACAAATGTGATCTAACCATTTGTGCCATGATGGTATCTGAGTATCTGATTCACTAAGATCGTAGGGTGTAATCTTGGCCCATTGAGTCCATGGCAAAATTCTCCTCACATCAGTGGCTCAGGATTTCAGCCCTCATTTCTTTGGGCCAGGTCTGGAAGGGGAGTTCACACCTATGTCTGTCTTTCTGCCAAGAAGCAGAAAACTCATGCTGGGGGCTCTCTATCCCCTCGCATGTCACAGAAGAGACCTGCACTGTGGCTCTCCATGCTTCCAAGCAGGAAGAGGGGATGTTAGTAGCACAGCCAAAGTGTGTGTGCATGGAGCTAAGTCCATGAAGGCAATACCCAGAGATGGAAGGAAGCATCAGTAATAAAAGAAGCCACAGGCCTTCTGTGCAGGTTTGAAGGCCCACATTGAAGACCAGAATTCTTTCCCTTCAACGCCTCCCTCCCCCCATGCTTCTGAGCATTATTATCAAAAGAAAGCCCTATTCCTTGACTCCATTTAAGGTCTTATCCTCTGCCCAGTGAAATCAATGACAAAATTCCCAGGGATATCAATGAAACAGGATCAAGCCCTTACTGAGAGCTGGCTCCCTGTCAATAAAATAGAATGTGCAAAACCAACCAAATTGTATCTAATTTGCATGCAAACAAATACACAAGGAATCCAGTGAGCATGCCCTGACCACAACTGAATATGTTCAGTGTTAATTATTAGGATGAATTAGGGAGACTAGGGGCCCAGATTTCACATTTTGAGTAACTATCTGCTTTTGCGTCCTCGAACCTGTAAATTGAGATCTTCTTTTGGAAAATGAATTTAAGAGTGCCATTGCCAAGAGCACTGTGGTGGCTTCAAATTAGCTCAGCAACGTTTGCCACAGACAGTAATTAAAGGATGCTTAATGATTCCGTTGTGGGTTCTGCTTCTGTGCTGTTCATTTATAAAGCTATATCTGTCTGTTCATTCACCCCTCCAGACTATAACTTACACTTTATATAGCAACTGAGATTTTGTGCAGTGAGATGTACCGAGTGCAAAAAATAAGTCTTTTATTTTATTTCTTACTTTCAACCATAGATTTTTGTGTGTGTTCTGGGAAAGAAACTGGATAATGCGCACACAATGCTGGAGGCATGAATCTAGTTCTGTGTACATCAAAGACTGAAATGTACAGTAAGTTAAACATACAATTTTGGTTTGCTGCATATATGTGATGGCTTTCCCAGGAACAAGAAGTTTATTATCTCAAGGACAGCACGAGTCAATAGTTTTAGGGAATTCAATAATAAGTGGGGGAAAATCTGCTCTTTGAAAGAGTGGCTCTGACATGTCCCTCCAAGTGTCAGCTAGAACTTACAGAATTGTCACTGAAGAATGCACTCCATCGAGCAAAGAAAGTGCTTTTAAAAGTGGGTCATTGTGTTCTCCTGTGCAATCACAGAGGAGTAGAAGCAAAGCCTGTATTACACTAGGAACTTGAAAATAAAGTTGTGAAATGCTCCCACCATTTCATTAGAGTACATTTTATCATAGGCACACAATAAGTTACCCATTATCTAGGTGTTATCCACTGACAGGAGAGCCTGAAAAGGTTCAGATGTGTGGCTGAGTTTGGATAAGCTCCCCTAAGGTTAGCTAAACCCCTCTGGTTTACAAAACTGGTCTGGAAATCTCATGAGGTTAGGGTTACTTCGGATACTGCATACTGGCCCTTCTGCTGCTGGTCTCAATCAGAATTAAAAGTTCAGAGGTATTCGTAAATGGAAAGAGGGGCGAGGGGACCTTTCTAAACCTCAGTAACGGTTGGTTTGTGTTGAATTTTTGTTGAAGAATCAGGTACGTTTTATTTTGTATGAAGAGGCTCGCTAATCCCTAATATCAGGAGTCAATTTTTGTTACCCTGAAATTCATGAATTATCTATGTCCCTGGAGTGGGGTTGCTTTACAGCACTTATCATTTCAGCGGACTGCCAGATCATACTGCTGGGCGTGCATACCCTCTGTACTGGGAAAGGAAAGGTTAATCTAGCACTGAGAGACTGCAGTTTAGCTTGCTACCATTTTGAATAAGCAAGTTTTCTTTTCTTAACCAAGTCAGTGGAGACTGTGGAAATAGAAAAACCTCACTTGTTTTAAATGCCAATGAGGGGATTAAATTCACTGATGAAAACCCATTTACTGTGGTATAAAATTGGCCTTTGAAATGCACTATATATATAATAAAATATTACTCTTTATAAACTAATTTTGAGGAATAGTTTAATTTTGCTCTTGTACTGACAAGGGAGCTAACTGTATAAACTGTATTAATGGAGACACTTGATAACACTAAGGGATAAAATCATTTCTGTATCCTGAAGTCTCCACACTGACTATTTCCCCTCAGGACTCCCTAATGCTGTGATAGCCAATGGGCTATTTTCTCTTAATCCACAAACTTCTGTAAGTAAACACTGATGGTTACAATTTGAACTCTGACAGATACTGGGGGAGACAGTGTGAAAAACTGTCAATTTAGAATTCGTTTGAGGGCCACCAAATTCACGTGGTACTTTTAACAGGGCTGGAAGTCAAGCTGCTCAGTTGATGGTGGTTTTCTGTCATTTGGCATCAGTTCATTGTACACTGATTCTGTCTATAACGATTTGCAGAATTTTTGAGATGTCTGTAAACAACTACAGATCTAACCTTTCAAGTCAATTACAGTAGCCTCACAAGCATATAGAGAAGCTAAGGGCTGGTCTACACTAGGGGGAGGGAGGTCGATGTAAGATACGCAACTTCAGCTATGGGAATAGCGTAGCTGAAGTCGACGTATCTTATTTAGACTTAACTCCCATCCTCACAGTGTGGGATCGACGGCCGTGGGCTCCCCGTCAACTCCGCTACTGCCGCTCACCCTGGTGGAGTTCCGGAGTCGACGGGAGCATGTTCGGGGATCCATATATCGCATCTAGATGAGACGCGATAAATCGATCCCCGATAGATCGATCGCTACCCGCCGATCCGGCAGGTACTCTGGACGTACCCTGTGACCCTGAATAGCTCTCGCTGCTAAGCATCAGTATTAGTTTCACTTAGGCTTTGTCTATCCTGGAGATTAGCCCTCATTTCAGCGACTGGAGGTGAACAATGGGCATAGCTGCACCAGTGCAAACCCCTACTGTAGACAAGGTTGAGCCGATGCCTGCCTGCAAAGAGAATAAGCTCCAGCAGTTCAAAGTACAGTTTTTCTTGTCTTCGCTATAAGCTTGCACAGCTCTAACAGTGGTTCTCAAACTGTGGGTCACAACCCTGTTTTAATGGGGTTGCCAGGGCTGGTGTTAGACTTGCTGGGGTCTGGGGCCAAAGCCCAAGTCGCACTGCCCAGGGCAGCAAGGCTTTGACTTTGACCCCCCGGCTCAGGGTGGTGGGGTTTGGGCGGGCTCAGGCTTCAGTTCTCCCTTCTGGTGTTGTGTAGTAGTTTGTTTTTTGTCAGAAGGGGGTCGCAGTGCAATGAAGTTTGAGAACCCAGCATCACCTGGTTTGAGGTTCATACTGGGGCTTGGGTGTCTGGGCCCCTGCCTGAAGCGGCAGTGTGCATGCCCAGAGGAAGAAGTGTAGGTGCCAAATGAGTTTTCACAGCAGAAATTTAGTCACTTACAGGTTAGGTTGAGCAGGGTTTTGGTGGATGCAGTAGCACCTATATTTGGACTTTAAGGTGGATCTCGGCATCGTTGACTCAAGTGGGAGTTGAATCAGGCCCAAATGAAGAAATCACAAAACAAACAAAATATGTGGTCACACAACACCCACAAGAAGAGAAAAGAGATGAATGACAATAAGTCTGACGTATTCAATATTAGATTATGTTGTAGCTAGTTCAAGTACCTAGGTGAGGAAGGAATGCATTCAGCATACATAAATTATGTTTTAAACATTGAATTACACAAATCAGATCATTTGCTGTTGTGGAAGTTAACAAAACTCTAGCAAAACTCCAAATCATCCCCTGAGTCATCTCTTACATTGCTGGAAATGGAATTTCATCTGAGTAGAATCAGGATCCTGTGTGGTCATTTCCATGTCTCTTAGCTGTATGTACAAATCACCAATAACTCATTTCAACACATTTGTAGGTTGAATCTGATTCCTTATTGCAAATTACCTTTCAAATTGCAGCTGGCAGGAACATCAACTCCTAATAGCTGAGAAGGAGATAATGCCTGATGGTTCGTTCATTCAAAATTTCCAAATTCTATGTAAATATATAATTAGGGATGTGCGAATAGCAAATTATTCTACTCCTTTATTATTCCATTCATTAGTTTGAGAATTAGTAGAAGGAAAGAGCTGGCACTATTAACCACAGAACCTCACTGCCAGGATTCTGTAATATTGTATTACTGAAATTATTTAATTTAATCTCCAATTGTATTATAAAATCAAATTAAATACTAATCATGGAAAAAGTCTGAGCTTCAGATTGCTCTGTTAATAAATGTCTTCAGGAGTGGTAGAATTTCTTTTCAGTAGATTTAATCCAGTAGATATTTGAAATGAAATCAAGAACAACAGGGTTCAAAAAAGAACTAGATAAATTCATGGAGGATAGGTCCATCAATGACTATTATCCAGGATGGGCAGGGATGGTGTCCCTGGCCTCTGTTTGCCAGAAGCTGGGAATGGGCGACAGGGGATAGATCACTTGATGATTAGCTGTTCTGTTCAGGGGCACCTGGCATTGGCCACTGTCGGAAGACAGGATACTGGGCTAGATGGACCTTTGCTCTGAGCCAGTATGGCCGTCATACATTCTCTTCTTTTCTTATGTAAGCCCTACCTTCCCAAATAAGCCATGAGACTGTTCTTCAGCGGGCCAGGCTGATCTGAGTGATGCATGGTCATTTGATAGCACATATAATAATAGTACCTAGTTCTTATCTAGCACTTTTTGGCAGTAGGTCTCAAAGTGCTCTACAAAGGAGGTCAGTATTTCATCATTTTACAGGTGAGGAAACTGAGGCACAGAGAGGTAAATCAGACTTACCCATAGTCACCCAATAGACTATTCACTAAGCCACACCACTTCCCCAAGTATAAAAGTTAGTGCTTGATCACCTATGATTGCTTTGCAAATGTCCACATCCTTGACACTTCAAAATCTTTATGGAAAAAGGGGACAATTGCGATCCATAATATTGTTATGGCCCTCGGCCTCAAATGCCATCCATTTATTTCAAACTTCAGTATTAAAGCTGTTTGCGGCTGACTTGATTTTTGAGAGATGCTTAAATAGTCAAGGCTAGACTGTGACTCCTTCCTCACAAGTGTGAACAGTTCCTTAGGCTAAGTCAGGGGTCGGCAACCTGCGGCATGCGTGCCAAAGGCGGCACACGAGTCAATTTTTACTCCACGCTGCTGCCAGCCGGGGTCCCAGCTGCCGCCCCCCGCTCAGCCCGCTGCTGGCCTGGGTGAATGGAACCCCAGGCCGGCAGTGGGCTGAGCAGGGCTGGCAGCTGCTGGTCTGGGGTTATGTCCACTGGTGTAGTGTACTAAATTTTTCCCCTTTGGAATGTGCTACTTGCAAAGCACCAGGACTGGCAGCCATAAGTAGTACACAGTAAGTAGCACATTCCTACGGGGAGAAATTTAATACACTACACCCCGGTAGGGAAGGCTGTGCCTCCCCAAACAGCCCGCCCCCTCCTACTTCCCGCCCCTGAGTGCCCCCCACATAACCTCTGACCCATCCAACTTGTCCCCTTACCTCCTTGTCCCCTGATCACCCCCTCCCGGGACCCCCCACCCCCTGACTGCCCTCCTCAGAATCCCCCACCCATCCAACCCCTCCTCATTCCTTGTCCCCTGACTGCCCACTCCCGGGATCCCCCACCCCTGTCCACCCCCCGGACCCGCCCCATCCAAGCCTCTCTGCTCCCTGTCCCCAGACTGCCCCGACCCCTATCCACACCCCTGACCCTTGACAGTACCCCCGGGACTCCCATGCCTATCCAACCACCCCTGTTCCCTGTCCCCCTACTATGCTGCTCAGAGCATCAGGACTGGCAGTGGTAAGTAGTACACTGTAAGTAGCACATTCCTATGGGGAGCAATTTAATACACTACACCTGGCCCTGCTCAGCCCACTGACTGTCTGGAGTTCTCAAAATATGTTCTCACACCCCTTATGAAAAATTACACTACAATTAGCTTAAAAACTTGAAAACTTAAAAACTTTGTATATTACAGTAATCGTTAAAAATGTATAATGTTAATAAATACATAGGTTTGATGAAACAAAGTAGTTGTACTTACGTGCCTGTGCTTAATTTGTGTTTTCGATGATTTACCTTCTAAAAAAAATCTCGCACCCCCAGGGGGTGTACGCACCCCAGGTTAAGAACCACTGCACTAAACTGATAAGATCTGCATTTTAATTTAATTTTAAATGAAGCTTCTTAAACATTTTAAAAACCTTGTTTACTTTACATACAACAATAGTTTAGTTATATAATATAGACTTATAGAGAGAGACCTCCTAAAAACGTTAAAATGTATTACTGGCACACAAAACCTTAAATTAGAGTGAATAAATGAAGACTCAGCACACCACTTCTGAAAGGTTGCTGACCCCTGGGCTAAGTCAATGAAACCGCTCTGTGAAGCAGTGACTCTCACAGGTAAGAAATGGGCTTACAATCTGGCCCTCAGTCTTTTAAATATATAACACATTTCCGACCCTCAAAGTAGTGAATTGTTAGATGCTAATTATTCTGGATTGTCCTCTAAATGGAACAGAATCAAACAGTTTTGCCCTAATGAGCTCTTGCTGAGTGCAAGGTCAACAATGGGATAATCTTATATTATGTTCCCTAATAACTTGGTTGAATGCACAAGGACTGTTCTCAGAATAGTGAAGTAAATATGCTACTAACATGCGAAAAATGTATGCATTAGCCCAAATGAAAAGTTTAAATGAGGAAAATTGCTAACTGAATTTCTGTAGAACCCCATCAGTTATGTTAGAAGCTGCAGAGTTCTGAGAGAGGCCACTCTCATTAAATGCATAGTGTTGTATGCCTAGCAGTGAAGAATATCTTGAAGGTAAATTGTTCTCCCAAAACAAGACTTAACGGGCAGCAAACACGAAAGAGTAAAAAATACATCCTTCTCATCCTCAGCTCTTATTCTATATGTTGCTTGTGACTGTTAGGGAGATAAAGCATGTAATTAGCACAAAAATATCATGAAAGACTAACAGATATTAAAGGAATATAGTGTAATGTGCTATTAAAATACATTGACACCTAGATACAGGTGTAAACATTTTGCAGTAAGGAAAATGAAGTACAGTTTGGTTAAAGCGAATTGAGGGATGGACTAGCATCAGGGACATATAACTGTGTGTTTGCTTGTTTTATTTTACTCCTGGTCCTTGCATGGAAACCAATATGATGCTTATCAAAGTATGTTTTGAGGGGTCAGGAAAGCACTCCTATTTCTGAAGCAGATGACTTGAGGTAGTGTGTTTGAAGACTTGGAGAAACCTGGGGTTATTGTCATTTCAAAAGACATCTTTCCTTACATAAAAAATGCATGGGGTCTTACCAGCAAATATCACCTTTGTTTGTATTCTAGTTTGTATTATATTTAAGGAGGCATGTACTAGGATTACTGCCAGATGCCTATCCTGGTATCTTGTATTACAGATAATAAGACAATTATAAAATCAATTTGGTGCTTCTGAAAAGGATAAACAACATTATATTTAGAACTCAGCAGATGCTATGTGCATTTCTTGTTTTCTTTTAATTTTCATGTTAGTATTTTCATACAAAGTGGATTTCACTTATCAAAAGAGAATAACACCAAGTACAAAGTAGCTTTTTTGAGCCTGTTACTGTAGTAAATTGCCTATCAATTATTTCATATAATTTATTATATATAATGTGTAGTAACTCTCCAGAGTTTTGTGTGCAGTTATTTTAGTTCTTAATATATTTTTATTTTTAAGAAGTCTTCCAGGATTACTCAAGTATATTCCTTTCCCCTCTCTCCCCCCCTCCCTCCCCCAAAGGAAATGATAGAGGAATTTGCTTCCAAATAAAGATGGGTGGTTTATAAAAAAATGAACAACTGAAGTCTGAGCTGAGCTCTGGATACCTAAAAATACCTGTAAGTGATCAGATAGCATATCAGAATCTGTTCCTGACACATGTCAATAGTAGTAGAATTTTTCTAGGGATTTGAGTCTGATTTAAAATAATCAGTGTTACATTTATGTGGTAACTATTTCAAAATTCTTAGGCAACCATCTACTCTGTTCCACATGGCAGATTAGAATGATTGTTTTGTTATCTGTGTATGCATTTCTATGGTGCTCCTAATTATTTTATCTAGGTACCAGAAGAATGGAATTCCATGTGTGTTTCTGAAGGTATGTTTTGGGTAAGATCTGGGAGTTCCCACTGTGGAATCCCCTGCCAATTTCATGAGGAGTAAATACCCTCCCTCAACAAAATGAACTCTCCAGTTATTCCATGGGAGAGGAGGCACTTGGACCTGAAATATTATTCCTCATATGTATGGAAGTACCACTGAAATAAACATTGCTCACCCGCCTGGTGTTTCATTCTTCCACTCAAACAATATGAAGACACACACTGTAGGTGAGATTATTTCTAAACTGAATATGTTTTCCAGTTTTCTATGAAGCATCCACTGCTCTCTAAATCTGTTATTTCTGCAATTGTGATTTTTCTTAGTTTCGCACAGACAAGCCAGCATTGCCTGATCCTAATAATAGTCTGCTACTGAGTGAGCCTGCTGCCTATTGTGCACAATAAAAACCCAAATCATATGCTGTATAGAGCTAGTAGTCATTTAGAGTTTGGATGGCCATGGGTGAGTCACCATAGTCAATTCCCCGCCTAGGATAGAGTTAAAGTACAATTCACTGCTGCATCTCCCAGCAGCCAGCAGTGCTACCTGCAACCTCAGTACATTGTCCTTAAACAAATATTTTTAATCCACTGTGTCTACCTTGAATCTATTTGTTTACTTGCCACTATGGTTATTAGTATTGTAACTTTTCCATCTTTGTTTGACCATTCTGCAATAGACAAAGCAGAATCTTTGTTACACTCTAAGCTGGGGGTATTTGTGACACCAGGCATCCTTTATTGTTGTCTAATTATACTTTCTTGCATTCAAAACATCTTAATGATTTGGCACTTTGCCAGAGACTATTTTTTTTTAAATTATAGTCTCTTTACATTATCATATTCACAGAATTTAAACAATTCTATTTTAACATGGGTCCCTTATTTTCATAGTGCTGGTCGAATTAATGTGGGCATGTTGCTGGTCGCTTGCTTGTTGCATCTTTAAGGGTTAAATTCCCTTCCCTTCCCTCATTCTGTTGGCCATTGTTTTAACAGTCTTAGGGTGACTGAGTACCCAGTCTTGTGAGGCGCTGAGCACGCTCAACTCCTATTGAAATCCAGGGGAGCCGGGGGAACACAGCACCTACCTGCATCAGGGCCTGAGTGACTTCCTTGGAAAATGATACCCATCAGCTAAGTGTATTCCAAGACTGAGCTCTCTCAATGGGATCCAATGAATTTGCTTAACTTGTATTAGCTCACCTGTCCAATTTAGGTGGTCCAAGACTGTTAGCAAGAGATCCTCAGCCTGTATATAATGTGTCAGCTCCCTTGCAGTCAATGCAGCTGTGCCAGTATCTACCATCTGAGGATCTATTTGCCCGTTAATCTCAGACATTGGTTTGACCCATCCCACTCCCATGTTGAGTGGTTGGGTGAAGGTACTTCATCACTTGAGCTGATAGAGAAATCTAAGTATATTTCACAAAGTCAAAATGAACTGAAACATTTCATTTTGTTCGAAGTACTCCATGAACCATGTTGTCTTTTCTTGTAAGGGAGGGAAAATCCAAAAGTATGTGTGTGTGGCTTGTGTCTCACACAGAAATGAAATCAATGTGGGTTGTTTTTTTCATTTGACAAAATTGCAAATGTTTGATGAACATTTTCTTTGTTCAAATAGGCATTTTCCATCAGAGAAGAATGTTTTAATGGAAAAATTTCACCCACCTCTATTTGTCACTAGTGTGGATTGAGATTTAGGTTTAATTTCGGGTGTTTAGATATCCTGATTGGTGCCTTAGAGATGCAGCATTCAAATACCATGCTGGTGATTGTAGTAAGACCATGAAAGGAAGGGGTTAGGCAACAGCATTGTTTTCCAGAGTTTATTAATGAGTTTTGAATCCACCCCCCCACTGGATGTCACTTTGTGTGGCACAACAACAGAGTGCTAGTTAGTTGTAAAAAATCTGAAGTATAAAGGTGTCAAATCTACGGCTGAATAGCAACATTTCCCTGAGCAGGCCTGCTGCTGTTTTAATTTACCCAGTAGAACAATGAAACCAGAAGGTCACTAGTGATGTGCCAATTAAATACCCGCAACAGTCATCTATGAACTGCTTCCTTTGAAGTTGGTTTTTGTTTCTAGATAAAGGCTTTTCCGGCTGTATTTATGTGGGGCAAGGGTGACATTTAGCAGTCAGTTAATCAGAGGTGACTATTTCAGTAGGTATCCCTAGAGTGTACTCCAGGCCCAGTTTCTTCTTTAAAAGCGGTGGCCTGAATCTAAATCAGTTGTAGTAGCTGGCATGTTCAGCTCATCTCTACCAGAACACTCTGGTTTTAACCTTTAATATCCCAGCATTTCAGTGACAATAACATAATTGAATTTGCAGTTTTGATTTTAAATATTCACTTTGTTGAGCTGGCTCTGTGTGTGTGTGTGTGTGTGTGTGTGTGTGTGTGTGAAGACCATTACATATAGCATACCCAGAGACACATCCATTTGTGGCAAAACTGATTCTACTTAGATCTGTTTCCTCATATTGAAATCCATGAGGCCATGCCAGTGAACACCCCCTGTGGATCAGGCCCATTCTGTTTAAGTGAGGCGAGAAATGCAGTTTCTCAGAAAAACGACGACAGATATTTTATTAAACAAACCTTTTTCCTTAACTCAAAACAAACAAACAAACAAAAAAAAACAGTGTGAAGCTCCTCCATTATCCTTTCTTTCCCTCCAAGCATCAACTGCACTCACTTTATTTTTGAGTGTAGATGGAATGGCTTAAACACAACATTGCTTATTAGAGGCACAGTCCTACCAGTTACGGAAGATCTATCCATGAGAACCTGATTAAAACCTCCTAAACATGTAGTTAATGTGTGGCTATACACCTTATAAATTAAGTCAAATTATTTTAACCTGTTTTATGTGTACTCCTAGTGATGCAGTATCATCTGACATTTACCCATGTGTAATATGTTTTATACCGCTTAATCCAGGTACAAGAGAGTGAGCTGTTTTATCCATAAAAATGTTGCCCTTGTTGATAAACATGGATAGTGCTAACTCTGCTACCCTCCCGGTTCCTAAGGAATCGTTTCAGATTTGTAAAAGTAGTTTACAAAATCATGAAAAATACAGAAGGTTGGTTCCCCTCCTGTTTTGTGGTTTCATAGTAACAGTGTTTCCAAGTTGTTGATGCTGTAAATTAGCTCCAGAAGCCTTGCTGATCACTTGGAATTCTCAAAAATTAAAACCAACTCAATAGCCAGGCAAGTTACATGGCTCTTCCTCCTCCTGCTCTCTCCCTGGCTAGGTGCAAAGTGGCTTTGGTGACATTAACATGAGATACCGTCTGCAAAAACAGCTGAAGGTTCTGGTAGGCTGAATGTGTAGTATAACTGAGGTCTAACTGCAGTGACCTCACACAGTGTAGATTTACGCAGTGTAACTGATGGCAGGATACAGTGCTTATCAGTTCTGTGAGAGCCTCACTTACAGGTGTGTGAAACCATCAGCTCAAATAGGCTACCAATGCCAAGGTCTGGGAAACTTGAAAACATCGCAAGGAGCTAGAAGCTCCCTTCTCTGGAAACTGCTTCACATGGGCTGTGGCTGGGTACAGCACCTTCAGGAACTGCTGCATCAGAGCTGCAGGAAGGATGCCTTCGCTGATAAGGCACTGGACTGGGACTTGGGTTCAGTTCCTTGCTCCCTAATCCTCTTGTATGATGTTGGCAAGTCACTTAATCTCTCTATGTACCTCAGTTCCACTTCTGTAAAATGGGAATAATAACATCACTGTAAACACAATTGCAGGGAGGAGGCACTCTACATTTCTGTGGTGTCCAGATATTACAGTGACAGGGCTGTAGGTAGTTCAACAGAGAGAGGGCCTAGAAGAAGTTTAAGGCAGACACTCTTTTTGAAAGCTGCTGTTTGTGGTTAGTCCCGTCTTCCACCAGGGCTAGGAGAAGTTCAAAGGACTGTTCACTTGACCTATGTGTTCCCAAATTTCTCTTGTTTTCTTCTCTCTTTTAGTGACAGATCCTTCCTCTAGCCCATCACTTCTCTTGTGATCTCTAATCTATCAGTTTCTTCTGACAAGGCTGCTGGCTTCTCTCCTTGCCTCCTGCCACAGGGTTGATTCCATGGCCTCACCTACCACTTCACCTCTCTTCTCTATTTTTGCATCTTTCCCTTCCCCCCTCTGACTGTTCTTTCAGTCTGTCTGTAATCCCCTACCCTGGCTCCTCTAGACATTTGCTGCATCTGTTCCCTGTGCTACTGAGAGTGTCTGCTTATTTGGATTCCTAGGACTGCTCTGAAATTGCTATTTACCAGTGCATTTCAGGCTTGAACTGAGTTCATTTGGAAAAGTCATCTTGAGCAAGTTATATGTTGTTTGTCCTATGTGGGTCCTAGTCTAACTTCTGGCTTTGGCAAACCAGCATACCCCCGCTAATGCACACAAACTATTCAACCCAACCTTTGCCTTTGAGTTTGCAGTATGTTTTAACCAAGTGGAAATCAATTGAGTTCAAACCCTTTTAGAACTTCTGTGGCTACACATGGGTTCTGATGTCTTTTTCTAAGTGCAAACCTGCTTCTAGCTCAGTGTACATGACTATGGAGAAGTTAAAATGCCTAAGTGATCTGAGGAATGGAAAAGGCATAAGGTGGGTGTCTGTACAAATCAATAGAAAAGAAGGAAATGGAATAAGTAACTGAGAGAGTCTGCCTGACCCTACAGAAGTGCACATTGGGGTAGAGGGCTCTAAAAGCTTGGATCACCAGCCAGAGAGCCATGCAAGTTAGGGTCCTCTCCCTTCCTACACTCCTGAAATGGAGCAGAGATGGTTGGGTCCCGCCTTATATGGCTTATACAGCACCCTATGACATTGGCCAGTCATACAAGTGGCTGATGTATTGTATTCCATCAAGGGAATAGCTGTGGTGTGACTCCACCCACCCCCTTATTCTGAGCTTTGTCTACAACAGCACAGCTGACCTCCTAAAGAGCAGGCAGGCCGGAAACATTTTTTGGGAAGTCGATCTCCCGTATGGCAGTTCTTTAATGGGTGTTATCACACACCGCAAAAATCAGCATGCAACAGATTTTGCTTGTCTCAGGGGCCCCATGGAAATATCAACAATCCATGGCAATCAGAGCCTGTTTAATTCCTGTCAGCTCAGTCAGTTGATCTCTTCCTTTCTCTTTAGCAGTTATGCTTGTTTGTGTGTTAGGCCAAATGAAATGACTGCCTTTATTGGTCTGGTTCTGACTCCATTCCATTCAGGACATTATTCTGTTATACAGTTTGTGGTTTGGAATCCAGTCCTTCGATGTTGAGCCTTCAGTATCTCATTGGGCCAGAGTAATTGAATAGTTTTCCTGAGGGAATTTAAAAAAAAAAAGTGTTTGTTTTTTTTTGTCCCTCCCCTACAAAAGGAGCCTAAATGCAAAATAATTTCCCTGCCACTTGGAAGTGTAAGGAAAAGTAATATTGAGGACTCCCTGAAAACTCCACAGCTCCTTTCATGTTAAGCTTCCATGCATTGCAATTATATTTTTGGCTGATCTCTAGTTTATAAAATGTTCAGTACAACGATGGTGTTATCACTGACCTGACCTGTTAATTTTAATTTCAAAAGTACTAAAATAAACAGATCAAGGTTAACGTTAATTTTAAAGTTTTTAGTTCCCACGGCAACCTTTCCTCTCTGCCTATTTTTTTTTTAAACTAGCTACTATGTGCTTGTCTGATTGTTATGTTAAACAGGACCAGTGTAAAATCTCAAATGTTGCTCTTTTGACAGGTTTCTTTCCACCCCAGCGCTATACCTTTTGACAGTCTTTGTTTGGACCCAGGGGATGCACTGTTCTAGAAGATATGTTCCAGAGATGCTGAACTAAAACTGTATTCACTACAATTAACACCTCCTCTTTATGGCCCCATAACAGCAAAGTGTTTAAGCACATGCCTAACTTTAAGCACTTGTGTAATCAATGGGACTACTCCTGTGCTTAAAGTTAGGCCCATACTTAAGTACTTGCCTGAATTAGGCCCTGATTCAGCTTGCTTTCACTTTTTAAGTCGGGGTGACCAACCTGAGCCTGAGAAGGAGCCAGAATTTAACAATGTACATTGCCAAAGAGCCACAGTAATACGTCAGCAGCACCCATAAGCTCCCCGACCCCACTCCCAGCGCCTGCCACCCACTGGCAGCCCCACCAATCAGCGCCTGTCCCTTCCTCCCCGCACCTCCCGATCAGCTGTTTCGTGGTGTACAGGAGGATCTGGGGAGGATGGGGGAGAAATGAGGGCATTGCAGGCTCAGGGGAGGGGGCGGGAAGGGGTGGAGTGGGGGCAGAGCCTGTGGCAGAGCCAGTGGTTGAGCAGTGAGCACATTGGAAAGTTGGCGCCTGTAGCTCCAGCCCCAGAGTCGGTGCCTATACAAGGAGCCACATATTAACTTCTGAAGAGCCGCATGTGGCTCTGGAGCCACAGGTTGGCCACCCCTGCTTTAAGTAGTCAAGAATAAGCAGTGATCTGCTTATTTCTATGTATGGATTGATTTCCTCTTCTAGAGATTCTTGTGTCCAAAGATCACACGATGTTTTGCAAATGTAAATGACTAAATGTCACAACACCCTTGCACATTAAGAAGGTTGTGTTATAATTGTTTTATAGCCAGGGGAAACTGAGACAGATAGTTACGTGATTTGCCCAGAGTCACTTGAGAGATGACCTTTTCAAAAGAGTTCATCATCCACAATTGGAGCCCAATTTCCAAAATAGCTCAGTTCCCATTTAGGCACCTAAATTATGTGGCCAGGTTTGCAAAAGAGCTCAGCACCTGTTCAGTGGGAAGTGGTTAGGGGCTGAGCATGTTTGAAAATCTGGCTGCTTCATTTAGGTTTCCATAAAAGGAATGGTTGGATTGGCTGGACTCTCTTGAAAATCTAGTCCACAAAGTCGGTGGTAGAGCTGGGAACAGATCTTACATTTTTGTCCTTCAATGACAAGAACAGCCTTCCTCCTCCACATGAGGGCAGCGGTTTTTAAGGCTGAGAAGTTGGCATTTAGGATAGTAAGGGAGCAGATATCTGAAGCAGTCCCATCATTTTTATGTGGCACCTTGCTAAGGTCCCATAGTTGTTGTGTTCTTTCTTTACTTGATCCTATGCCTCACTTCAGCATAAGGGTAGAAACCACCTGCCATTCAGGTTACCTCGCTGCCCAAATAAAATGTTAATTTTGGATTTCCTCTGAAAAACTATTCCTGCCAGACTTATTTTACCATTTAGGATTTCCTCTGTAGAAGCAATGTGGGGTGGGGGGAGCACAGTTCTCCTTTTGTTCTGAGAACTTCACTGATAGGAGTAACGGACCACTTCTTATTGGACGTTTTGAAAATAAAAGTATCTAACTCTTATATAGCACTTCTCATCCATAGATCTCCAAGTGCTTTCGGAAGTAGGTGACTCTCATGATCTCCGTTTCACATATCTGTAAACTGGGACACACTGGTTCAAGTGACTTGACCAAGCTCACCCAGTAAGGTGGTGACGGATCTGGTAACAGAACCAGGTTTTCCAAATGCCAGTGCACTGACTCAACAACAAGACAGCATGTGACTAACTCCCCTCATCTGTAAGAATTTCATTGTCTGCCCTTTTGCCCTTGCAGGTCATTTGCTTGTCAGAACCTGTCGTAACAAAACAGCTTGGCCACCAGACCTTGAGACATTGAAATCTGACAGTTGCTGTTTACACCCAAGTAACTTATGTCTGTTTTATCTGATGACTAACAATGGGGGGAGAGGGGATTGGAGATGAGAACAGAGCTTTCTAGAGTGTGTGGACAGAAGCATCTATCTTGTCAGGTGATTACACATGTGACCACAAGCTGTGCTACAACAAGGAAGGTGAGATGGAGAACCACCTCTGAGAAACCAGAGTGGTTTTGTACAGATTCTTGTATACCTAGTTGTAGATGCATAAAAGAGAGCCTGAGATGTTCAGAATGTAAAATCAAGTGAGCAGTTGTGCTTTTCTAAGTGGATGCAATCCATATATTCGAAGTTTCAGCTCCTTGTCTAGCTTTTCTTTTCTTCTCTCTCTCTACACACACACACACACACACACACACACACACGTATATATTTATATATATATTTAGTAATAGCCAGGAAAGGGAGTGATTAGCTCTTATAGAAAGAATTTACAATTGCTGCCTCAGAATCCTAGTTAAATGGCATGAAGACCAACTTTTTAAGACCTATATGTCACTTTCTTAGAAGCAAGACTGTGCTTATATTGTTGATGACCAGCAAAGCTACTACTCAGCTGTTGGCTTATATCACAATGCAGTTTATACCATTATAAGCGGACGACTTGGGTGATATAAAAGGACTGACTCCAATGTCTGTAGTGCTGTGCTGAAGTGCCTGAATGAAAGGACAATGTGGAACTGTGCAAAATTGGTTTCTGTTGTGATTGATGGTACATCTACTACAGTGGCAAAGAGCAAAGCATTTATGAAGTTATAGGGCCTGATCCTAAGACTCCCATTGACTTAAGTGAGTTTTGAATCTAGCTGGTACTTTTTAAAGAGATGGTTGAATGATTTATTTAATTAAATTAATAATATTCTACTAGCTGGAGAAGGTGGTTGAATGCTGCCTACAAATAAATAATTTGATAGATATATAGTGTAACAAAAACAAACAAAACAAAACTGTCCATGTATAAAGAGCAGTTATTTAACAGTCCCTAATTGTTTACATGACTTTTTATGATTGCATTGAGCATCAAAGCAGAGACTTGAGAAAAGTGCATGAACAGTTATACTTGGATTTGTGTGGTTGATAATAACTTGCTCGTACCTGCCTTGAACTACAGATACTTGGAAACTGCTATTATTTTCATATTTTAAAGCATATTATACAACGGCTAGTTGGGTTTTTTTTAAAAATGGGGTTTGCAAACACTGTCAATTAAAATTGTTTTCTGTCTTCATTAGTAACATTGCCCAAGGTTATATAATTTATTTTGATCAATTGCTCCAGTTTTGGGAAGATGTGGATGAATCTGATATGGATCTAGGGTTTTTTTTCAAAATATTGTATCACAATCGATGGAATCTTTTTTTCTGCAAGAGTAACTACTCTCAACAAATTTCAAACAAAGACAGCACAAGTGAATTTTGTGGACAGCCAAATGGAAGATAAATCAAGGGTGTTGAGCTTCAAACAATTTCCCTTGTGGATGCTGAAATCAAAGTGGTGAAATTACAATTTAGAGAGAGTTAAATCAAAATGAATTGCACAGCAAATGGTAGGCTGAACCCCAAACAGAGGGGCAAAATTAAAACAATGGAGTATTCTGCTGACATTCAAATTCCTACTCAGAAAAGTCAGACAAGTGCTCACTGAGATCCCATGGGTTCAATCCTCAGACCTTTATCTCACAACTTTAGAAGCAACTGGGCATTCCTCTTATATAGGGAAATTCCTGGATGGCCAATTGCTATCAAGTGGGACAAATTTAAGGGAGTTTAGCAAGTAGCCTCATTGATTTCAGTGGGGTTATTTGAGGAGTGAGGTACTAAAGATGAGTAAGATCAACAAAATCTTACCCTACAAGATTTGTCTTTTCTTTAAAAAAAATTACTGACCTCTTACTTGCTGGGTACAATACTATAAAATCCCTCCTGTCCAGAGACACCAAAATCCTTTTATCTGTAAAGGGTTAAGAAGCTCAGGTAACCTGGCTGACACCTGACCCAAAGGACCAATAAGTGGACAAGATACTTTCAAATCTTGGAGGGGGAAGGCTTTTGTTTGTGCTCTTTTTTGGGGTGTGTGTGGGGGGGGAATGTTCGCTTTTGGGACTAAGAGGGACCAGACCTCAATCCATGCTCTCCAAATCTTTCTGAACAAGTCTCTCATATTTCAAACTTGTAAGTAACAGCCAGGCAAGGTGTGTTAGTTTTATTTTTGTTTTCTCAACTTGTAAATGTTCCTTTTGCTAGAGTGTTTACCTCTGTTTGCTGTAACTTTGAACCTAAGTCTAGAGAGGGTTCCTCTGGGCTCTTTCAGTCTGATTACCCTGTAAAGTTATTTTCCATCCTGATTTTACAGAGATGATTTTTACCTTTCTTTCTTTAATTAAAAGCCTTCTTTTTTAAGAACCTGATTGATTTTTCCTTGTTTTAAGATCCAAGGGGGTTGGATCTGGACTCACCAGGAATTGGTGGGGGGGAAGGAGGGGGAATGGTTAATTTCTCCATGTTTTAAGATCCAAGGGTTTGGATCGGTGTTCACCAGGAAATTGGTGAAAAAGTCTCTCAAGGCTACCCAGGGAAGGGTTATAGTACTTGGGAGGGAGATATTCTGGGGGGGAGGTAGACAATGTTTCCCAAATGACTCAGAAATAATTTGGGTGGTGGCAGCAAAACCAGATCTAAGCTGGTAATTAAGCTTAGAGGTTCTCATGCAGGTCCCCACATCTGTACCCGAGAGTTCAGAGTGGGGAAGGAACCTTGACAGCAGTGAAGGGTTCAAGTTAAACTAACAAAATAAAAACAAAAATCCCCAGTCATTCAAGACTTGAGCTAAACATTTGTTGAGAGTTGTTGGATTAACACTTGTTTTCCCATTTTTCTTGTGACTCTGATTGTATTTCTTGGGTGCAGCTGGGTCTAGGACATAAGTTGGCAAACTTTTTGGCCCGAGTGCCACATCAGGGTTGCAAAATGGTAAGGAGGGCTGAGTAGGGAAGGCTGTGCCTCCCCAAACAGCCTCCCCCTGCCTATTTCCCTCCCCCTGAACCTCTGACCCATCCAACCCCCCCCGCTCCTTGTCCCCTGACCACCTACTCCTGGGACCCCGCCCCTGACCGCTCCCAGAACCCCACCCTCCTCCAAACCTCCCTCCCTGTCCCCTAACCACCCCCTCCCGGGACCCCCTGCCCCTAACTGCACCCCTGGCACTCCCCCTATCCACCTCCCAGCCCCTTTCGGAATGTGGCCCTGTGAACATGGGCGGAGGACTCAGGAGAGCAGGGGCAGCCGCGCAGCCGGAGAGAAGCGGCGGTTTCCCCTTCAAAGCGCCGCTTCTCTCCGTCCGACTGCGTGGATGCCCGGTGCTCCTCCTGAGACCTCCGGCCACATTCCCCACTCTCCCGCCACCCGCACCGCCCGCCTGCTCTCCTGCCCCTGCAGTGCAGCCCCTCCCCCCCCCGCATGGGTGTGCCGATGCTGAGCTGCCCAAGTGCCCACCTCTAGGGCCTCCAGTTGTTGGGGAAGGGGGACTTGCCAGGGCACCCTGTGTTCACCCCGAGCCACGCTGCCCAGCCGGAGCCAGCCACGACGTTGCACTGCCAGCACAGTGAGCTGAGGCTGCGGGGGAAGGGGGACAGCAGGGGAGGGCCGGGGGCTCAGGGGCCGGGCAGGATGGTCCCGTGGGCCAGATGTGGCGCGTGGGCTTTAGTTTGCCCACCTCTAGTCTAGGATCAAATGTATTGAAATACCATAAGAGAGGTTAGTCTCCCATCCTATCTAGAAGCAGGAAATACTGGAAATCTCACATGGAAATCTGTTCTAGTGCAATTTCCAGGCTGTTTTGCTGATTCAGATAAGGATTCGTGTGTGTGTGTGTGTGTGGTGTGAGCTTATCCAACTAGAGTCCAACCTAGTTTCACCCATCACTAATTAGATCTAAGTACACATCCTGACTCCATGGGGCTATTAATTCCCACTCAAAGCTTTAATTATTGTTTGCAAGGTGCAGAATTACAAGATCCACTGGACAAAAGCTTTATTTTTTACTCTGTTCCATGCATGCACACACACAAAGAAGATATACTGATTTAGTTGCTTAATGGAGAAGTATTCATTATACAATTCAATGTATGTTTCATTCCATCCATGTGAAAATAAGCCATGTAATTAAATATTATTAAGGAAGGAACTCTGGCACAAAACATAATTCTCTTCTGATTAATTTCTTATGCAATCCACTTGTCATTGTCCATTTTAAGTTAAAGCTGTAGTGTTTGAGAGCTCTACAGCTGACACTGAATATACTGACAAGAATTCTACTTGAAGTATCACCAGTTTTGATCAGCTACTCCAACCATCATCAGGGGATAAATCAATAGACAGCAGAGGTGGACAGTTTTTGAATGCGTGGCCTGGACACCTTAATTGGAGGAAGTGATGTTAAAAGTTAAATTGTCATGTTACATTTTTTGAGTAAACGCAGTACTGTAATTCTAGTCTGAGAAAGCATTGAGTCATGGTCATCATTAAGAGTAAATTCAGGTTCGAGGTTTGCAAATCTTCCTTAGGATAGTGGGCACTACAAACTGCATCTCCTGTTAACTCCATGAAGTCTGACATAATAGTTTTATGACATCTCAAAGTGATGGCTTTCTCCAATAGAAACCAGGGCAAAAGTGGCAATGATTTTATTAGGTCTTATCCTCATCTGGTTTAAATCTTGAATGTAATGATGCTTGTCTAATTCAGATGAAGATCTAGCCCCTATATGTGCAAACCATTATTTACATGAAGCTTATATCTCAGTGATGAGGTATTTGTATAATCTGCCTTTATGATTTTGTGTGTATTTCACTTCTATGAGTTTAATTTTAAAGCCAAAAGGGACCATTATGCTTATCTCATCTGACCTTCTGAAGGATTTCACCCATATGCATATATACTTGGGCATAAATTACTGAAAGCTAGATTGCAGTTTTATAATCCATCTGAAGCAAGCGGTAGTGCATAACCGCACTCACCGAGGAGCAGGGCTGGAACCAGAATGGATCAGAGAGTCACAGTATGGATCCATCTTCCATTTTGCTCCATGGTGAGGTTATCTGGGTACAGGGTGGGTGGGGGGGGGGGAGTCACAGATGTTCTCTCCCTTCCTGTAGGCAGGCTTTGGTGGTGACATACAGTGTAGGGCTCCTTTACCCCACCCACTCCTTTTCCCTTTTCCTGGATGTGTAGCTTGGCTCATATCTGAGCTCTGAACAAATGTACGGCTCTTGTGCACTGCCGCAATTGGGAATTAGGGCCACCTGATGTCTTTTGTACTTAGAAGTGTACTGTCTTTATTCATTTTTTCCCCACTTCTGTTTGCAATTCCTATCTTCTGATCCAAAAACATGCGGCTTCAGTGCACAAGTTTTTCCATCCAATATTGTAAAGACCACATTAGTCAAGGCAGAAAGCCAGCATGCTGATCAGTATAAAAATGCAGTTAAATTACAAATAAACAATTATTGTCGTCAAGCAAGCACCTGCCCTCAGTGCATCCTCAGTCCCCAGTTAAACACATCATAAATGTATTCATCAAGAACCAGAACATACAACCTTTTAAAAAAATACACTGTACATAAACAGACAAATCTTTATTCATGCTAAGCATGTAACATAATACACGTACCAAGTCAATGGTAGAGTGAAGTCAATGGAGTTACAGTTACTTATATCAGCTGAGGAGATGCCCCTGTCCTTCCCCCACCCCCCACCACCAAATAGGCCTGCTATTCTGATAGGGGAGCCTGTCTCTTTGAACAAGGCTGACTAGCTCCTGGCCCTTACTCAGCCCCACTGGTGCCATAATTAGCTGCCTCCCAGCCTAGGAAGCTTGTACAAATTGGGATGAGGTAACAGCCTGTTCAACATTTCGGCCTCATGAAAGGACAGGGAAATCAGTTTGGAGGGGGAGCCACAGGGAGCAAGTTGCACTCCTGTGGAAGGCCCTGCAGTAGTGTCTGGTAGGACTGAAGGGAAATAGCAGGGGAGTCGGGGCTTTAACCCAGAGCCAGAGAGACCTTCTTTTTAAGAACCTGATTGATTTTTCCTTGTTCTAAGATCCCAGGGGATTGATCTGGACTCACCAGGAATTGGTGGGGGGAAAGGGAAGGGAGGGGGAATGATTAATTCCTCCTTGTTTTAAGATCCAAGGTGTTTTGGATCAGTGTTCACCAGGGAATTGGTGGAAGAGTCTCTCAAGGCTACCCAGGAAAGGGACTTAGCACATTGGGAGTGGTGGCAGCGGACCAGATCTAAGCTGGTAGTTAAGCTTAGAAGTTTTCATGCAGGCCCCCACATCTGTACCCTAAAGTTCAGAGTCGGGAAGGAGCCTTGACAGAAGCCTATTCCAGAGCTTAGCTACTCAGTTATTAGGAAAAGCTTTCTAATTCCAAAATTTAAATCTACCTTAGGATGGATTAAGCTGATTACTTTCCTGCTAAGTAGAGGACCTACACTTTCCTTCGGGTATGTCTACACCCAGCCGCTAATTCGGCGGCTGGCAATCGAAGTTCTGGGTTCGACTTATCGCGTCTTGTCTGGACGCGATAAGTCGAACCAGGAAGTGCTCACCGTCGACTGCCGTACTCCAGCTAGACGAGAGGAGTACCGTGGAGTCGACGGGGGAGCCTGCCTGCCGTGTGTGGACCGAGGTAAGTTAGAGCTAAGGTACTTCGAACTTCAGCTACGTTATTCACGTAGCTGAAGTTGCGTACCTTAGTTCGAATTGGGGGTTTAGTGTAGACCAAGCCTTCATTTTTCTCTTGCTCTAGAATGCTTTACTCTGAGCTGTCCTACCTCCTGGATTTTTTTCCAAAAGCACTTAAACATTTTGAAAATTCATGTTGGCGCTTGCTGGGACTGGGGCAGGGTGGAGGGATTACAATATTCTGCTTTGGCCATGTTTTGCTCTGACCTTCTCAAAACATTTTAATTTTTCAGTTTGGCCTTTTTGTTTTGACACTTTCTTTAATTTTATTGAAAACAAATCAAAGATGTGAAATGATCTAGATCTAAATGAAACATTTTATTTCAGGTCAAACAAAATGTTATGTTCATCAGAAATGTTGGGTTTTTGTTTTGTTTTGTTTTTACTTTTCAATTTGCCAAAATGTCATTTTCAGTTAGATCCAAAACAGTTTCAGTTTTTTCAGTATTGCCTGTGAACCAAAAACTCTGCTTGCCCAGCTCTAGTTCTGAAGATTCATTGCAGCACCACTGAATGCTGAGTGAGATTTGCTCCTGCATTTCTTAATGCGGCTAAACTAAGTGGACTTCTGTGGGAGTTTAGGGTACACAAGGTGTACAGGATCAGCCCCTCACACCTTTCTGAGAGGACTGGGGCCCAGATCCTCACAGGTATTTAGGCTCCTAACAGCTGCTGATTTCAAGGATATAGGCCTGAGTGTCCAGCCATACGTTGCATACTAGAAAGCTGGGACTGGGGCCAGAGTATTCATTGGTATTTATGTTTAACCATATCTTCTCTACCCTCCATATTATCTTAACAATACAACTATCTTATAGGTAAGCTAATTCATCGTTTTCTTTTATTGTACAGTAGAATGTGCAGAACTTCAGTCAGTGACACCTGCTCCCTGCTACTTCTTCACCTCCCGACGCCTCTGACAGCCTACAATGCTGAGTGTGAGAACTAAGAGACCTTATATCTACTCTACTGTCCTAGAGCTGTCATGGCGGGTACAAAGAGGTTGTATGGGAATTCTCTGGGGGCCAAGGGAGGAGCATATTTAGCACTGTGGTCTGCCTGATCATGTAGGCTGGTTTGAGCACTGGCAGGCTGGGATTTGGGCAGATCATTTTATCTTTGTCTTATTATAAAGAAACTGTCCTGTGAAAGATGCTTCCTTTTAGACTGGAACTGAAAGTGTTGCTTCCAAGCACCTGGAGCTGAACTGCTGGATGCCATTTTACTCTCCACTTTGCATCAATTCCCATACAAGACTCATTAAATGAGACATGTTTGTGCTTTTCTCTTCCCTCTGTGAAGTGGTTATGATGGAGGTATATTCAGGAATTGAACAGCCCCGCTGCTTTTTGTGAGGGTCAATGCAAATTAATCTTCTCTACTTGCTGAGTTTTGTGGTGCTGCTTCTGGGACCCCAACGGCATCCCAAAATGCAAGAGGGCCAGGGGCTCATTGGTATCTGGTAGTGAGTTTTAGTTGGCCTGACCCATTCAGTGTTCACTAGCTTACTCATGTCATAACTTGTATCTAAAAGATGTTGTGTAAGATATGAATAGAAAGCTAATAACATATGTATCATTAATACTAAGTGGTGTATGGATGGAGGACAAATTCAAAATTACAAACGTATTGGGAATTATGTTCTTAGTGTGTCTGCCAGGCAGGGCTGAATTTACACTACTCTAGAAAAAGGAATGTGAGTCTGTCTCTGGATGGTATTTCCCATTGTCTCTTAATGTATCTTGGAATACATTTACATAAAAAGTAAACAAAACCATCAAGCTAACCAGGGCAGGGGATAACCACTCAGCATCACGGCACAGGGAGGAGATGGCAGGACCAGATCAGTTTGCATTCTAGACAACACTACTGTGGGTTAAAAATGGCAAGGAACTTCCTTCACCAGGAGACTCCGTCTCACTTTCCTCACAGCTTGAACAAACTTTACTTTGGGGGTAACGTTCAGAAGAATCCATTTCAAAGGTTCACTATAAAGGAGGGGCAAAGAACCCCACACTATCTTTCACATAAAAAGACAAAGGAACTAAACATTATGGACTTTGTGGGAGATCCTGACCAAAGGGGTGGTCAGCCATCTTGCTGGAAGGTAGTGTGGTGAAAATTTTACCTTGAACCAAGACTGTAATTTTGTGAATTAGCCCCTTGAAAGTGTTTTTTTTTTCTTCATTTGCATTTACTTAGTGCTAGAAATGGCTACATCCTTCATACTTGAACGTACTTAAGGGGAGGGAGGGGGAAGGGGAGAGAGAGAGACCCTGATCCTCAGCTGCTATATATTGTAGCTGCACTAACTTTAGTGATGCTCTCTGGGTTACACCTTGAACTTGAATAATGAAAATGCATTTACAAATGCAAAAATCTAAGCTAAAGCTGCAAACTTCACAGTACATACGAAAGCTATCCATACAGGCCAGAATTTGTCTCGCTATTTATCAGTGGGGATGCATGGGGATAATTAAGACCAAAATGTCTCCCATTATTTCTCTTTCAACAGTTATCATGTGTATGGTAAACCTCCTGTCTTCAAGCACTTTTAATTATACTGGGTTGCTAGAGGATAAATGAGAGGGGGAATGAGGCCCTGATCTTTCACTCACTCCTGGAAATATGTTCCTGATATGAATAGTCTCCTGCAAGTCACTCACAAGTGTAAGTGATTGCAGGTCATCCTCTGAATTTAGATATTTTAAAACCAAAGAAGTCCTTGCAATTCTCCTCTTGTGTGTTTCTGTAGATAAGAATGTTTTGTTGCCATCATGGACAGTTATTTATATGAGTGCTCCTTTTCTTACATTATTCTGGGTGAAGTTGTCTGATTTCAGTTAATCTGAAGAAGAGTTGAGATATTTTTTAGATCATTCTTTCCCTTTCTAATTACCCTTTAGAGTTGGTGAATTTTTTCTCCCCTTCCTCTTATTTTGAGAATGTGTATATAAAACTGTTAGGCAGGTTTTGTTGATTTAGAATTATTTGAATCTGTTTTGCATTTTGTCTTTGCAACTTTGTTGTTGTTCTATTTTTCCATCTTCTGGCTTTAATATGTAGAATGCTGCATGAAGATTTTACAATATAGAATAATAGAATATCAGGGTTGGAAAAGACCTCAGGAGGACATTTAGTCCAACCCCCTGATCAAAGCAGAACCAACCCCAATTAAATCAACCCAGCCAGGGCTTTGTCAAGCTGGGCCTTAAAAACCTCTAAGGATGGAGATTCCACCACTCACTAGGGGTATGTCTACACTACGAGAGTAGTTCGATTTTACTTAAAGCGAATTTGTGGAACTGATATTACAAAGTCGAATGTGTGTATCCACACTAAGGACAGTAATTCGACTTTGTAAATCCACACTAACGGGGCAAGCGTCGACACTGGAAGCAGTGCACTGTGGGTAGCTATCCCACAGTTCCCGCAGTCCCCGCTGCCCATTGGAATTCTGGGTCGAGCCCCCAATGCCTGCTGGGGCAAAAAATGTGTCAAGGGTGGTTTTGGGTAACTGTCGTCATTCAACCCTCACTCCCGCCCTCCCTCCGTGAAAGCGCCAGCGGGCAATCAGTTCGCGCACTTTTCTGGTGATTGACAGCGCAGACACCACAGCACTGCGAGCATGGAGCCTGCTGCAATCATCGCTGCAGTTATGACCATTGTCAACACCTCGCGCCTTATCATCCACCTTTTTCAGAGGCAGATGCTGAGAAATCGGGCGAGGAGGCTACGGCAGCACGGTGAGGACATTAAGTCTGAGAGGGGCACAGACCTCTCACAAAGCACGGGACCCCATGCCGTGGACATCATGGTGGCAATGGGTCATGTTGATGCTGTGGAACGGCGATTCTGGGCCCGGGAAACAAGCACGGACTGGTGGGACCGCATAGTGCTGCAGGTCTGGGATGAATCACAGTGGCTGCGAAACTTTTGGATGCGTAAGGGAACTTTCCTGTAACTTTGTGAGTTGCTGTCCCCTGCCCTGGAGCACAAGGACACCCGGATGCGAGCAGCCCTGACTGTCCAGAAGCAAGTGGCCATAGCCCTCTGGAAGCTTGCAACGCCAGACAGCTACCTGTCAGTCGCGATCAATTTGGAGTGGGCAAATCTACCTTGGAGGTTGCTGTGATGCAAGTAGCCAATGCAATCGTTGAGCTACTGCTTTCAAAGGTAGTGACCCTGGGAAACATGCAGGTGATCATAGATGGCTTCGCTGCGATGGGATTCCCAAACTGCGGTGGGACCATAGATGGAACTCACATCCCTGTCCTGGGACCGGACCACCAGGCCAGCCAGTACATTAACCGAAAGGGCTACTTTTCAATGGTGCTGCAAGCACTGGTGGACCATAGGGGACGTTTTACCAACATCAACGTTGGATGGCCGGACAAGGTTCATGACGCTCGTGTTTTCAGGAACTCTGGTCTGTTTAGATGGCTGCAGGAAGGTATTTACTTCCTGGACCACAAAATAACTGTTGAGGATGTGGAGATGCCTATAGTGATCCACGGGGACCCAGCCTACCCGCTAATGCTCTGGCTCATGAAACCCTATACAGACGTCCTGGACAGTGAAAAAGAACTCTTCAACTACCGGCTGAGCAAGTGCAGAATGGGGGTGGGTGTGCTTTTGGACGTCTCAAGGGGAGATGGAGAAGCTTACTGACTCACTCTGATCTCAGCGAAACCAATATCCCCATTGTTATTGCAGCTTGCTGTGTGCTCAACAATCTCTGTGAGAGCAAGGGGGAGACGTTTATGGCGGGGTGGGAGGTTGAGGCAAATCGCCTGGCTGCTGATTACGCCCAGCCAGACCCCCGCCGATTAGAAGAGCCCAGCGGGACGCGCTGTGCATCCGGGAAGCTTTGAAAGCTAGGTTCCAGAGTGACCAGGGTAACCTGTGACTATTACGTTTGTTTAAACAGAAGCTGAACCTGCCCCCGTTTCTTTACCTAGTTAATGTTGACTATCCTCTCCAGTTACCAACCCCCTTCCCTCCTTCCAACACACCTTTAAAAATAAAATAAATGAAACTTTGTTCATTAACACCGTTTTCTTTATTAAGGATTTCACGGTAAAGGGTTGAAACTGGGACGCAGACTGTGGTGGGGAGCGGGTGTAGTGATGGAAAGGACGCTTCTAAACTCGAGGAATGACAGGCTCCTGCTCCTAGAGCGGTCTGCAGTGGTGGACTGGTTGTTTCAACGGAGCCTGCCACCCCTCCTTTTCGGGACTCTGTGTGTGGGGGCTATGTGACTTTGTGGCGGGGGAGGGCGGTTACAGATCCCCTGTATGCATGGCTCTGTCATCCAGGTTAAGGACCGCTGCATAAGATCTGTAACCGCTCTCCCCCACCACAAACTCACATAGCCCCCCCACACAGAACATGAAAACCACCTCCCAGACTGACCAGGGTGCCTAGTGACTGCAATGTGTGTGTGACCATCTGCTGAACCTGACCCCGTGTCTGTACCCTGGTAAAGGTGACTGTCCTCTCCAATTACCAACCCCCTTCCCCTCCTTCAAACACACTGTCCTCTAAAAGAACATGACGGAAACAGTAATTAACAGAAACATATTTTTTATTAAGAACTACACAGTTAGGGGATGAAACTGGGATGGGGGCTTGGGTGAGGTGCATTTGGAGGGAAGGAAAGGAAGTATCAAATCTTTGGGAATGAGAGCCTTCTGCAATTTGAGCAGTCTGCAAGGGTGGAGTGACTGTTTTCATGGCCCCTGACGCCCCTCCTTCTTGGGACTTTGGGTGAGGGGGGGATGGGACTTTGTGGCTGGGAAGGGCGGTTAGCGATAGAAAGCAGCGGGGCTCTGTCCTCCTGCCTTGGGTCCTGCAGAACATCTACAAGGTGCCGGAGCGTGTCTGTTTGCTCTCTCATTAGTCCAAGCACCATTTGAGTCGCCTGCTGGTCTTCCTGCCGCCACCTGTCCTCCCGTTCGCTGTGTGATCGCTGGTATTGCGACATGTTCTCCCTCCACTGGGTCTGCTGTGCTGCCTCGGCTTGGGAACAGACCATAAGTTCTGAGAACATCTCGTCCCGTGTCCTTTTCTTTCGCCACCTGATCTGCGCCAGCCTCTGGGAGGGGGATGCCGGGGTAGCTCGGGAGACACTCGCAACTGTGGGATGGGAAAAAGGGAGTGAATTCCTCAAAAAGATACATTTTTGCAAACAATGAATATAGTCTTTCTCTGTGAACATGACCATGCACAGTACCTATCACATGTGCACTCAGTATAAGGTCGAATTTTCTGTCTTCACATTGTGTGCCTGGGGTCTTGCTGTACAGATCACACAAACGGGGCCGGACAATGGAATTCTGCTAGCAGGTGGCCATGGTAAGCCGTAGACTTTTGGCTGCTTAAAGCTTAATTTACAGCAGTGCCCTCCTTTCACGTTCCAAGCAATGCTCCTAGCGTTGGCCAGTTCCTGCTGCCGGCGATCCGGCCCGCATGAACTCTGCCCCTGTCCCACCCCCGTCGCGGCTGTCCCCGGGAAAGATCCCTGCATGCTGCCGGCGAACCGCTCAGCATGAACGGTTCACCTCCCTGCCCCCACCACGTGGCTGGGCTCGGGAAAGATCCCTGCACGCTGCTGGCGATCCGGCCGGCATGAACTCTGCCCCTGTCCCACCCCCGTCGTGGCTGTCCCCGGGAAAGATCCCTGCATGCTGCCAGTGAACCACTCAGCATGAACGGTTCGCCTCCCCGCCCCCACCACATGGCTGTAAACCGCTGGTTACAGTTATTTAAAGGAACAGGCAATCAGTTCCCACACTAAAATTCCCCTAATTCAAAGCAGGTCACCATGAGTGATATCACTCTGATGAGGATTACGGAGGCAGAGAAAGACCGCATGCTGTGTGAATGCCAGCAAACACCAGGGCCGTATGCCGCCATGCTTTGCCAGGCAATGATACCGGAGTACCTGCTGCTAGCCTGGCGCGGAAAAGTTTCCTACCATGGAGGAGGCAATAAGGCCACTCTCCCCAGGAACCTGATGCAAAGGCTCTCACATTACCTCCAGGAGAGCTTCGTGGAGATGTCCCAGGAGGATTTCTACTCTATCCCGAGACATGTTAACAGACTTTTCCAGTAGCTGCACTGGCAAGGACTAAAGTTAAGCGCCTAGGGCAAATTAATCATTAAAAACCCATTGCTAACATACCATGCCTATTCTATTCAAAATAAATGTTTAAAACACTTACCCACTGATCCTTCCCCTGATTCATGGTCCCGATTACCGCCTTGGGAGGGTTGGTAGGGGATCTTCGTGAGGGTGATGAAGAGATCCTGGCTGTCAGGGAAATCAGCGTTGAAAGCGCTGTCGACTGCCTCGTTCTCCTCATCTCCTTCCTCATCTTCCCCTTCTGCGAACATCTCTGAGGAAGCAGCCGTCGACAATACCCCATCGTCAGAGTCCACAGACAATGGTGGGGTAGTGGCGGCGGCCGCACCTAGAATGGAATGCAGTGCCTGGTAGAAATGGCATGTCTGGAGCTGGGATCCGGAGCGTCTGTTTGACTCTTTGGTCTTCTGGTACGCTTGTCTAAGCTCCTTGATTTTCACTCGGCACTGCATTGCATCCCGGCTGTATCCTCTCTCTGTCATGGCTTTTGAGATCTTCTCGTAGATCTTCGCATTCCGTCTTTTCGATCGCAGCTCCGAAAGCACGGACTCATCGCCCCACACAGCGATCAGATCCAAGACTTCCCGATTAGTCCATGCTGGGGCCCTCTTTCTATTCTGCAGTTGCATGGTCACCTCTGCTGGAGAGCTCTGCATCGTTGCCAGTGCTGATGAGCTCACCACGATGTCCAAACAGGAAATGAGATTCAAACTGGCCAGACAGGAAAAGGAATTCAAATTTTCCTGGGGCTTTTCCTGTGTGGCTGGTCAGAGCATCCGAGCTCTGACTGCTGTCCAGAGCGTCAACAGAGTGGTGCACTGTGGGATAGCTCCCGGAGCTATTAGCATCGAATTCCGTCCACACTAACCCTAATTCGACATGGTCATGTCGAATTTAGCGCTACTTCCCTCGTCGGGGAGGAGTACAGAAATCGATTTAAAGAGACCTCTATGTTGAAATAAATAGCTTCGTTGTGTGGATGGGTGCAGGGTTAATTCGAATTAACGCTGCTAAATTCGACATAACCTCCAAGTGTAGACCAGGCCTTGGTAACCCATTCCAGTGCTTCACCACCCTCCTAGTGAGAGAGATTTTTTTTCCTAATATCCAACCTCGACCTCTCCCACTGCAACTTGTTCTGTCATCTGCCACTACTGAGAACAGCCCAGGTCCATCCTCTTTGGAACCCTTTGGGTAGTTGAAGGCTGCTATCAAATCCACCCTCACTCTTCTCTTCTGCAGACTATATAAGCCAAGTTCCCTCAGCCTCTCCTTATAAGTCATGTGCCCCAACCCCCTAATCATTTTTGTTGCCCTCCACTGGACTTTTTCCAATTTGTCCACATCCTTTCTGTAGTGGGGGGCCCAAAACTGGACGCAGTATTCCAGATGTGGCCTTACCAGTGCCGAATAGACGGGAATAATCACTTCCCTCGATCTGCTGGTAATGCTCCTACTAATGCAGTCCAATATGCCATTAGCCTTCTTGGCAACAAAACATCCTGTTGACTTATATCTAGCTTCTCGTCCACTATAATCCCCAGGTTCTTTTCTGCAGAAGTGCTGCTTAGCCAGTTGGTCCCCAGCCTGTAGCAGTGCATGGGATTCTTCCATCCTAAATGTGTGTGTGTAAAAGTGCTTGAAATAAATGGCAAAAAATGGTCCCCCCAAAATTTCGCCCCTCCCCCCGCCAAAGAAGTCTTTACTTTCCTACAGCTTTGCTGCAGCAGTTTTAGATTCAACAGAGCCAGACCTTCAGCTGATATAAATAGATGTTGTTCCATTGACTTCAATGGAGCTACAGTATCTTACACCAGAGATCTGAGGCTCTGGCCAGTAACCACTAACTCTCTCCCCACAATGCATTGAAATCCCTCAACTCAAAATAAATGCATCTCCGCCCAACCATAAATACCGTTAGTTGATGTCTTCAGGTTCCAGTCATGCTACAATTCACATTCTCTCTCTGTTGCCAGAGAATCTTTCTCTTGTGAGATGAATCTAGTATGCAGCACGCAGTAGCCCTTCTTCACACAAATTATGTTTCTCTGACCCCCTTTGTTTGTAAATTCCAAATGTTTTGATCACATCCATGTTTACATCATCATTTGAAAGTATAAAAACAACGTGGATAACCTACTTTGTAATTATTTGTTTGAGGAGTCATCTGTTAGTATTAATTTGATTAGTACAGCAAATCAAAGCAGAAAACAGTCAGAGTTTATTCACTGGGAAATTACAGAAATTAGTGGGGTATACAGTATTTGCATTTTAATTAAGTCCTGATCATTTAATGCTGTGTAATGGGAAAGAAGACAGATTCTTTGGTTTTAATTAATAGGAACTTCCAGGTTTAAACTACATCTGCTACTTTTTAATTTCAGTAGAGTGTCTCTACATATAGATGTAACTATTCTGTATGTATCTATATTGATCGATAGATAGATAGTGTGTAAATGCTGACACATTTCTAAACTACAACTGATTTCTGTAGGTCATCAATATAAGTGTAAATTTGCCCCAAGAGTACAATGGAAACTATTTATTTAGTTATTTTTCTTACTCTACAGCACCTCTAAAATACTGTGCTGATATCAAGGAAGCATGTGCCTTAACGTTACCACTACCAGGTATTGAACCAATGCCAAATTCAGCCCAGGTATAAGATGGCAAGACACAATTGACTTCAATGTACTTGCAGCAGAGGTGAATGTGGCCTTATCTATGTTAACTAAAATGTTGTAATAATGTATTAAACACAAAACATACATGAGTGATACAGAAAAAAATCTAATTCTGGTCCTTTAGAAAAGAGAACTTGTGTCATCAGTGTTAATGTCTGAGCAAACAAGGTTTTCTTGAGGAAGGAGCATATCTGTTCTCATCTAACTTGACTCCATGTGGTGTTGCATGATGAGATTGCAAGGAGTGTGCTCATGAACAGGTATCAGGGGATCCAGAGTTATGCAGTAGTGCAATTCAGCTCAATTCAATGTCTACGATCAAATTACACAAACAGTAAGGAGAAGATTTTCAAAGCAGCGCCCGGGGATTTTGTTGTAGGGCTCACATTTATGTTAATAGGAGCTGTGTGGCTAAATCCCAGTGCATAGTACTGAGAATGTACCCCCTAAATGAGCATATTAGGAGAAATGAGAAACAAATTCAAAGGCTGAATGCAGTTTTTGCAGGCTTATGTTACATGATTGGCTCATCTTTCCTTCTGTATGCCATAGGAAAGCTAAATAAGTCAAACCCATAGACAATTATAAACTACAGAACATTCTGGATGTTGCACAGCTCCAGTACAGTGCTTTCTCCGTATGCCACTGTGCTCATTAGTATGTAGCACATGCAACAGACAGAGTGCCAGCTTTAAAAGAGTTGAATAGACTAAATGTCAACACTAAATAAATCCTATTGCCAACAAGCTGCCAGGAAACATTTATCACACTTCTGGTAATGTTCAAAACAGTTACTGCACAATGATGAATCATACCTTATATTGCACACATGTTGATCATAAACATTTATCAGACTTCTGGCAATGTGCACAACAATGAAAAGACAGTAAGGTTTGTTAAAGAATGTCCATCCCTTTCTATATATTTGGTGGATTTTCCTGTTTTAATGTACGATGAAATGTTTACTACTGAAAAGTATAAGCCAGCTCAGACTTCATACCTATCTAGAGTTGCCAAAAATACTAGATGGGGGTTATCACTTTGATGCATACTGATTATATGAATATATTAACTCTAGCAAGTGTTTATGAGCGTTTTTTTTTTTTTTTTTTTTTTTTTTTTGCACATGAATCCTTGGGAATGTACCCCCTAAATAAGAGATTGTTGCTTAGTGATGTTGACAGGGTTAAGGCCACGATAAACACTATGACAGGTTTCAGAGTAGCAGCCGTGTTAGTCTGTATCCGCAAAAAGAACAGGAGTACTTGTGGCACCTTAGAGACTAACAAATTTATTAAAGCATAAGCTTTCGTGGGCTACAGCCCACTACATATATGCATCCGAAGAAGTGGGCTGTAGCCCACGAAAGCTTATGCTCTAATAAATTTGTTAGTCTCTAAGGTGCCACAAGTACTCCTGGTCTTTTTGCAGATACAGACTAACACGGCTGCTACTCTGAAATCTGTCAGAATGGGACAGTATCACAAGTAGTTGTGCCAATATGGATTTGCATGTGTGCATGCATACAAATGTATTTGCATGAGTATTCATGGCCATCATGAAATCCTCTTGGAGCTCCTGGAGGCTCCAGCCCCATTGTACCAGGCACTGTACAAATATATTACTAAATGATGGTTCCTACCCCAAAGAATATACACTCGAAGTAGTGGAATAAATCCATGAATAATGGATGATGAACAGCAAATATTCAAAGCAGTNAGGTAATCTCTTTTATTGGTCGAACTTCTGTTGGTGAGAGAGACAAGCTTTCGACTCTCACCAACAGAAGTTGGCCCAATAAAAGAGAGTACCTCACCCATCTTGTGTCTCTCATATCCTGGGACCAACATGGCTACAACTACATTGCTTTATCACCATTACACTAACAATGCCAGTACTAGCCCATTGGGGGCCCTAAGCAGGAATATTTTGCATCCCTCCGCCCCCCCCACTCCAGTAATAACTAAGAGAACTCCTTGAGCTGCTCAGGGCCCTAAGCAATTGCCTAGTCTGCTTATGCCTAGCACCAGCTCTAATTGTACACATGGGAAACTGAGGTATGGGGAGGGTAAGTGACTTGCCCAAGGTCATACAGGAAAACTGTAGCAGAGAAAGTCACTTAACCTGGGTCTCTCTTGAGTGTCAGGCTAGTTCCGAACCACTGGACCGTGTTTCCACTCAGGCCTTATAGCTTGACATAATACTTGCGTGAAATTTGCAATGGGAGGTACATCTACACAGCAAAAAACCCAAACAAAAGCACACCATCTAGTCTCAGGTCAACTGACTTGGGCTTATACTACAGGTTTAAAAATAGCAATGTGGAAGTTCCCACTCAGGCTGGAGCTTGGGCCCTGAAACACCGCCCCCCCACACACATACCCTCCCTCAGCCCACCCCACCCACCCAGCCACCCACCACCACTGCTGGGTTTAAGAGCCTGGGCTCTGAGCAGGAATGAATACATTGCTATTATTAGCCCCGTACCTTGAGCCCCGGGGGCCTGAGTCAGTTGACCCAGGCTCTGAGACTTGTTGCTGCGGAGTTCTTGTTTTTATTTTTCCTGACGTCTAGACAGGCCTTGGCAAACCAACAAGTGGAGGGGAATTAAAAAAGTGGTGGCCCTTTTTGACTATTGTGCTGGGCTATAGGTTAAATGAGAGACCACCTTGACTCATGTGTAAGATCCAGGCAAAAACTATATTGTAAGTGGAGCTGAGAATTAAACAAGGACAGGAGAAAAGTCAATTTTGTTTTATGGCTTTGTGATACAAACCATTAATTACAGACAGTCTTGCTTTGCACAGTACCAGAGAGGAATTTTATTATATTTCACCAGCAGATTTGAAGTACTTCACAATAACAATCCTGCATGAAACCATTGTTTCTATTGTTAGCCATGAATTATAACTTGGCAGCTTCGTAAAGCAAAAAATTAATGATCTTAAAAATGTCCTTTTTGTGAAAAACCACCCTACAAATAAGGGGGAAGGGAATACTTTTCTTGAACCAACTTCTGTTGTAAGGGAGACAAGCTTTCGACCCACACAGAACTCTTCTTCAAGTCAAGAAGAGCTCTGTGTGACTTGAAAGCTTGTCTCTCTCACAAACAGAAGTTGGTCCAAGAAAAGATATTTTACCTACCTTTGTCTCTAATATCCTGGGACTGACATGGCTATAATTACACAGAATACTGCAAATAAGGGATCATTTTTGAGGCCTCAGTGACAGAAATATGAAAGCAATTAGTCTTTTTGGTTTGTTTTATATCAACTGATATAAAACTTTACTTTGAGAGTGCTTGTGCTGTGAAAAAAGGCCCCTTTAAATTGAGTATGTATTTACAAAGGGAATATTAGAGATTCCAGGAAATAAAATGAAGCATCACTCACGGTAAACAATTAAAACAAATATAAAAGCAAGCCTCTACCAACAATTATTACTCTTGATAAACCTTATCTAGCTGTTGAAATTACCTTTTAAAACAGAGTACACTTTAACGGACCACTTGAAAAAATGAATTGGTCTCTGAGAGCTAGAAGTATCAGTTTTAATTTTAAGGTTACTTACTTTTCTTGGTTTGCTTCTTCATAACCATGCTCTTAATTCAATATTGCTTGTTTGTGTTGTATTTAGATATTAAGTATATTGGTATTGAAAAATATGTAATCACTTTGTTTTGATATTGTGTTTATTTCTAAAGCAAATAAATAGTTCAACAGTGAGTCACCACAGTGATTTTTAAGTAGGTAACAAGTGGCATGATACAATGCAGTGTAAATGTAAAACTAGACCACTGCAAATATGTAAAAAAAAATTAAAAATACATAATTTCTTTGAGCATAATGCAATACCAAATATCTGATTAGAACAAAGAAAACAGTAATGCAGGGATCATTAAATGAAACCGACAAATCACTTATGTTATATCTAGGGTCCTACCAAATTCACGGTCCATTTTGGTCAATTTCAGAGTCATAGGATTTTAAAAATCGTAAATTTCATGATTTCATGTCTTTAAATCTGAAATTTCAGGATGCTGTAATTGTAGGGGCCCTGACCCAAAAAGGAGTTGGGGGGGGGTGAAAGATTGGGGGGATTGCGGTACTGCTGCCCTTACTTCTGTGCCGCTGCTGGTGGCGGCGGCGCTGCCTTCAGAGCTGGGCAGCTGGAGAGTGTTTGTTTGAAACCTGCTGCCTATTAATTTCATTGGGAGACCCCTCCTTCCCGTGTTATGTGAAGGGGTAAGTAACACTTTACTATTCACGATCTCCATTCATGATTTTATAGACTTCCATCATATCCTCCCTTAGTCGTCTCTTTTCAAAGCTGAATTGTCCCGGTCTTTTTAATCTCTCCTTATGTAGAAACTGTTCCATGCCCCTAATCATTTTTGTTGCTCTTCTCTGTACCTTTTCCAATTAAAATATATCTTTTTAGAGACAATGACCAGAACTGTACATAGTATTCAAGGTGTGGGCGTACTATGGATTTATATAGTGGCATTATGATATTTTCTGGCTTATCTATCCCTTTCTAATGGTTCCTAATATTCTGTTGGCTTTTTTTTTTTTTTTTTTGACCTCTGCTGCAGGTTGAGCAGATCATTTTTCAGAGAACTATCCACAATGACTCCAAAATTTTCTTGAGCGGTAACAGCTAATCTAGACCCCATCATTTTGTATGTATAGATGAGATTGTTTTTCAATGTGCATTACTTTGCACTTATCAATATTGAATTTCATCTGCAATTTTGTTGCCCAGTCACCCAGTTATTTAGATCCCTTTCTAACTCTTCAGTCAACTTTGGATTTATCTTGAGTAATTTTGTATCATCTGCAAACATTGCCACCACACTGTTTACCTCCTTTCCAGATCATTCATGAATATGTTCAGCAACAGTGATTCTAGTTCAGATCCTTGAGGGACCCTGCTACTTACCTCTCTCCTTTGTCAAAACTGACCATTTACTCCTACCCTTTGTTTCCTGTCTTTTAACCAGTTACTGATACACGAGAGAACCTTCCCTCTTATCCCATGACTGGTCACTTGCTTAAAAGGCTTTATGAAAATCTCAAGTACACTGTGTCTCAGACTTGAAGGTCAGAAGGGACCATCGTGATCATCTCATCTGACCTCTTGCACATTTCAGGCCACAGAACCTCACCCACCCACTTCTGAAATAGACCCCTAATGTCTGGCTGAGCTACTGAAGTCCTCAAATCATGGTTTAAAGACATCAAATTACAGAGAATTCACCATTTACACTAGTTTAAACCAGCAAGTGACCCATGCTACAGAGGAATGTGAAAAACCCCCAAGGTCTCTGCCAATCTGACCCAGGGGAAAATTCCTTCCCAACCCCAAATATGGTGATCAGTTAAATCCTGAGCACATGGGCAAGAGCCGCCAGGCAGATACCTGGGAAAGAATTCTTTATAGTAACCCAGAGCCCTCCCCATCTATGTCCCATTTCCGGCCATTGGGGATTTCTGCTACTTGCAGTCGCCAATGGGCCTGCAATGTGGTCCCATCACACCATTCCCTCCATAAAATTATCAAGCTCAGTCTTGAAGCCAGTTAGATTTTTTGCCCCCACTGTTCCCCTTGGAAGTCTTTTCCAGCACTTCACTCTGATGGTTAGAAACCTTTGCCTAATTTCAAGCATAATTTGTTAATGGCCTCATTATATCCACTTGATCTTGTTTCCTCATTGGTGCTTAACTTAAAAAACTCCTCTCCCTCCCTGGTATTTATTCCTCTGATGTGTTTATAGAGAGCAATCATATCCCCCCTCAGCCTTCTTTTGGTTAGGTTAAACAAACCAAGCTCTTTGAGTCTCCTGTCATAAGACAGGTTTTTCATTCCTCAGAGTATCATAATAGCCCTTCTCTGCCCCTGTTCCAATCTGAATTCATCTTTCTTAAACATGGGAGACCAGAACTGTGCACAGTATTCCAGATGATGGCTCACCAGTACCTTGTATAATGGTACTAACACTTCCCTATCTCTACTGGAAATACCTCACCTGATGCATCCTAGGACTGCAATAGCCTTTTTCACAGCCGCATCACGTTGATGGCTCGGAGTTATCTTGTGATCAACCAAAACACCCAAGTCTTTCTCCTCCTCTGTTGCTTCAAAATGATAAGTCCTCGGCTTATAGCAAAAATTCTTGTTGTACGTACCTAAATGCATGACCTTGCACTTTGAACTATTAAATTTCATCCCATTTCTATTACTCCAGTTCACAAGGTCATCCTGATCTTCTTGAATGATATTCAGATCCTCCTCCATTTTGTCTATCTCTCCCAACTTTCATCTGCAAATTTTATTAGCACATTCTCATTTTTTGTGCCATGGTCCATAATAAAAATATTAAATAAGATTGGTCCCAAGACTGATTCCTGGGATACTCCACTAGTAACCTCCTTGAAGCCTGATAGTTCAACTTTCAGTATGACCCATTGTAGTCTCCCTTTTAACCAGTTCCTTATCCACCTTTCAAGTCTCATATTAATTCCCATCTTCTCCAATTTAATTAATAATTTTCAGTGTGGACCTGTATCACATGCCTTACTCAGATCCAGGTAGATTAGATCTACTGCATTTCCTTTGTCTAAAAAATCAGTTTTCTTCTCAAGGTCAGATTAGTCTGGCATGATCTATCTTTTGTAAAAAAAAATGTTGTACTTTATCCCAATTACAATTCTCTTGTATGTATTTAACTACTTCCTCTTTCAAAATTTATTCCAAAACCTTGAATACAATGGAGGTCAAACTAACAGGCCAGTAGTTTTCTGAATCACTTTTTTTCCCTTTTCTTAAAAATAGGAAATATATTAGCAATTCTCCAGTCATAAATTACAACCCTTGAGTTTAGAGATTCATTAAAAATCCTTGGTATTGGACTTGTAATTTCATGTGCCACTTCCTTTAGTATTACTGGATGGAGAATATTTGCCCCCCCTCCCCGATTTAGTCCCATTAAGCTGTTTGAGTTTGACTTCCACTTCACATATGGTCATTTCTCCCTCCATATCCTCATTGCCATTAGCCACTCTGCCACTAACCCTACACTCTTCATTCGACTTATAAAAAACGGAGGCAAAGTATTTGTTTAGATGTTGCACCATGCCTAGATAATCTTTAATCTCCACCCTATCCTCAGTGCTTAGTGATCCACCTTCTCTTTTCCTTGTTTTCTTCTTATATATATGGCTATAGAACCTTTCACTATTGGTTTTAATTCCCTTTGCAAGGTCCAGCTCTGCTTGGCTTTTGGCAGTTCTCAAGTTATCCCTACACTTTGTGATCTCCAAGAGGTAGCTTTCCTTGCTGATCCCTCCCAACTCCCATTCCTTATAGGCTTTTTTCTTAATCACCTGTTTGAGATGCTTGCTCATCCTGCTTGGTCTTGGTTAACTCTTGGGGAAGAGTTAACATGGCTTTCAAATACTTGGATTTCAGTTTCTTAGGATTTTGTTCAGTTTGACAATTTGCATTTTGTTAGGTGTGACTAGACTAGAAAGGGGACTTGCTTTGGTGTGATAGTCATTCACACTAGAGCAAATCTGACGGGGTCCAAATTATACAAATGAAATTTACTTGGCCAATGTTTCTAAAGACAGATTTTTGCTGTTGAATATAAACTTTTCCTGTCATAGCTCACTTTCTCCTACTGCTTGATACTGCATTGAAGTTCTGGGGCCAAACTCACCGATATAAATGGTTGTGTAAACTGAGCAGAAAACAAGGCATCAGTGGTGGGGTGTAACTTACATGGAAGGATAAGGAGTGGAAGAATCAGTTCTGCAAGCTCCAACGCCCCAGTTCACCACAGCACTTAAGCATATGCTTAAATCCATCCCTATTCAACACAGCAGCCATATGTGTTTAAATCCCATTGCCTTCAGTGGGACATAAACATATACTTACATGCTTTGCTGGATTAGGAGTGTGATTTTTGAACTGGGGCCTGAATCCAGCTCAGAAACATACCTTCAGAGAGTTGGGGAGGAGGCTAGGGGAATGCTAACCTGAGTGCGTCTCCGCTGCCTGGCCCACAAATACAGCAGGAAATAGCTGACTAAGGATAAAGCTTATTACTAATTAAATCCAAGCTGTAGTCTGACTCTTCTTCTCCTATAGTATTACTCCTATTAAAACCTATATCCAGCTTGTTAGAGTGAAATTTTCCATATACAAAAAATACTTTTAAATGGTCCAGTTGTAGGATGTTAACCCCCCCCCCCCCACCAAATTACTGTAGGTATTGAATTACTTTTTATTAGCTTTTTTTACACATTTATTTTTCAATGTGAGATATAAGACTGATCAAGTATGGACCAGCCATTGTGAATGACAATTCATTTTCCCTCTATCGGCTCACTCGAGTACTGGATAATTGCATTCAATAGCATCAGGCTCTAGGGTCAGTTTGTTAGCCTTCTGGAAAAAAGTTGTCTGTCGATTTCTCCCCACTGTCCATCTGTTTACATTTGCATTGCATTTTTATTTTGATGACAGGCTTTCACCGAGAGTATTTTTATTTTCCTTGAAAACACCTTGGTCTTGTAGGCTTGAAATGATACACTTTTATGGAAATTAAATATCATAATTTTTAATCATTCTGAGCTGCCTCTGGGGACTGTCTTATGAAAGAGCATGCAAGGTACAGGGAGGATAACAAAAAAGCAATTATAAAGTAATGGATTATATTTTTAAGGGATGAAGCTTAGATCTCTAATGTTTATTTGGTTTACATTTTTGACACTTTGGACTCCATTTCCTAAAAGCATTCACTCAATGAAGGCGAAAACTCACAGCTCCATCCTCTGCAGTAAGTATGACTGCTAATCAGCTGTAAATTAGTTCTGTTCATTAGCACACATTAGAAAGTCCTCATTATGTAGAATATAACCTTTATAAAAAGGCTACCCTGCTTAGGGAACTTTAACTTGACCAGCAAAAGGTCACTGCTATAGACTATTCTTCAAGGTGCTGAGCAAATCTGTCTTGTGAGGTGCTAGAAACATTCCACTCCAAGGGCAAGATTTTCAAAAGTGACTAATGATTTTGCCTGTGACAATCCTTGGAGTATCCAGGACTGTGAAACATCTTGCAACCCCTGCCTCCAGCATGAGGGAATTTTGCTTGTGCTTAACTGGGTGTCAGCTGCCTGACACCACCAGTCTGTTAGCCATTCACACACTCTCCTCAGGGCTACGCCAGCCCTTCTTTGCTCTTTAGGTTAGCAAGAGGTGCACCTGAGTCTCTGAGCCCCTTTGAGGCATTCCCCTGTAGTGTGTAGTTCCTTATCCAGTGCATGCTTACAGAAATACTAGGTCTGCTGTCCCCAAAGGAACAGTGTACACTCCAGCTTGCATGATTCAATTCAGGATAAGCATCTAACGTAATATCACAGCACTTAGATATATTTATAGTGAAAACCATTACAAGTTTATAATATAAGATTCAAGTGATAGTGAATAACAATATTGGGAACAAAAGGTTACTGCGAGCTGGTGTCAGTGCAGCTGGCCAGGTGGAGTGTTGCACCTGAGTCCTCTCAGTCTGGTGGGTCTGACAGTCATGTTCTGGTGTCTAGAGGTATGAAAATCCCCTCTGTTCTTAAGTCCCTCAGGAGATTGGTAGGAGAACCCAGGCCCACTCTCTCCTCTGGGTTCCAGCTCGGAGACCTTAAGTGACACAAGCTGAATCAGGATTCGACAACTCCGGCCATGCCCTAAGCTTCTTCCTGCTTTCCCCTGGTTTCTGTAGGCTCTCAGCCTGCTGGTTTAGTCATATCCTCCTGTCTCTGAGCAGTTTTTCAGCAGCTTGCCAGCATGAGTTTCCTTCTCCAGCCAGCTCACTCTTCTGATAGCTGCCCTGCCCCTCTGCTTCCCAGTCCTTTTCCCCCCCTTCCAGCTTCCTAGGTGCAGGATCAGGGAATGTCTTCTTTGCCTTTTACTTATGGTTCCCAACGTTCATCATCTGTACTCACAGCAAAACCACCCGGGGCTTGTTTTTACTGTGTGCTCCTTCCCTATTGACTTCACATCTCTCTGTCGACTTCATATGTAAATGGGTATCCATTGTGTTAGTCTGCTATGCTTAATTTACCTCCATCAGAGAACAAAGTAAATAGACATCTCTTATTTAATAAAGAGCTTTTTCTGTTGGTGACTCACTCCTTGATACAAATCTAAGAATGTATTTTTAGTATGTATATGTAACACCTTTCATAGTGTCTGTACGTACATTTCACAATGATATTCATGACCAGTGTGACCCTGGCTTTCATTTAAGATGTCACATGCCTTCCATTGGTGAACCAGAATGTACACATCAGAATCAGGACATTCCTGTAACTCCCTTGCCAGTTGGCATTAAGAGGTTCTTGGGTCACAGTGCCCAATCTGAGACACCTTAAAAGGGCCTGATCATCACAAAGTGCTGAACAATCAGCCCCTGAAAATCAGGCCCCTTTAAGGTTTCTCAAGTTGGTCACTCAAAGTGAGGCACCCAAAAATCACAGGTCACTTTTTAAAACTTGGACAAGTGACCTAACTTTTTTATGCACCACTACAGCATTAGAGTCCATCTATGTGTCATGAAGCTACTCTGCTTTGAGAGAAGGGATGATAGCCCAAATTTTCCAAGGAATCCTTATTTTATTGTTTCTTATAATGTGCTAATCATGATGGCATCTCAATGTCTTCCAGTGAGTAGTTAAAGCATCTGTACTGTGATTCCTTCCACATTCCTCTCCCTAGAGGGGAAAGTTGTGTGGGATTTCTGTTTATTTTCAAATGTGGGGTTTTATTAGTGAAGGGCAAGTCCCCCCGATTGCATTTTGAACTTAGAATGGAAAGCACAGCATTTAAATCCATATTTAGGCCCCTAAACAAACTTATTCTGATTTTGAGGTGAAGAGTACCTCCATCTCCTACTAGCTTCAATGGGAGCAATGAGAGTTGAATTCAGGCCATTTTTATTTCTTTAGGTTTCTAGCCTTAAACACAGAAAATGTTAGCCTATATGCATAGTGCTGGAATGCATATTCAGTCAGTGTGTTTCACTGGTAGCCTTGACAAAGGACGTGTTCGGTGAATGTGTCTGTGTCTGTTTTGAACTATAATTGTTACTTAAACAAGTTTTTGTGTAGATTACAAGGAGTTGTTGCAATTCCATATTTTTGTAAATTCATTGTACTTATTTATCTGAGGACCTCAAACATTTTACAAACACCGATTTAAGAATTGAGGTAAGGAGCACCATAATATTCATTTTATAAATAAAATAGGTTAACTCAGGCACGGAGAGGATTATGACTTCCCAATATTACACAGTGAGTCACTAGTAGAGCAAGAATAGCATCCCAGGCCTCTGCTCTTTAGCTGCCAGATCACACTCCTTTCTTTTTTTGGTTAAAGTAATTGAGATGGCCTTATGAAGGTACAACTCCTCTTCAATAACTGACCTTATTTTCTTTCCCTACTTCTCTGTCTGAAAGTAAGAATTTGAGCTTGATTCAGTTTAGTTCCATATGCTTAAATGACCCTGACTTTGATCTGTGGCATGTAAACTGTCTTAGTGACAGATAACCATATCATGAGAGTTTCTAAGCATACCAATTCAGGAAAAGTATCTTTCACCTATAATGAGAAGTGATACACTTCATTGTTAACATATGTAGATGAAAATTCTTGCGGCTCAACAATTCTCTGACTGCAATGTCTTTTTTGTTAGAATGACATGCAATAAGCGTGAGCGATACTGAAATCTGTAGCATTGTGGAATATTAATCTGCCAGTAAGAAATGTGTAGGTAATGCTTACTACCATATGCAGTATGCTTTTAAAAAGGAAAGAAAATGCTCTTCCTGTGACAAATAGCGTAACAGTCTGCCCATGTTAATGCACATGTGAAAAGGTCAGCAATTGAAACACCACTATTCCACAAATAGGGATGAAACCTTAACCAAATATGAGAAGCAGGAATGATTCAAACATTACTATTTAATGTGTTACTTGCTGCTGAGTTTGGAGTAGTAATATCTGGGTTTAGAGGAAAGTTACAATAAAAACTTACTCTCTTAAGAGAGCTAATTAATTTACACAAGCAAGAGAGAGAATATCTTCTGGGAGCTGGAGAGACAACTAATTTTTACTTCCAGAGAAATTTCACCTCCATTAACAAAATATCCAGTTACCTCAGTGATGTCTCCAGAACAGCTCTTATTGCCCTCATGAGCAAAGGACATTGTAATCTAACAATTTCTGTGGGATACTCATTTTCTCCTGGATGTCACGTACCTACACTAGCAGCATCTTTGGGCCAGATTCAGAAAACATTGCCAATTGGCTGTACTGTCCCTGGTATCTTAGACAAATTGATATTTTTAGAAGTCTATATAGATTTCTACCTGGGCTGGACAAGGCTGGTATTTTGTCACATGGTCAGTGGGAAGCCACAAATAGAGTGATTTCTCAAGCTTGCCTCTGGAGTTGAAACAAAACTCAGTGTGCTAGATCACTAGCAACTGATACAGTTTTCTGTAAGATATAGTGAGGTGCTTCAGTCTGAGAATTTGTGTACCTCCTTGTTTCCTTGAGTTGACAGTTTGAATCGCCATTTGCTGTTACATGATAATAGAATCATAGGATTGAAAGGGACCTTGAGAGGTCATCTAGTCCAGTCCCCTGCACTCATGGCAGGACTAAGTATTATCTAGACCATCCCTGACAGGTATTTCTCCAACTTGCTCTTAAAAATCTCCAATGATGGAGATTCCACAACTTCCCTATGCAATTTATTCCAGTGCTTAACCACCCTGACAGTTAGGAAGTTTTTCCTAATGTCCAACCTAAACCTCCCTTGCTGCAATTTAAGCCCATTGCTTCTTGTCCTATCTTCAGAGGTCAAGAAAAAAACAATTTTTGTCCCTCCTCCTTGTAACAAGCTTTTACATACTTGAAAAATGTTATCATGTCCCCTCTCAGTCATCTCTTTTCCAGACTAAACAAACCCATTTTTTTTCAATCTTCTCTCATAGTTCATGTTTTCTAGACCTATAATCATTTTTGTCATTCTTCTCTGGACTCGCTCCAATTTGTCCACATCCTTTCTGAAATGTGGCTCCCAGAACTAGAAATAATACTCCAGTTGAGACCTAATCAGCTCAGAGTAGAGCAGAAGAATTACTTCTTTCCCTATTTTAGCGTCTTCCAATCCTACCTCATTTTCACTGGTATTCACTATGTTAGATGTCCAATCACCACCAACCTTCTTGGTGAAAACTGAAATAAAGACGTCATTGAGCACCTCTCCCATTTCCACATTTTCTGTTACTGTTTTTCCCTCATCATTGAGTAATGGGCCTATCCTGTTCTTGGTCTTCCTCTTGCTTCTAATGTATTTGTAGAAAGTTTTCTTGTTACCCTTTATGTCTCTAGCTAGTTTGATCTCATTGTGTGCCTTGGCCTTTCGAATTTTGTCCCTACATACTTGTGTTATTTATTCATATAGCAACAGTAACCTGGATGGCTTTCTTTTATGTACATCTAGTCAGGAAGTTGCAACCATTTATTCTGGATGCAGGCCTTGCTACTGTAGTCCGCTCTACCTGGGCTACACCTTAAATAAGCTCAAAGAAAGAAGCCAGTGCAGAAGGTGGTGGAGTTCTTCTCTCCAAGCACACCCGTGCTCTAGAAGCTGTTCTGGTGCCTGTTAGTTTCCAGGGAGAAATTTAAGTGCTGGTCTTAACCTAAAATACCTTAAATGGAACCTACCTACTTTAAATCTGTCTCATTCCCTGCACCGTCTTCGATCACAGCTGTGGTCTGCAGAGGTATTTGAGTTAGAGCTCCCTCAGTTTGAAAGAGAGGGAGCTGCTGTCAGACTGTTCTCTGTAGGGGGCCCTAGACTTTGGAAAACACTTCTTCCATACATACTTAGTTCAGATCAACCCACATCTGTTGACTTTAGGACACAATCCAAAGCCCATCTCTGTATGTGAGTTTTTAGGGAGGATGGGGCATGCAGAGGGATGGGATATATGCAAAGGCAAAAAGAACTGCACCTGGATTAGGGCCCATTGCTAAATAGCTTATGAGGGGTGTACATGATGATTTAATGTTTTAATAAGCAGCTAATCAATTCTTACTGATAGTTTAGAGTATAACAGGTTTATGGGTTACTTATAACTATGGTTTAGAATGAGGGTTAGGTGACATTTTTCTTCCCTCTCCCTGCCCCCCCCCCAGCACATCTCTCCTTCCACACTCAAGTTATCTTTCTCTGATTACACCTGCAATATGTAAACCACAGCAGTCATCTTTACTGACAAGTGTGCCATCTGGTCTCTAGTCTGGGAAAAAGCCCTTGTGGTGCTATCACAAAGTATCTTTGCAAGCAATGCATCCACTCCTCTCTTAGATGTTTTCTAAGTCCAAAGCTGTTCTCACACATGGTCTCTTCACCACCAGAGCATAGTTGAAGGATAACATATTTTCAGTTATATGCCAACCCCAGCCCATTTAGCTAAATAATCTCTTCAGAGATTACTATAGAATTTGTGATGGTCACCACTCAGGCAACCTCTGCTAAAACTCTATCTCCTACTGGGTTTGCATTATTGTTACCAAGTACATTATACTGTTTCACTTGCAACAAGAACAAAATTGTCTTTTGATCAGAGCTGGTCAGAAATTTTCTTATGGAATATTTTTCCATGGAAAAATCCCAGTTTGTTGAAAGCAACATGTTTCCGCAAAATGTTTAGATTTGGGCAAAATTTTGCTTTGAAGAAAAACTGAACAGTGCATACCAATGTCTCCTTTTTTAATTTCAAAATTAATTTCCATGTCAATGTTTTATATTAAGTAATATTTTTTTTAAAAAAGTCAGCACAGGAATGAAACTTTTGAAACAAAATGTTTCAGTGAACCCAAAATTATTTATTTTATTTTTGGAATTTCATTTTGTGGAAAATTAAAAAAAAATTGTTTAATTCCAGAACAGGAAAAAAATCATGGAATTTCCCATAACATGGAAAATCTGGTTCCCACAACTTTAGCAATTTCTGTATTCTATGATTTGGATCTTCTTTCAGAAGCAAAAATATAGTGTGTCCTCTGAACTAGCCTACAAGTAAGCAACTACCTTATTAATGAAGAAGATGATATAATGCCTCTTGAGTTTTGGGATACAATGCTGAGTTAGCAACAAAACCTTACTAGGGCTCTTTGAAATTTTTTATTTTACTTCCCCAATTAAACTGTCCAGGACACAGACTGCAATAACGGTGCACAGCTGCTCTCAATCAATTTATCCCCTGATGAAGAATAGGACTGTGCATTAACCATTTTTATTTCAGTGTCTGTTCTAACTTTTTATGGGAAACTTAAAAAAAAACCATCTTTGTTGGAACTCTTAAATATTTTCACAATGATTGGAGAGTGCACAAAGTGACATTTCCCATACCTTATAAAAATAAAACTCCATAGCAGAAGGCACCCTATAGGCAAGAAGTGGGATTTTTGTCACTAAATCATGCTATATGCAATATCTTATGAACATTACACAATCCACAAGAGGAAAAGAGCCTGTCAACCTGCCTAAATTGGCCCTTAAACTTCAGGAACGCACATGTACCTGCCAATTTAATTGGCCTCTGGCACCAGGAAAGCAATGAGACTGAGGATTGTGGAGAAAGTAAATAGATATGGTTTTAATTACTTCAGAAAAGCTTATCTGCTTCTTGAACATAGACTTGGTCAGAGAGCTTTGAATGCATTGAGACATATGCCGAACCCCATGCCACTGTATTGTAAGGAGAATCTGAACTGATGGCTTTCAAGGAAATACTTTGTCAAACTGTGGTAAATTGGGTATGACAGCATCAGCCCATGTTGCTGCTTTGAAAATTTAATATAAACTCTGGAAATACTGCCTCGAGACTCCATAGTTTTTTTTCAGACCGAGAACAGAGAGAAAGGAAAATCATGAGTTCTTTGCGGAGCCAGTGGTTCAGTGTAAGAACAGACTGTGAAAGACACAGGTCACTGAGCATACAGGGTTGTAGTGTAAGTAGGAGTAATTGGATGAAGTTAAATAAATGAAAATTTAGGCAGAGTAGCAGGAATTAGTCTGTGAATGTGTCCTATTAAAGGAATAATGAAATGGTGCAAATTTTGACCTCAAGACCTAGCTGGAGTCGCTAAGCTATCCAAATGCAAAGTGAGTACGGTCACAGGAATCTGGTCAATGGTTGCAGAGCTGCCTCACTGAGACCATGTCAGTCTCAAGAATAAAGTAATCTCCTGGGATTTCTGAAGCCAGTCCCTCCCCATCAAACATGCAGTGGTGAAGGGTGGGAGAATCTGCATAGTGTGGATTCCGATGGAACAAGGCTGCATCCCACTCAGGGAATTCACAAACCTGTACACCCCTTGACTCAGAGGTCCTTTGAGCAGCAGAATGACACCAGCTCCCCGCCGAGGGATTTCCACAGCTATGGAGGAAAGAGCTGAATTTGTTTCTAAATGTCACAAAAAGTGTTGGCAACTCCATCACTTGGAACCTGATCTAGCTCCCATTGAAGTCTCCTGTAGCCATTTAAAACTTGATTGGACAAAACAGTAGAAAAATACATTCTGGGGAAAATCCTGCATTGGCGGGGGAATGGACTAAATGACCAAGCAGATCTTTTCTATTACTAACTCCTCTGGTTTTCTAGTACACTCAAGTTCCTTGTTTATAATTGACCCTTTAAAGATTGTTTGTCCTTTTTGATTTGCTTCAGTTCCAGGCACAGAAAGTGCTGTCGTGCTGAAAAGGAGTGGGGAGCTAGGGTTAGATATGAAAATGCAAAGATATTTTGAAATGGTCTTATTTAATATTGGACTGTGAAGACAATTTTTTTTAAGTGCTCTTGTGTGACTTGGATTTTATTTCCAAGACAAGTCAAAGATCTCATCTTTTCCTTGCTGCCATAATTAATTTATGTTTTTATTTAGATAAGCATATTTATTATTTTCCTACTGATGTTAATTAAGCTTTCCGGGGACACAGAAGAACTTTTATTCATTGTCATTATTATTTTAGACTAATAACTTGCTTGTTACATTGGGAGCTTTAGGGTGTTTCCTTGTTCGAAGAGTGCTCTGCAAATTTTGTTTCATTGGCCTTTCTCACAGTCAGTCAGGTCTAATTATCAAATAAAATAATTGAGGTTACCATCTAGACGTCTATGCTTTTCAGTAGACCAGATGCCATAGCCTGATTAGTTACAAAGATATTCTAATCACCATCTGTACCATTGTAACTTACTCTTTTTAGTACCACATCATAGAGCTTCCATATGGTTTCAGCACCTGTTCGTTGCTGTCCATGGTCCTGACACCTACCATGTATAATATGGTAGTCCCGTATATATTACGGTTAATATATTGGGCATGCGTATGCACAGTGTAAATGGATGGCTCAAGCAGCACTGCCTAGAGTTAAGGTTGTCCAGCACTTTCCATTATAAGATCCTGTTTTCAGTTACTTATAACTTTCCGGACTTTGACTGGGTGAGCTGAAATTTTCCAGGCCAGGTGTCTGCCTCATCTTGATTTTACAAAAATAAAATAAATAAATCAACTAAAATGGATCAGCTCTTTCCAAGAATAAGATTAGGGAACAGTGTTATTTTTTCCCACATTAAAAATTTCCTACAACTGTTTCACTGAGAAGCTCTAGCAGCTCTATGGTTTGGAGCAAGGACCTGAAATTTAGAAGGGGCAGTTGTCCTGGTGCCAGGCACATGCCTTTTGTAATCATTCTGAAAATTTACCCAAATATGGCCAAGTTATAAACTTCTGAAAAATCAGAGTTTGCCATGACCAGGAGAGACTGGTTAGAGTTTGGCAGAAGATTCCATCTGCACAAGATGGTCCATCCCCTCACAGCTGGTATGTGTGACCTGACTGAAAATGTACTATCCCCTCTGTATGACTGTGTGGCTGCAAGACTGTGAGAGAGACTTTCCTATGAATTGCTCCTCCCAGCTGCCAGGTGTTACTAACTCAGGTAAAAAAAAAGCAGTAAAAAAACAGCAAGTCACTCTTAACTTTGGTTAGTGGCTTACGTTCAGCCCCACACACTACTATAGGCTTTAACTTGTGCTGCTAACCTGAGTTTAGAACATAGCTTTCTTTGCAGGGTAGACATACCCACAGGCAGAGATGGCCATTACAGCATGTAGTATCTAGTTCAAGCACACTGTAGTCTATTAAACCCAAATATCTGTTTAAGATCCTGGATCACTATTTGTGGAAGTATTTCATTTCACATTTAAGGTTTCTACATTATTACGCTCATTCATTTTGTTTGTTTGTTATTTTTTTAGATGAGCCAGTCTTGTAAAATGACATTCCAACCAATCAAACTTAAGTATGTACAATATTTCTCTTTTGAATTGGTTAATGATTAGCCATAATTGAAATGAATTCACATACATACTGTAATAGTTTGTTTTCTTTTTGCAATGTTAGCATCCTCTGAGGAACAAGGCGGTCTTGTTTATGAAGATTGTATTAAAATGCTTAAAACTACTCACAATTAACTATTCAGGACCTATTCACAGAAGAACATTTATCAGATCCTTTTTTTAGTTTCATTCTTCATGGTCCATAGCTATTTAGTTCTGATGTTGTTTTGTTACCTAAATATGGAAGAGATGTACAGAAAGTCTGCTTATTTTCATAGTCTATCCTGAGATGTTCATGAATGGCTCAGTCTCCACCTTGACACAGCGCTCTAATCTCCAGCAGGACCCACTGAGATTTGGGACGAGTGCCCCATAAAAATCCAATAAGCCACCTTTTTGTCCTCCTTCATGTCCTTTCTTAAAACTCACCTCTGCCTTACTGGTTACAAAGCACTTTATCTAGGCTAGGCAGTTGTTGAGCTGAGACTACTACTTAACTAAACGTAATCATTTCAGGTTACCTTATCTCCTCTGTCTTTTGTCACACCATTTGTTGTCTCTTGTGATATGCTAGGACTGTAAGTGTCTTTATTACATGTGTATTCAGTGACTAGTGTTCCCTAGCTGGGACCTGTAGCCACTACTGCAATACAAATAAATAACAGTAATAACAAAATGAATAAAAGTGGCAGAATCTGGCCAAAAATGTCTTATGAATTCTTAGATTAAAAGAAAACTTCCTCGGATGATACTATTGTAGAAGATGTCTATGGCTTTTAGTCCTGCAATGAAAATATTATTAATAGGGGGCTTAAATAACAGAACATAAATGTTTGACAGTTTGTTGTGTTAACTAACATGGGAATCTTATAAAACTCTTCATTTTCTATCTATGAAGTCCAAAATGTGATTTTTAAGCAGTGTGTCAAGCATCAGCCTTTTCATCTTTGCCTGTAGAAATGAGGAGAAACAAACCACTCTGATTCGAGAGAGCAGGGGGTATTGTGTGTTGTGTGTTAATGTGCTGAGAAGTTCCTATAGCAGATAAACAGCATTGTTCTCACTGTATTCCTCAGAGATTCAGGAGAACAAAAACAATGAATTTGAAGGGGTTGGATTTTTTTTTTATTCCTCTCATTTATTGCCAGGAAAATTCAATATTGCCTTAAGGATTGCAAAAGGCTGCCTATAGTTTTCCCATTAATCTCCACCAGAACTGAAGCAAGCTGCCATTCTAGGAGATAATGTTGAACTTTGCTGTGGGCTTGCATAGATCAGAGAGTTCACTGCAAGTTTAGGCATTGCATATCTCCCTGAGTTCTTATTTGCTAAATAACACAATAGAGCAATTCAGACTCACAAATTGTATAATATACAAGATCTCTCTGTCTCCCTCCCCCCGCACACATGCACATACTGATAAGTTCACCCCATAAAAACAATATTAACAAAACAAATCTGTTAAAAGGCAATAAAGCTAGAGAATCCTAAATAATGGCTCTAAAACACAAAATACACTGGTTAAATCATCCATAGGTCAGCCACATCTCTAAGCATGAACTTCTTTCTTTAGCTGATTTTATTTGTCTTTCTTTAATCATCCAGGAATAACCTGCCTCTAATTCAAAATATTTCTGCAGTGTTTTTATAGATCAGAGAAAACACAATATTGTTGTCTGATTTTGCATTGCAATATGGAGGGACATAGATTTTGGTATGAAAATTAGAAAACCGAGTAAGATTTGATCCTTGCTAGACTTAAGTAGAAACTGAGACGCTCACAGGGCCTAATTCTGCAACCTTCCTCACATTGAGAGTTAGTAACTTACTCTTGGATAACGCCCATTGGACCAGATTCCAACCCCTGCACTTGTGTTGAAAAACCCCTTCCTCCATGAACAGCCCTGATGAAGGCAGCGGGGTCAGGTGCTATCTGTATGAGTAAAGGTAGCAGAATCACAATGTTAAATTGTATTCAAGTTTCAGAGTAGCAGCCGTGTTAGTCTGTATCCACAAAAAGAACAGGAGTACTTGTGGCACCTTAAAGACTAACAAATTTATTAGAGCATAAGCTTTCATGGGCTACTGCCCACTTCTTTGGATGCATATAGAGTGGAACATATATTGAGGAGATATATATACACACATACAGAGAGCATGAACAGGTAGGAGTTGTCTTACCAACTCTGAGAGGCCAATTAAGTAAGAGAATTTTTTTTTAAGTGATAATCAAGCTAGCCCAGTACAGACAGTTTGATAGGAAGTGTGAGAATACTTACAAGGGGAGATAGATTCAATGTTTGTAATGGCTCAGCCATTCCCAGTCCTTATTCAATCCTGAGTTGATTGTATCTAGTTTGCATATCAATTCCAGCTCAGCAGTCTATCGTTGGAGTCTGTTTTTGAAGTTTTTCTGTTGTAAGATAGCCACCCGCAGGTCTGTCATTGACTGGCCAGACAGGTTAAAGTGTTCTCCCACTGGTTTTTGAGTATTCAAGTTGTTCATTTGTGACTAGCTTGTGCCCTCAAGGCACCACTCTGTGTAAGGGGTGGTGGATAGCATCAGGAGATCACTGGAAGATCACTGATTCGGTGGATCCCTTTTTGCTTGGGGGACCAGGGCATGGACGTAGACAGGGAGAAATAATTGTGATCCCTTTATGGTGTGCAGAATACTCTTCCTGCATGGTGTGCAGCCACCTGCAATAGCTAGTGCGTAGGGGGTGAAGCCATGGCTCTGTCTACTCCCGACACTTCTCCTTCCACTTGCTCCAGGGTGGGGAGGGGAAGCATCTGCAGAGCAGCCCATGTGTTCTCCCTAGCATGCAGAGCTGCAATTTGGGAACCATTAATGGAGACCGCGCAAAGTGAGGGTTCTTACATCCTACCATAACCCTGCATGGCCACAAAAAGCTCAGGACTCCATCCATTTTACAGCACCAGGCCAAGCCAGTGTAGATGAGAATCAGGCCTAGTAGGTATGTGTGTTTGGCTATACACCCATTTGTAGGTGTAAGGCCCGTGCATGATCCTGTACAGCAGTTATTTCTATAATAGTGACCTCACGGATGAACACAGAAATATCTTTTTAGGTTTTTTGTATTTTTTGCTGAAGATCAGGCAATTTCAGACCCCCAAATACAGACTCTTGGGGAGTTAAGCACCTTACTCCTTCTTAATCCACAATTGAATTTAAATTAAGTGTTGGCAATGCTGTTAGAACTTTCTCATGTAAATATTACTTTTAACAGCGATGTCATCCTAGAAGTTAGCTGGTATAGCCATTAAACTAAAATTGTTCTACATTAAATCTGTCCATTAAAAGAAACTTTTTTTTTTCCTTTCAAAATCTATAATTTTATTAGGAGAACATTTGCCTTTTGTGAGCTCACTAAGCTTGGCTTTTGGTACAGTTCAGTTTCCATTAGAATTCTGACAGACTATCATCATTATATTGGAAAAAGCTCTCGCATTCATGCACCCTAGGGAATATGTTGCAACAATCCAAGCTTACCTTGAATTTATGAATTAGAAACCTGTCAGTTCTGGTGATGTTCGGTGTAGATTTTTTAAATAAAATATGGGTCACGCAGCAGTGTAGAATTATGATCCGCCTTGCAAGTGTCAATAAATGGATTGCACCAGAGGGGAATAAAAAAGTAGCTGTTTATCAGCTCTGGTTAATAATGCTATTGGTATGTGTATACACATGCACGCAGCCAGTGAGCAGTGGATAGAAAAGGTAAGCATCTCAAATTATAATCCATTATTAGTCAAATCAAGGTACCTTCTCATAAATAGTAAATAGCTGATGGTGGAATCTGTGGCGCAAGTCAGTATTTGTCACAAGAATTTCATTTAACTTCGTGGAAAGTTCTGTATTTAGAAGAGTTAGTGTTAAAATGGTAGTGTAAAGATCCAACTCTTTTTTCAGGTGTCCTAATCCTCTGGAGTCTTTTGAGGGGCTGTATCAAGGGGCTGATGGTGATATCATTCCAAATGTCGTTAGAATGAAACGGACAGTATTGCCCTCTGCTCTTAAAAGCATCCTTTTATGTAAGACATAAGAAAACAACTTGTTTCGTGTTGTTTAAAAACGATAAAGCCCAATGCAAATATCCCCAAACTCAGCAAGGAAACAATCAGACATGGCTAGATTGTGACTTGAACCACATGCATGTCCAAGAACTTCCCCTTGTAGCCCAACATGAACTATACTGCATACCCCCACTTTCCCCTTCCCCCCCCCTGCTGCTCTTTGATCAGGGAGAAGGGAATATGTGGAATTTACATCCCTTCCCCTGCTGAGGCTGTGCCGGCAGTCACAACCTAATCCTGCCTGAGCCCCATGTATGAATCCCATATTTTGTGGAAATACTGAGGCAAGGGCCAGCTCAGATGATAAACATTCATATAAAGAATCGGACACATCAGAAAAGGGCAGACAAATAAACAACGACAAGTTTTTAAAGTGCTTGTACACAAATGCTAGAAGTCTAAATAATAAGATGGGTGAACTAGAGTGCCTTGTGATAAAGGAGGATATTGATATAATAGGCATCACAGAAACCTGGTGGACTGAGAGCAATCAATGGGACACAATCATTCCAGGGTACAAAATATATTGGAAGGACAGAACAGGTCGTGCGGGGGGAGGAGGGGGAATGGCACTATATGTGAAAGAAAATGTAGAATCGAATGAAGTAAAAATCTTAAGTGAATCCACATGTTCCATATAATCTCTATGGATAGAAATTTCATGCTCTAATAAGAATATAACATTAGGGATCTATTATAGACACCTGACCAGGACAGTGATAGTGATGATGAAATGCTAAGGGAAATTAGAGAGGCTATCAAAATTAAGAACCCAATAATAGTGGGGGATTTCAATTATCCTCATATTGACTGGGAACATTTCACTTCAGGGCGAAACGCAGAGATAAAATTTCTCAATACTTTAAATGACTGCTTCATGGAGCAGCTGGTATGGAAACCCACAAGGGGAGAGGCAACTCTAGATTCACTCCTGAGTGGAGTGCAGGAGCTGGTCCAAGAGGTAACTATAACAGGACTGCTTGGAAATAGTGACCATAATACAATAGCATTCAACATCCCTGTGGTGGGAAGAACATCTCAACAGCCCAATACTGTGGCATTTAATTTTAAAAGGGGGAACTATGCAAAAATGAGGGGGTTAGTTAAACAGAAGTTAAAAAGTACAGTGACTAAAGTGAAATCCCTGCAAGCTGCATGGGCGCTTTTTAAAGAAGCCATAATAGAGGCCCAACTTCAATGTACACGAGAACGAATGGATACAAACTGGCCGGGGGGAAGTTCAGGCTTGAAATTAGACGAAGGTTTCTGACTGTCAGAGGGGTGAAATATTGGAACGGCCTTCCGAGGGAAACGGTGGGGGCGACGGACCTGTCTGGTTTTAAGATTAAGTTGGATAAGTTTATGGAGGGAATGGTTTAATGGTAAAACATAGTAGCCAAGGAAAACCAAGCAATGGTACGTGAATAGCATAATGGCCAACAAGGGTCAGGCTAGAGACTCTTGCCTATATGCTCGGGGTATTACTGATCGCCATATTTGGGGTCGGGAAGGAATTTTCCTCCAGGGTAGATTGGCTGAGCCTCTGGAGGTTTTTCGCCTTCCTCCGCAGCATGGGGCAGGGATCACTAGCAGGAGGGTCTCAGCCGATTGAAGTCACTAAAACACAGGATTGGGGACTTCAACGGCAGAGTCCAGGGAAGGGTATTGCGGCCTGCAGCATGCAGGGGGTCAGACCAGATGATCATAATGGTCCCTTCTGACCTTAAAGTCTATGAGTCTATGAGTCTATAATGTATACCCCAAATTAAGAAACACAGTAAAAGAACTAAAAAAAGAGCCTCCGTGGCTTAACAACCATGTAAAAGAAGCAGTGAGAGAAAAAAAGACTTCCTTTAAAAAGTGGAAGTCAAATCCTACTGAGACAAATAGAAAGGAGCATAAACGCTGCCAGATTAAGTGCAAGAATGTAATAAGAAAAGCCAAAGAGGAGTTTGAAGAATGGCTAGCCAAAAACTCCAAAGGTGGTAATAAAATGTTTTTTAAGTATATCAGAAGCAAGAAGCCTGCTAAACAACCAGTGGGGCCCCTTGATGATCGAGATACAAAAGGAGAGCTTAAAGACGATAAAGTCATTGTGGAGAAACTAAATGGATTCTTTGCTTCAGTCTTCATGGCTGAGGATGTTAGGGAGATTCCCAAACCTGAGCCGGCTTTTGTAGGTGACAAATCTGAGGAACTGTCACAGATTAAAGTGTCACTAGAGGAGGTTTTGGAATTAATTGATAAACTTAACATTAACAAGTCACCGGGACCAGATGGCATTCACCCAAGAGTTCTGAAAGAAGTCAAATGTGAAGTTGTGGAACTATTAACTAAGGTTTGAAACCTATCCTTTAAATCTGCTTCTGTACCCAATGACTGGAAGTTAGCTAATGTAACGCCAATATTTAAAAAGAGCTCTAGAGGTGATCTCGGCAATTACAGACCGGTAAGTCTAACGTCGGTACCGGGCAAATTAGTCGAAACAATAGTTAAGAATAAAATTGTCAGACATATAGAAAAACATAAATTGTTGAGCAATAGTCAATATGGTTTCTGTAAAGGGAAATCGTGTCTTACTAATCTATGAGAGTTCTTTGAAGGGGTCAACAAACATGTGGACAAGGGGGATCCAGTGGACATCGTGTACTTAGATTTCCAGAAAGCCTTTGACAAGATCCCTCACGAAAGGCTCTTAAGTAAAGTAAGTTGTCATGGGATAAAAGGGAAGGTCCTTTCATGGATTGAGAACTGGTTAAAAGACCGGGAACAAAGGGTAGGAATTAATGATAAATTCTCAGAATGGAGAGGGGTAACTAGTGGTGTTCCCCGAGGGTCAGTCCTCGGACCAGTCCTATTCAACTTATTTATAAATGATCTGGAGAAAGGGGTAAACAGTGAGGTGGCAAAGTTTGCAGATGATACTAAACTGCTCACGATAGTTAAGACCAAAGCAGACTGTCATGAACTTCAAAAAGATCTCACAAAACTAAGTGATTGGGCAACAAAATGGCAAATGAAATTTAATGTGGGTAAATGTAAAGTAATGCACATTGGAAAAAATAACCCCAACGATACATACAATATGATGGGGGCTAATTTAGCTACAACAAGTCAGGAGAAAGTGAATAAGGAAAAGTTATTTACTTATTCCCATAATACAAGAACTAGGGGTCACCAAATGAAATTAATAGGCAGCATGTTTAATACAAGGAAGTTGTTCTTCACTCAGCGCACAGTCAACTTGTAGAACTCCTTACCTGAGTAGGTTGTGAAGGCTAGGACTATAACAGCGTTTAAAAGAGAACTGGATAAATTCATGGTGGTTAAGTCCATTAATGGCTATTAGCCAGGATGGGTAAGGAATGGTGTCCCGAGCCTCTGTTTGTCAGAGGATGGAGATGGATGGCAGGAGAGAGATCACTTGATCATTGCCTGTTGGTCCACTCCGTCTGGGGCACCTGGCATTGGCCACTGTTGGTAGACAGGATACTGGGCTAGATGGACCTTTGGTCTGACCCGGTACGGCCGTTCTTATGTTCTTATAAGTTTCTCTAAGAGGTAATCTTCTCCAGAGGATGCCAACCATACAAACCTTTCATTCATTCATCCATAGAAGGAACTAGAGGGGCAGATACTGGCTGAGGACCTGCATCCCAAGTCTTTTCATCAGTGTCTCATTGCAATTCAGGGCTCTGTTTCTTTTATAAATATTTCATATTTTTATTACCATGGCTGCATATTTCAGCAAGCACAACTTACCTGCTGTGGCCAAAATAACATCAATGCCTAAAGCTGCTGTCAAAAAGCACCCTTGATTTTGCTCCAGAAACCTGGGTGTTTTAATGCCCCATGTCCAGGAATTGCACTGAAATTCTGTTCTAACATACCCTGCCGCAGCACTGACTCATTACATTCATGTCGCATAGTTCTTAGGAGGGAATTCAAATGTGGTGTGGAAAAATGTCAAGGCACTTTTTGTTTGTTTTTGGATTGTTTATGTTTTCCAAAGCTAGCTGAAGTATTACAGGCTACAGTATTGTGGGGTGAGCATAATAGAGATTGATGAGCAGTGTCACCCAGCATATTCTATTGCAGGCCATTTTAAAGTCAACTTACATCCTTTGCCTAACCAGTAGGGTTTACATTTTAATTTGTAAATTAATAATAATAATAATTAATAATAAAAGATTGGCATCTATAGCAGGTAGGCTCTTAATTTCATGCTTTTGGCAACTGTGAAGGCTAAACTTTGACCAACTGCTTCCAGAGGAAAATAATGATAGAGAGTGGCTGTCACTGATAACTGAAGAATTTTAAAAACAAGAGGCAAAAGGAAATGTCTAGAATTCATTCCCTTGAGAAAAAGTTTGATTATTTATACTAGAGATGAAATAATGTCACAGGGTCACCTTTTATCTCAGAGTGAGCATAAGAGGGATGCGATGGGGGATGCATTAAAACAAAGCTGCATAATGAATTCTTCCATCTCTGTTTGTGAGCTATGTATCTACGTAACAAAATATTTTTTAAATGCAGTCAAAGCAAAGCTACCAATGCAGTTTACCGGATGCCTGATTAGCACATAATCAGGCATTTTGTAAGCGATGAGTTACTCATCTGATTATTTAACCTTGATTATAATACAGTTCCCCCAGCACTCTTCCCAATCATTCTAATTTTTTTCTTTTGTGGGGGGAAAGATGAGTTATTATGAAAGCTTGCTTGAAATCAGCAAAGGGAAATTAGTTTCAAAAAGATAAAACTTCATAAATGCTCCAAAATCTATGTTTCAGTAATATTCATTACAAGTTTTTTTAAGAGAGAATTTCACCAAAAGCTTCACTCACATCTGTTCAGTTCACAGAAATCTGATGATGCCATTTAATGCCACTCACATTAAATATTAACTCTTATATGCAGCCAAATTAAAACTAGGACTACATCTAACAAGAGCATTTTGTAAATTATTTAGAACTGTCCTAGCAAATTCATATATTACATAAAAACACAGATGTATAATGAGGGCAATGGAAACAAAGATATTTCAGTATCTAATTTGAAAGTGCTTCTATTCCCCCCCACCCCATTGCTGTGGATTTTGAAGAGACGGCTGCATTTAATATCCAATTTCATCTTTACTTTAGTCAGTGTGTTCCTTTTTAAAAAAACTGTCAACTGTTTTTAAAAATTACCTGGGTTTCAAGTATGAATTATTTAAGACTTCAGGACTGAAAGGGTTCAAATGTACTTGCTTTTGCTTTGCTTTCTATTGCTGATCTCTGATAACTATCTGTTCCTACTTCCTTGCCTCTTCCCGGTCTTGGTCTGCTAAGCCTTTCTCACATAAGTATTCCCACTTATGTCTGTACAACTACTGACATGGAGTATGTGTTTCAGGCTTGGCTCCAACGACCGTATTATCCCTGTCCAAATGAGCTGGGAACTCCTCTTCAGAGAGACTGTGCTGAGCTTTGTGCATATAGAATGTCATGTACACCTCTGGCATGCTTTATAAGCATTAAATCATTATCCACAGAAAAGGCACCCCACGGGCAGCGCCACTGAAAACTTTCTCAAGTTGCCTTGACAATGTGCCTCAAAGTTATTGGGAATGGGCCTCCGTTAGTTGTGACAGAGGGGAGTACAGTCTCCAAGTCTATTGATGCCTCGAGCTCTGTTCTTACTGCCAAAAGGATATCAATTGGTGTGAATTAGTGATTTTTTTAAAAGAATGGTCAAAATTAGGCCCCCATTCACTAGGAATTAGACTGGAGACTAGCAGACAGCAGTTTTCAAAGGGGCCTAAGGGAGTTAGGTTCCTAAATCCAAATGACTTTCAATGAGTGTTTGGTTCCTAACTTAAGTACCTTACAGATTTGGGTGAAATTTTTCAATCCAAACTTTTTTCCAGCAAAAAAATTGCAGATTTAGTGACACCAAAATGTTTCACGAATGTTTGTTGATTTTGTGACAATAAGGACATTGTTTTGGTCCCTCCACCTCCCAAATGTAAAAATATTACAACAAAAAGTCAAAATTTATTTTGACCTTTTTGAAATGAAATATTCTGATTTTTTTATTTGAAACAACTTGCGGTTTATAAATATCCTTTAATTTTATATTTTGTAATTAAAAAGCATTTTTAAAAAATGCTCAAAACTGACACATTTCATTTGACCCGGAATGATTCTTTTAACTGTTTTGGAATTGCCAGTAAACTGAAAATTCCATTATTCACCCACTCCAGCTCCAGTAGGTTCCTTTGAAGATCCTAACTGTACCCCATTTCACTCAAGCCACAGAATAGCCATCAGAGGGGAACCAATTACGGTTGCTTGTGAGAGTCTGCCTGGATAAATTTTAACCTGTAGCCTAGATTAGACTCTGTGTCCCATCCCCAGCCTTTGACCCATCCCCGGGTCCCTTCTGACAATACCTTTTTAGCCTGCTCCTTCTTCTAGTATATGCAAAACACAAGCATTAAACAACAGCTATGCAGTATTACTCTGCAGTAATACAACCACCAGCAAACAATGTACTGTTACAAAAATAAAACATCGACATGCTTTTTACCACTAAGTCCTTTAGCTCATTTTCTCCCATGGAACAATGACGATAATGCAGTATGAATTGTACCCAGGGTTATAAAGCATTTGTGTCAAACTCTGAAGCTCCTTAAATGTATCCGTCACTAACTTAGTGTGAAAACTAGACCACTGAAAACAGGCTAGATAGTCCATTAAAATGAATGTAGCATTTTTTTTTTTCCAGTGGGATTCAGAATAGAAAATCCTCACAAGGCAGCAATGGAAAATAATTCGCTGCAAGTTACCATTGGTTGAGCAAGTATTATTAATGGGACTTGATAACTTGTTCTAGGAGCCTGGCTTGAGTGGGAGGGTGTACAACCTGAGCTGTGGTAGCTGGAGGCATCCTGCCTCCACAATGCTAAAGAGGGCATGGACTCAAAATTTGCAAAAGTGGTCACTGAATTTTGGTGCCTCTGTTTCTGAATGTTTATCATAATAATCCTTGGGCCTGTTCATCAGACATGCTAATTTGCAGAGATTCTCCGGCAGCTCCCGTTGAAGTCAGTGGGATACACGAATGCTCAGTACCGCTAAAAAGCTGGCACAAGGTGATCTCAGTGGAGTTACTGCTGATTTACATCAGCATGAGAGGAGCATTAGGCCTAACACCTGCGCCTGTGCTATAGTCTGTGTTTTCCTATTTTTCTAACAAAATTTAAAACGTTTCCCGAGATCAAGAATGAAATTGTGGCCCCTTTATAGTCAATGGGAATTTTGCCATTGACTTTAGTGGAGCCAGGATGTCACCCCAAATCAGCAATACAACTTGCCCTGCAATGATCATTGATAAGGCTACGATATAGTCACATGTATTTTTAGTGAAAGTCCTGGAGAGGTCACAGGCAAGAAACAAAAAGTCACGGCCCGTGACTTGTCCATGACTTTTACAAAAAATACCCCTAACTACATCTTAGGTGCTGGGGAGGGGTGCTCCCACAGATGCTGCTCCTGGGGCGCGGCACCCTGGGGCCTTGCCACCACTGTTGCTCCAGGCATGGGGCGGCCCAGGGTCCCCTGCCGCTGGTGCTCCATGTGGGGGGGTGGCCCGGGTCCTGCGGCCACTGCAGCTCTGGGTGGGGTGACAGCCCAGGGCCCCACTGTTGCTGGGAGTGGGCAGCCCGGGACCCCGCCTCTGCTGCTGAGGGTGGGCAGCCGAGGGCGCCACTGCTCCGGGGCAGCCTGGGACCGCCCACTACAGAAGTCATGGATGTCCCGGAAAGTCACAGAATCCATGACTTCCGTGACCTCCGTGAAAGACTTGCAGCCTTAATCATTGATGATGTTTTTAGGCATTGGTGAAGTAACTCAGCTAAATTATCAAATTTAATTTGAAACTAGAGCTGTTTGGAAAATATGTGCCAAAGTAAAATTTTGAGGAAAAGCTGAAGAGAAAGATATTTTTTTTTCCATTTGCCAACAAGTGGTAGTTTAAAATGTAAATACTAGAGTTTGTTGGAAAATGGGGATTCTTTTTACCAAAAAGTTTTAATTTTGAGTGGCAATTCAAACCCCAAAATATCTCTGCTGAAATCCAAAATATTTCAGTATGGAAATGCTGCCACCATGCCCCTTAGGAGTTTTAATTTGGATGCCTCCAGCTCCCATTCTCCTCTCTGGTCAGACAACATCTGCCATGATGCACTTCTCTCAGAGAAGAGAAGTGGTACATCCTGGGAGACCCTAGAGATGGTGCATCATGGGAGATGTAGTCCAGCCAGGAAGCCTGTCCCATAGAGGAAAACAGGGACCCGAGGTAACCAAAATACAGTTTCCATGAGGCACCGTGGTAACATTTCCAAATCAAAATATTTTACTTTTCAGATTATTTGATTTTTCAGAAAAAAAAAATCAAAGTTTTCTGCAGAAAGACACTTTTCACAACAATTTCATTTAGTTGAAAACCCAGTTTTCCATAGAAAAATAAATCTTTACTGAGTTTTCGAAAAGCTCAGATCATGTTAAATTAATATTTATTTCTTATTAACACATGCTTTGGCGTTATCTGGGTCTAGCCAGGTCCAGCAGCAGAAATGCTGAAATACAGTTTAGAATGAAAGGTTATCCTGGCAGCATTTGCTATCTCAGTAGGACCAAACATTTCTTAGAGGAGGAGGTTCTCCTGACTTCCCCTGTCTGATTCTGCAGAGATGGGATTTTTTTAGATCCTTGATCAATCCAAAGTCTCAAACCATTTAAGGTTCATTCAGATATACCCCCGCTTTCACTGCATGTGCATATAGCAGAGTTGGTCAGAAAAGAGTAAGTACTTTCCACAAAAATAAAATAAAATGTCATGGGACTGTAAGGGGAAAATCATTATTATTATTATTTTTTTATGGAAAGTTTTCAGTTTTTCAATGAAAAAAAAAACACAAAATATTTTCAAGGAACGAAATCATTTTTTTTTTTTGTTTTCAAAAAAGTCACTGGTACATTTAGTAAATAGGCCAGTTTTCATGAAAAATGAAATAAATATTTCAACCAGCTATAGTATCTAGCAAGAAGACACCTGGCTGTTCTGAATGTCAATGTGCTAGTTGTGAGCAGCACAACAATTATGATTAAATATTTATATTACAGGAGCACTCACAAGCCTCAGTCTGGTTCAGAGCCCCACTGTTTCACTGCTTTAGGTACTATTCAAACACATGGTCCCTGTCCAAGGAGCTGCAAGCTAAAGCCCAGAGCTTGCAGTGACCTGCATGCAGATGGACCCCTGCACCTCTGAGTCACTGAAGTCAACGGGGCTCTGTGTGAGCACCGGATTAAACACGAGCCCATCTAATTGCAGGATCATTGCCTAAAAAGGAAAGTGACATGCAAATCTAGACTGGGATTTTCAAAGGGACCTAAGGGAGTTAGGCACACAATTCCTATTGAAAAATCAATGAGTTAGGTGCTTAACTGCCATTTTTGCCTTTGAAAAATCTCCCCCAATCTATATACATTTTTAAACATACATATATACTTTTAAGATATACATTATAACCATAGCCATACACCCCCCGGGCTCCTTCTTGCCTTTTCATTAATACATCAAAAGTCATTCAGACTGACAGTATGGGGTTTCTCTTTGCGTACAGAAACAGCAATAACTCTGGTTTGCACACTACCTACATTATATTTTTGCCAGGCTGTGTTTACTAAGCAGAATAACTTACTTGCTCTGTTTCTGTTCATCTGCTACGATATACCCAGTGTAACTCTTAAACATTTGGAAGAATATGTAGTCATTTGTGGACTGGGTGGATATACCCTCTGCTAGACTGGATCATTGCTATTCAAAGCGAGAGTTTCTATGAAACTGTGTCTAGGGGTCAAAAATATGCTTCACAGGCCAAAACTGTAAGCATTTCTATGCATGCAAAGCTCCCTTTGTTCTCACAGGATGAAAAAGAGCTAGTTTTTGGTGTTTATATCTGATTTTTGAGATTGTTTGATAATTCCCAAGTGGACTTGCCTGTGTGTCACTGGGGCTGCTGCTTTACCATATGCTCTCCTCTCCTCTATTACAGAAACTTTGCAGAAAGCACACTCTATTTTAAAGGTAGGAGAATTTAGGGTTTTGAAGGAAATTGCATTACTTTTTCTTGCTTGCTACATAAGATTTTTTGCTCACCTAAATTTAGATTACTGTAATGTTAATCAGTGCCTTTGCAAGTAATATAGCAATGTATATGTTATTTCAATAAATACATGAATTAGTTAAATAAAACAGGCATGTCAGTATGACTACATTATAGATCCCCCCACTATAAGATAGTTGTGACTATCAAAAGATAATTATCACAGATGTACACAATACTTTTCACCCTGAAGGATTTCAGTATGCTCTATTCAATTTTTGCATAGAAGTATGCTGCCCTTTTTGGCCCAAGTGGTTAGCCACAGTTCAGAGCCTTGCAGTGTTGTTTCTGTTAAGATGAGAAATGGGTGATATAAGTGAGGTATAGTCTTGTTTATTCTGCTTGCTTTGATAATTCTGTTTGTTTTTTTAAAATATGCATAGTTCTGCTTCTCTTAACGCACTGGAAACAAACAAATGGCAGGTAATTTCCTTGTTCAAAATCCCCAAGTCTGCCATCCCAGGGAGTTGTGTGCCTAATAAGTTGTGTCCCTCGGCTTCCTCTTAAGATATGCCTACACTGCAGCTGGGAGGTGTGATTCCCAGCTCGGGTAGAGAGATACATGCTAGCTCTGCTTGAGCGAGCGAACTAAAAATAACAGTGTGGCTGTAGGGGAATGGGCAGCGGCTTGGGCTAGCCCCCTGAGTGTGTACCCAGGGTGAGGGAAAGAACTGTACTCGGGTGGCTAGCCCAAGCTGCCGCTGATGCCACTGCAGCCCCACTGCTATCTTTACTGCTTTCTCCTGTGTATGCATGTTTATGTCTACCCAAGCCAGGAATCCCATCTCCTAGCTGCTGTATACACGTATCCTCAGGGTCTTGCACACAACGACTCTGGCTTTCTGGCTCTAACACATACACAGTCAGAACGCAATCTCCTAGCCCCTCACAGACACCTTGGGTTAGCTCTGGCCTGCCACATGACCTATTGCCTTGGGAGTCTGCAGCTGTTTTTACTACACAAAGGGGCTTGAATATTCATTGTGTTGAGCCTGAAGGATATTGCGTGGCATAGCCATGGGCTTTAATGAGGTTGGTGATTGTCTTAGGATCTAAGACTGCTCTGATGGCAGCCTGCACACGCTATTAAAGAGCAGACTAGACTGGGTTGAAATTTTTCTATTTTTTTTTTTGCTAGTTGTCAAAAAATGGGTTTTTGATGACCATGAATTTCTGTGGAAGTTTTTTTGTCAACACAGTCTTAAAAAAAAAAAAAAAGTTTAATTTGTAGGGAAAATTTCACATTTTTTAAAAAAGACACAATTTTTTTTCTACCTTTTTTTCCCCCCCAGTGGCAAATAGTAAAAAAGTGAGGGGGGAAAAATAATTTCCTCCACTTTAAAGCAGACATTGCTGAGGAAAACCCTACACGTGTTAAACTACACATACTTAAGAAAGGAAGCGAGAACGAATGCTTTATCCAAATGGAAATTTAGAAGGAATCTGGGAAGCAAGAATACAATTATCCAAATGGCAATATGGTCAGCACACCAAAGTTAATGTTCCTACTCATGAGGGTAATGCCAGATATATCACGATTACATACTCAGAACCTATCACCCCCTTATTTCAGCTTCCACAATTTATTTTGTTTTAGTTTAAATTTATTCCCAGTTGACTCAAGCTCAACTAAAATAAACTGGTTTAAACCAAGCTCTGAGGATTTGCATTGGTTTCACTAAATCAGTTTAAAATCACATCTTTAGGGTATCTCTACGCTACAGTCACTACACCGCTGCACCTGAGCTACTATGGTGCCATAGTGTAGGTATTTCCTACATTGACAAAAGTTTTTTTTTATCAATATAATTAATCCACTTGTCCAAGATATGACAGCTAGATTGATGGAAAAATTCTTCTGTCAACCTAGCTGAGTCTACAGTGACCAGGGCTCAAGGCATGAAATCAGCCAAGGTCCCAAGCAACATAAATAGATCAAACTAATTTTTAAGTGTAGACCAGGTCTAAGGTGAACTGCTGCAACTCTCTCATGTAGTCCGGCCCTGAGAGGAAATTTTGGTTTTTATGAAAGAGTTTTTTTCAAAATTGACGTACTTCAATGGGAGCATTTAGATCTGCAATGGAAATGTAACCATTGATTTCAGTGGACTAGAGAGAAGCCAATGGTAAGCCTGTGTGAAAATCTCCCTTCTGAATCACCAACACAAACTTAGCCTCTGAGTTTTCCTCGTCTTAAAATTTAACAAGTGGACAAGGGGGGCTGGCATCATGGGATGGGATGGGATGGGGTGGGAGTTGAACTTCCAATACTGAATGAGAGCTGATTGGTAAGGTGGGCATAGGTTGTGGTGAAGGGCCTTGAAAGTGAAAATAAACAGCTTGTGTTTGTAAAATAAAGGAGAGAGAGCCAGTGATGGGATGCAAGGAGAGGGGTGACACGGTCAAAGTTATGGGAAAGGAAGGTAATCTTTGCAGCACCATTCGGAATGGTTATGAGTGGGGCAAAACTGCATTTGTCAAGACCATTGAAAAGGGTGTGGCAGTAATTGAGATCTGAGATGAGAGCCTGGATGGGAGTTTTGGCTATGTGGCTGAATAGAAAAGGCTGTATCTGAGGGATATTATGCAGAAGTAATCTGCAAGCCTGGATGTGAGGATCCAGAGAGAGGTCTGAGTTGAAGATGACACCCAGGTTACGGGAATGAGTGCAAGGAAACCTGATGAGCTCAGCTCATGGTGGTATGGCTTTAAGCAACAGTGGGTATCCTTTATGCCCCTAAGCTAACTTGAGTATGCAGGTCCCAGTATTTGAGTTCCTTTCCTGGACACATCCGGTTAATACCACATGCATTATTTATGGCAAGTCTTTAAAATGAGAATTTCTATTTGCTGTGTGAAAATAACATTTTCTTCCATATACTTAATCAAACGAAATAGCCAAGACAGCTATATCCAGTTTTACTCCTTGTCACAAGTGCTGTTCATGGAATTCAGAATTAAAGCTAGTTTTAGAAACCAAGCCGTGTGCCATGTATGAGGTACATTATGCATTATGGATCTAGATAGAAATATCCTAATTAGGTAGATTTAATGAGTAGTCCTCTCAGGACATAGAAAAGGACTCACTGCAACCTTTGAAACCAAGTTATAACATTTTATGTGAACTTTACGGCTTATTTATAATGCTGTTAGGTACTATATGGTACAGTTTTAGTCCTTCGTAAAATTATGTATTAGACCAAAATAATTCTGTTCACCTTTACAGTGTTATTGCCGTGTGCATGAATAGAGATCTGTCATTTGCAGACATTTATAAGATGGCTACCTATTAAACTACCTTTAAATGAGGGGTGGGAGTGGGGAGAGATCGCAAGAAAACATCTAAAGGCAGATTGTGATACTCTTACACACGTTGAGAAATATCTTACACCTCAGGCAGTCCTGTTGATTTCAATGGGACTGCCCGAATACTAAGTTAGTACCAATGTAAAGATATCATAATCCTCAGGTCCTTAATTCCTGTCCCTCTATCACCTATATATTGAGAGTGAAGGATATGAGCCTTTTTCTCATTGAATTATAACCTGTCCCGGGGGATTGATCAGGCAAATACCCTCACTTCTTCAGGTTACTAGTTTTCACACTTGACCTGTGCTGAATTGGAGATAGCTATTTTCCTTACTAACTACTGAGGTGACTCTAATAGCAGTACAGAAAGCCCTGCTACAAAAAAATTGCCAATGTTTATGGAAAGTGAATTCTAAAATTTTATGTAGAACTGCTGCAGAAACCAAATTTGAAATAGTGGTGCCAAATGTATTTGCATGCTCATCCAATCCAAGAATGAAAAAAAAAAAGCCATATGACTTATCTGGCCAATCATAACAAAGCAACACAACTCTAATGTCAAAACTCACCTGTGTACTTTTCTATTTTCGGGTGCTATATTTGGACCCAGCAGGGAAGGTGATAGACACAGGGAGAGCTGATAGCAGCACAGCTGGCTGCTGCAGAGACATTAATGTTCTGGCTGCAAAACAGAAAGTGACGTGAGCGTGAGGCTTTTCACTAGGGAGTGTGTAAGGCTCAAATCTTTTAAATGACAAGAATCACATTCCTCAACCCTACTTTAATTTTTTTCCATATATATATACACACATATCATTTACATGACTACATAAAATGCTATATAACCTAACTAAATGTTGTGGGTCCACTACCACAGACTCTTAAATTGCAAGGGATTATTCTACCCTGGATTAGAATTAGATTGATCAGCAACTCATTAACTAAACAGTTTATACATTCAAGAGCACAACTGGTTTTCACACTTTTGGGGGGTTACGTGGTGATGGAGATGTGGCAGTGTCCTGAACAATAGGAACAGTTGGTGGTAAGGAATCAGCTTCATCTGATATGGAATCTACTGGATTTGGTACCAAATTTTCTTCCACCAAGTCATCAAAATTAGGAGTTTCAATGGAAGGAGGTTCCACTGGAGGAACAGAAAGCACTACTGGAATATCCCTGGACTTGGTACTTGTTGAGGCTACAGCTGATCCATATATTATTTCCATAAAATACCATTAGATAGTTTTACAATGAACAAAACAGGCCCCAAGCATTTTACAGTTTCTCCAGGTATCCATTAGTTGTGAGCCCACACTAAGTCTTCGACTTTAAAACAAAGATGACTGTCTCACATGGATCAATTTTCATAGCATGGGATTTGGCTTCACATGAGGCAACATGAGGCCATAGCAGGTCCCAATAGATCCACAAAGTTTGTTTCAAGAAAAGAGTTGCAGGTAACTCCCAGGTATCAGCATGTGGTGTGTTCCTGTAAACAAGCAAGAAATTGTCCAGTTTCTGTTGGTGACTCAAAATAGACTTGTTAGCTCTTAAGGCATTCTTAAATGTCTGTGCAGAGTGTTCTGCTAATTCATTTATAGCATGGTGTTAAGGAGCAGAAGGTATGTGCTGAATTCAATTTGAAGCTAGGAACTTTTGAAATTCTTTTGAACAGAATTGAACAGAGTTGTCACTCACCAACTGTGATGGTAAACTAAATTGGCTAAACAAGGTCTGAAGAGGTCCAATGGTCTTGGTAGCTGTAATAGAAGTCATTCTGAAAACTTCTGGCCTTTTTGAATGGGCATCAACTATGACCAAAAACGTATAACCTTCTAAAGGTCTGGCAAAGTCCTCATGAATACATGAAGGGAGTTTGAGGTCATGACCAAGGATGTAGACAAGCTGTGCCTAGATCTTGCTGAATTCATAACGCATACTACAGCACTTAGCCTTCATCTCAGTGTCTTTGTCGATCCCTGACCACCAGACATGACTCCAGGCTCTGGCCTTGATCTGTATAATGCCAAATTGACCTTCCTGAAGAGCTTCCAAAAAGTGATACTGAAGTAATTTTGGAATGATCACTCGCATTCCCAATAAGATGTAACCTTAATCACCGATAATTCAGGTTGATATGACACAAATGGTGTAAATTTGGGTTTCTTATGATCCAACACTGTACCTTGTAATATCAGTCCCTTCAGAAGAGAAAGCTCATCAGCATCAATGGTTTCTTTGATGTATGTGCTAATGATGGGTAACCTCTCCATCAAACTGAGAACACTTTATCCAAAGTTTCTTTGGGTTGACAAGTGCTTGTGCATGGCACACCTGACAACCAATCAGCATTGACATGCTGAGTCCCTTTACAGAATTGAATAGAATAAAGTAGCTATGTCCATCATTGCATACAAAAGCAGCTAATGGTAGAATTCCATGTTTTAGTCCAAAAATTGAAATTAATGAGTGATGATCCATCAGCAAGGTAAAATGTCTGCCATACAGATAGGTATGGGAAATCCAAATTCTGAAGATACCGATAAGAGCGTCTGACTCTATTTGTGCATAGTTCTTCTCAGAGGTGGCTAGTGTATGTGAAGTAAAGGCAATTGGTTTCTCCATGCCATCGGGAAAAATATGGGAAAGAACTTTGCCCACTCCATATGTTGAAGTATTACAAGCTGATCACAAAGGTAGCAAGGCAACAAAGTGCATAAGAACATCATCTGATGTCAACATTTTCTTTGCTTCCTTAAATGTGCATTCTCACTATCTAGTCTATTTCTATTTTTTTCTTTGCTTGTAACAGTTCATGTAAAGGTGCCAATATGGTTGCCTGATTAGGCAGAAATTTACAGTAGTAGTTAAGCAATCCTAAGAATGAACATAACTGTGGCATGTTCTCTGGCGGGAGCACTTGAAGAACCACCTTGACTTTCTCTGGCAATTTACGTAAGCCTATGGCATCAATTACTTGTCCAAGGTATTCAGCTGAAGGTTTCATAAACTCAGATTTGTCTCGGTGTACTCTGTCTTCCAAATGTTCTGAAGATGATCCTCTTGATCTTTTCCTGTAACAAGGATGTTGTCCAAATAGCATTAAATTCTGTTCAGTCCTTCAGAATCTCATTCTTAGCTTTCTGGAAAAGTGCAGGTGCTGATGTGCTACCAAAAGGCAACCTGTTGTAACAAAATATGCTTTTTTGTATGTTGATTTTGAGATATTTGTGAAATGCTGGATAAGTCTCCATTTGTAGGTATGCATTGAGCAAACCCAATTCACCCTAACACTGTCACCCTACAAACAGTAGAAAACAAATCTTCAGTACAAGGTAGTGGATACTGGTCTGCACATAGAACTGGATTCAATGTTGTTATGAGATCTCCACAAACTCGGACGGAGCCATCCTTTTTCATCACTGGTAGAATGGGTGCATCCTGTTCACTGTGTGAAACTGGCAACTCCAGTATTCTCTAACTGGTCCAAATCAGCTGCTACCAGAGGCTTTAGAGCATAAGCAACAACTCTGGGCTTGCAGTATTTTGGTTGTCTGTCAGACTTAACAATGAGCTTCACTGACACATTGATCAACTCTCCAAGTTCTTTTGCAATATCAGGTTGGTAGGATTTTAGAAAAATATGGCATATGGAGATCTAAACTTCTAGACATCTGGCTGTTGAAAACTGGGTTGGATTCATTGATATGATCTAACTACTTTGAGTCACTTGTGTGACCAGTTAAACTAAGTTAACAACTGCTTTGAGCCACCAGTGGTGCAGTCACCAGAGCATATTGGAGAATCTAAACCAATGTATTTAAATGAGAAGATGGATCAGTTTTATATTGAAAAGAGCATACAGAAGATATGAGAAAAATCTGTTAAAATTCAAACAGAACAGATTAGATTAATTTTATTCAGCCCCCAAAACAAAAAGTCAGGTCTAATCACCAGACCAGCCAATAGCCCTACCTGTGATATGCTCCTTGAAATTCCTATGTTCCCTCTCAGTGCATTATCAACATTACTGTGTCAGAATCCTATTTTGCTTGTGTGTTCTGGTGGGATGGTGCTTTGCAGTTGTCCCTTCTGATTTCTCCATTTCCTGTTACTCTTATTTTTTGCTGTTATAATTAATCTTAGTTGTGTGTGCGTAGGATGCGGGGGGGGGGGGGGGCGGGGACGGGAAGTTTCCATTTTCCTGATTTTTATCTACAGCTCCTCTGGACCTCCTCAAATTGAAACCTCTAAGATAAGAAAGTATTGTGTTATTTCTGATTGGCATAAGCTGATCATCTATTCATTTTCTCCTCTTTCAACGTACTCTGTTGTCAAACAGTAATAAGGATAGGGCTAAGATGTCTCTTACTAAAAAGGTTTAACGCCATGGTTCCCATTTATATATATCAACTGCTTGTTGGGCAGAAGGTGGAAGTCAACAAAACAAGATTCTATAAGGTCTGTGTAGAAGGGTTCGGTTGGGGTTGCCCCTCTATGGGGCGGCTGGGAGCCAGGCCGCCTCCCTACTTAGGTCCGGGGAGTCAGGGAATTAGCTGGGTGAGGCAGGAAATAGTCAAGGGCTTAGGCCCTCAGGCAGGGGCTGAGCAAATAGTTCCGGAACAAGCCCGGGCCCTGGGTCAGGGCGGGGCAGCAAACAAACAGTCTGGAGCTCAGACCCCAGGCAGGGGCTGAGCAAATAGTTTAATAACAAGCCCAGGCTCCTGGTTCTGAGCATCTGGGAAGAGGGGGAGACTGCCACCCGGGAGTGGGGTGGCAGGGGGGACGCAGGCCTGCCCACTCCATTGCGTCCCAGCCCGGGGCCCTAACAGCAGCAGGCAGCCTGCTTCTGTTTCAGTGGGGATCCTGGCCACAACACACTGACATCGGCTCTGGGTGTGCCACAGCCAGACTAGGGTCGGCTGCCCCCGGGTTACTTTCTACCTCCCCCTCTAGCAGTACCTGCATCTGGTCGGTGTCCTCCACGGAATGAAGCACCAGGGGCTCCTCAGGGTACGCGGTGAGCGGTAGGCTTGGCAGCTCCTCTGGATCACTTCTCACCGGTAGGCTTAACAGCTTCTCTGGGGTCTGGTCGTCATCAGGCCTTGACTGGTATGGCCAGTCCTCGGGTCGGTCACAAGCTGCAGGAGTCTCCCCAGCGGGAGCTAGGCCCCCAGCGTCTGGCTTCTCCGGCGGCCAGGCAGCTTCTGAGCCCTCGGGTGGGGCTTTTATACTTCCTGTCCTGCGCTTTGACCTTTGGGGGGCAGGCGCAGGCTCCAGTGGCTCCGCCCACTTTGGCATCCAGAGGGGCTCGTCCCTCTCTGGGGCAGCTGGGAGCCAGGCCGCCTCACTACAGTATGATATAACAAGGATGAGAATGTGTCCTGAAAGATTCCATGGAGTTAAACAGCTGCAGTAGCTAAGAGGTGTAAGAAAGAATCCTGAGCTGTGTTCTAATCCCTTTGCAATGCCCTGGCATAGGAATCATGTCAGAGGTAAAGAGGGGGTGTGGCCAGAATGCCAAAGGCATTGGGTAGCCCTTGAATGGTCACTACCAGCTAGTGTACTATAGCAGCCCTATAGGGGGATGTAGGCCAGCTCCAAATTGAGCCAATAGTAACACAGTAAATTTTACCTGCAACAAAACTCTTCCAGCAAGTCATAATTATCCTAGTTGCAGATATAAGCAGATATGGATTGTGAAGGCCATCCTAGGACCATCAACAACTTTCCAAGGAGCAGATACACAGTGGAAAGGGAAAACCAGGCTGATTTTCATACTTTAGTTAGAAAATAACTAAGCTAATATTTATCATTTGTTTCCAAATAAATCAGAAATAGAGAAATATGCAGTTTAAGACTGAAGGGCATATTTCTATTAAATATAAATTAGCCTGAGATTACCAGACTTTCCATGAGGTTCATTTAGACCAACTGTCATATTAAATGAATTCTTTAATGGATTGCAGATGCAGTAGCTCTATCTGAATACTTTAGAGAGACGGGATCAATATACTCAGCGGAAAGGGAGGGTGCTGATCTTCAATGTTTAATGGGGAAAGAATGATAAATTCATAAATCATGATTGCCCAACTGGAATGAACTTTTGCAGCATGAAAATCGTGCACAATTGCTATCAGAAAATGCTTTCCCCGATGCAAAATTGCTCTGAAGTTAACTCATTTTACATTGCAAATCAAACCTGTTTTCTCAACTTCCCTTTTCTTCACAATGGAAATTGACCAAACGACTTTGGGAAAAGTCTGGTGCTTCTAGTCATAGAGATTTCCAGTCCAACACTCCACATGATATGCAGAGCTGGTGGCACAGGCAACCTTAATTCTGGTATTTCTCAAATTTTAAGTGCTTGACTTTGCAACCTTAATAATAGAGAGGCAAGGTGGGTGAGGTAATATCTTTTATTAGACCAGCTTTTGTTGGTGAGAGAGACAATCTTTCGAGCCCTACAGCGCTAATCTTCAGGTCTGGGACAGGTACGCCGAGCATCACAGTTAAATGCGAAGTGGAAAAGATTGTTTAGCATCTCTCTCTCACCAACAGAAGTTAAAATATATTAAAAGTTAGAAGATAAATAATAAAAGATATTGCCTCACCCACCTTGTGTCTCTCTAATATTCTGGGACTGACAAAGCTACAGTGACACTGTAAACAACCTTAATAATGTCCTTTTAGCATAGTGTTTGTGTATATAATTTATAAACAGAATGTAAGGTTTAAAGTGGTCTTGGTTATATTGCCGGTGCAGAGCTAGAGAAATAAAGAAAGGACTTTGGGGTGATTCCGTTCGTAGTAAAGGGAGCTCATAAATGTATTAAACTCTCAAAGCCCCAAACTATGTTACAAAACTAAGACTCTGATCCTACAGTCACTTACACACGTGAGTAGCCCAATTGAATTCAATGGGACTACTTGTGTGTAAAGTCGCTTGTGTGTGTTTGCAAGATGGTGTCCTTTGGATATTACACTGCTGGGAAATGACTTTTCTTTAAAGCCATTTTAAGCCCTGGCAGATTGTTGATTATGTAGTCCTTTGTAAAGCCTATTGCTGGTGAGAAGTTGTGTGTACCCTAACTAGCATAAGATACAATCACCATTGGAGGAAATTAACATAAGAATCTGATAAAAGCATCTGGTCTCTCCCCCCTTCCCTTCTTGTCATTCGCGTTGCTTAGATTTATATGTGGCTTCTTTTTAAACATTTTATTTCCTCAGAGAGGGGAGGGATTGACACACTGTAACACTTTTGTTTTGAAAAAGAGTAACGATATCTTCTCTAGCATTTCCTACATAGGTGTCAAATACTTAAACAATATGGTCAAATTAAATGTGTTACCTTGGCCTGGAAGTAGAATAAGCTAAAAATTACAATTCAGAAAGCTGAAAAGCAGTTTCCAACAAACTATGCTATGTGGGTGTGACAAGGTGATGGGCAACAACAGCTGAACTAGCATTTTATTTACTGCATTTCTAAATACTTGTCCCGGCATAAACCTCACAATGATAGCTGCGTCTAATTGATAAGACTGGGGTTTGCTGGAAAGAGCTACGAGACTAACTATAATCCATTAGCCTAGAAAGTAGGAAAGGCACAGGAAGAAAGGCCCATGGGGAAGAGAGAATCAGAGAGTGTTAGAATTTCAGAATTAATCTTGGGAGAGATTTCTTACCTCTCCTATCCTTGATTTAGGAGGCTGTTGTAGATAAGGTGCTACACAATGCTGTAAAGCTGACAGGGTCGCTCTTTAAATAAACCACACTGTGGTATTTATAAGCAGAGAGTCTTCAAATCCTCTGTGTGTGTACAGAGGAAGACAAGTGTGAAGGGTGTGCCCTGTTGCAGTGGGTACCAGCGATCAGTCTGCCCCTTTTGAGTGTCTGTCAGCTTTAAGTGTTTGGTCTGATACCACTGCATTTACCATCACAGTATCACGCACCTCTGGGAAATCTGAGGAGTTCTGAAAAGAATATGCCCAAGGAACTTTAAATATTGTTCTTTTCTCTTCACTGTTTGCTATCTGTTTTTGCTGACACTAAGTTGGCCTTGACGAGAATTTGACAATGAATGATTTATTTAGTTCTGTTTCTGTTTTGTCAGTAAGGATCTTTTTCTTTGTGCTGTTAATTAAAATGCAATATAAAGGGAGAAAGATTCAATCTGGCTTTGTTGAATAAAGAGTATTTGTGACGTTAGTATGGTTGCATTGGCAGAAAGATCAGTCATGGAAATGTAGAGACTATTAAGCAGATTTTTTTTTAAATGGCCTTTTCTGCAGTATCAGTATTACTATAGATTGCTAAAACTGGGAGAGGGGAATGGTACAATTAAATCGTTTCCTCATTTATGCTGCTTACTTTCATTTTTACTTTCATTTCATTGGAACATGGAAAGTATATTGATTATTAGTTTCTGTTTATGTTCTTATTATTAGTTTCTGTTTATGTTCTTATTCTGGTTTTCATGAAAGCAATGCTGCTTTTAGGTTTCCAGTCCCAACCTGCTAACACCCGAATGTGTGACAAAGATAGGGTTACCATATTTTGTGCCTCCGAATGGAGGACACTCCACAGGGCCCCGGCCCCGCCCCCAGCCCTGCCCACGCCCCCGCCCCAACTCCGCCCCCTCCCCAAAGTCTCCGCCCCCTCCCCTGCTTCGGGAAGCCTGAAGCAGGTAAGGGGGGGTGTGGGGGGAGGAGGCGCGGCCCAGGCTGGGTCGGCTCGGGCCCTGGGGTGCCGGCCCCCGGCCGACCACCCCCGGCCCGCCCAGCACTGCCGGCCCCCGGCGGCCCGGCACACCCCCCGCCGGTCCCGCGGGGCCGGGCCGCCGGG
>NC_048303.1:112442630-112697389 GCF_013100865.1 Trachemys scripta elegans | reverse complement strand
CCCCCGGCGGCCCGGCTCCCAGCCCCGCGGGCCCGGCCCCCGGCTCCCAGCCCGGCCCGGCACCACGCGCCCGGCCCGGCACCATGCCCCCGGCCCCGCGACCCCGGCCCCGCACCAGCCCCGGCCAAAGAGGCCCCGCTGAGCCCTCCCTTCCTCCCGATTTTCCCGGACATGCCCGGCTTTTGGGGATTTCCCCCCGGACGGGGATTTGAGCCCCCAAAAGCCGGACATGTCCGGGAAAATCCGGACGTATGGTAACCCTAGACAAAGACCCATAAGAGACAATATGACAGTGAGAAATACTTTTATCACCTTGCTGTATAAAACATTCATTAAGCTAAACAGAATTTCTCTTCTGCTGAACTGGGTAGATGAAATCCTATTCTAATTTTGCCAAAGGGGGCAGGAGAAAGAGAGTGGTAGCAGCTAAGTGTTGGAAAAGGAGCAGTTTACACATTGCATGTGGTCAGAGGTCCTCAGGGCAATATGGAGTGCGGTGACTTTTTTTTTTAAGAAAGTCTGATCCACATGTATGCACACATACTGTGTGCCTCTGCAGCACCTTTACCAAGAAAAGGCCCCTGCATTTTTACCCTATCAAAATGATTCCTACTCTTAGAGAAATAGAGGCTGAGATTGTCAATGCTGCCTAAGGGTTTGAACACCATGGGGACCTTACAGAAAGAGAAAGAAGCACGTGAATGTGGCTGGAGTCAGGCACAGTACAGGTATAAATTCACACCAGCTTTGCAGTGCTATGTATGCATATGTTTGTTTGGGCTCTTTTTTTCCCAGCAGTGTCGTTTTCCCACGCTAGCAGGAATTTTTTTCTTCATGAGGGGAAAATAAATGAGTGAATTAAATGACAAATATTGACGACCTGATGTAAGAGCCAATTTGCAATTGAAAATATAGCATATAACTGTCTGGCTAATGCCTATTATAATCTTGTATTGTGATCTGAAAAGCTTGGAAGCCTAAGGCTGCAGTTATTGATTTTTACAGACAGGGCATGACTCTTCCTGGTAATTTCATCCTGACAGAGATTATGAATGGTTGGTTTATCAAATCTATATCTGTGAAATACCCTTTCTTCAGTGAGGTTGAGCAATGACTGTCTGATGTGATGCCCTTTCTGGGAACAGAGGAGAATCTCCTCCTCTAGAGTCCTTTGTATCCAGCACATTTATCTGATCTAATGGAGGAAGCAGTTTGTGGCCCTTTAAGTGTCAACAGGAAAAGTGGTATTTTAGATCCTGGATTAGTTGATTGGTGTGTTGTTGCTCCAAACAGTCAGGCGACACTCTGAGACAGACCATTGTTTGTGATTTATGGACTGGGGCTACAAAAAGGAAAGCAATATGTTACTCAATGGCTGCAGAAGTCAACGGGACTTAAGTACAAGTTCAGCGTTTAAGAACATGCTGCCATGAATAGGGATGGATTAAGCATATGTTTAAATATTTTCTTCAGGCAAAGCCTTAGAGAATAGCTGAAATCATAAAGTAGAACCAAGAGCTTTGTTAAAGAAGAAGAAAACATGTTAACCATAGTTCAAGGAAAAATATAGATTTTATTCTTAAAAGGCTCCATGAAGATTAATGGTTTTGTTCAATTTCTTTATTCTAGACATTTTTCTCTTCATTAATTTTCCATAAATAGGATACAGTGAAAAGGAGAAAGTGCCTAGAAAGTACAGCAGGCCAAACGATCATGGTTAACACTAATGTATACAGAAAGAAGTGAATAAGTATCACTCTGTTACTGATTTGATTTTTCCTCTGGGTTAGTTTCGGAATCATTGCATCTTTTTGTGACTTGCTGAGCTGGTCCTTATCTAGTGCTGCCTGAAGTGACTCAACATGTACTGTGAGATGAGTAAGTGATAACTGAGGAGTGGGAAGTAAATAGTGGTTTGGAACTTCCTGGCCAAAGCCCGGTACCAGAACTGCAAATTTAACAGATTTAAATAGTTAATAGAAATTTGGGGCTAGGGTATGTTCAGCCCTGCAAGGATGTGTAAGGTGAGCAGAGGGCACAAAAGGATTTTTCTCCCAAACCTTGTGCCCCTTTGGAGGAGCTAGGGACAGTTGATTTGGAAGGTGGAGGGATGCATTGCTCCTAAGGCCCATGTCATAGAATCATAGAATATCAGGGTTGGAAGGGACCTCAGGAGGTCATCTAGTCCAACCCCCTGCTCAAAGCAGGACCAAGCCTAAGACAGATTTTTGCCCCGGATCCCTAAATGGCACCCTAAAGGACAGGGCCGGCTCCAGGGTTTTGGCCGCCCCAAGCAGCCAAAACCAAAAAAAAAAAAAAAAAAAAGCCGCGGCCGCGATCGCAATCTGCGGCGGCAATTTGGCGGGAGGTCCTTCCCTCCGAGCCGGAGTGAGGGACCGTCCGCCGAATTGCCGCCGAATACCTGGACCTGCCGCCCCTCTCCGGAGTGGCCGCCCCAAGCACCTGCTTGAAAAGCTGGTGCCTGGAGCCGGCCCTGCTAAAGGATTGAACTCTCAACGCTGGGTTTAGCAGGCCAATGCTCAAACCACTGAGCTATCCTCCCCCTACTTTTTTTTTTCTTGGGATTTAATAATATTACCTGGCTCTTATGTAGCCCTTGGCATCAGTAGATTTCAAAGGGCTTCACAGTCTGAGGTAGGGAAGTATTATCCCCATTTTAGAGACTGGGAATTGAGGGAGGGAGGCTAAGCAAATTGCCCAAGGTCACACAGGAAGTTTCTGACAGAGCAGGGAATTGAAACCAAGTCTCCAGAGTCCCAGGTTAGTGCTCTAACCACTGGGCAATCCTTCCTCTCAATGATGTCATCATCATTAGCTTCACAAAAGTGTTTGGGTGAGCACTTTCACAAAAGTAATTATAAAAAGATAAGTTTTCATATATGTAGATAGCCAAGTAATGGGTTACTGTTCACTGACACACAACAGTATATAGCATTGTTCCCAAGTTAGCAGGTTCAATAAGGGTGTTGTTGCACATTGTAAATATCTTGTTGTATGAAATGCCTGTTGTGTTTGGATTTAATAAGACATGATGTCAAGCAATAAACACAAGTGAAATTTTATTTAAGTAAGATAACCAATATTTAATATACTATATAGAATACAGAAATATAAGTATACTTCACCAAACCCTCTAACAGGGGAAGAGAAGGCAGCTTGTTTCACTTCCAACTAACTTTCCAAAACACATCCCTTATCTACCAGTTTAGGATAAAGGCAATTCCTTCATGGGAAAGAACTTTTACTTTCCCACAATTGATCCCACTGTGTTCTGTTTCAATATCTGTTTCCCTAATTACTTACGACATTTCTTTTGTGGTGTCTCCGTTCACATGACTGACAAGCTAAAGGCATTTCTAACCTAGTTGTTATTACTAATAGCATCTGTGGCAACAAGTAATTCCTAATGAGTTTAAAAACATCTTTCAATGGGTCATTATTTCATAAATCACTGAAAACATTGGCAATAACAAATACCCCTTATCAATCAGAGAACATATTTAGAATAGAAAACACCTTCATCATTTACACCAACTTATTCATTACAGCACATGCTTATAGTAACAGGCATCCTTTATTAATTGCTAAGGGTCCCTTGCTAGATATCTGGTCATAGGTCAAGGGAGTGAAGATAAGTGAATTCATTGTTGTCTATGCACTCCAGGATTTGAGGGACACACTAAGGTTCAGCCTAAGTACAAAGAACTTTTCAGTGTGATAGGTTCAGGGTACTAGATTTGTAGATAGAAAACACTTTCGTATATACACCAAAGGTACTTTAGTTAATATATATTTATAAAAGAATTAAAGGGTTTTTAATATCCACCAGCACTCCTAACGGGAAGTATACTAGCTTCACAATCACTCTTTGCCTGGGCCATTTGATTTAGCCCAATGCAGCTCAGGTCTCAAAACACTTGGTCTGGCCCTTAACGTTATTGATTTTGTTGCTAAAATTAATTTTCTTTTAAATTATGTAGAGATGGGGCTGGACCAAACACCTGGCTAGGAGCCTACTTAAAATGTGATGGGCAGGAGGGTGGAATCTGAACACAAATTAGATATGGCTGCTTTGAGTGGCTCATAGTTCTATAACTGGCCACACCAAACTCTGGGAAGTTAAGTATATAGATCACATTTAGCTAGTTAGAAACCTGGTTAAGCCCTGCGGGGAGGTTAAATTAGGCAGTCCTGAAAATATGACTGTTCTGTGCTGTAGAGTTTATTTCATGCAAAAATGTGCCCCACATCATAGGATAGATCTTTAAAATAATCAAAACTATTATATTGTAACTCAATGCTTTTACTAAGCCAATCAGCCTCTGGGGAAGAACAATGCCTCTGTAGACAAAACCCCTGTGAAGTAAAATGCCTCTGAAAAATGTTTCTGGGGAATGCTACTCTTCGCAAAAGCCCTATTAGCTCTGTATCTGTGAGCTCCAAAATGGAGGCTTTTATCATTTCAGGTAAAGCTGAAAACAGGCCTTACATGTGAAACAAGTCTTCCTGTTATTTCTTCCCAATTAAAATCAAAAATTCCCATATACAACTGATCCCAGCTACTCTTTTGTTCCCTCTGGCTCAGAGCTGATTCATTTGCCACAAGTCTATCAATCAGTTCATGCATCTGTGTTCTCTTCAGAGTTGGGTGAATAATGCCAAATGAATGAATAAATAAATAATCCACAAATATTTCATTAATAATTTTTAGCCAGCTTATTTCCATCTCCATAAGCACATTATTTTTTCTTTTTAAAGGGGAAGGACCAGAACTGCCTTTTGTTTAACATGGTTATAAAAGTGGTTTTGATTCTCTGCCATTAACTACAGGGGAAATGTGTTTGTGCAGTAATGCTTAAGGATGTGCTTAAAGTTAAGAATGCTTTCTGATGCTTTCCTGAATCAGGGTGCATCTGCGCTATTAATAACTTTTGTTGTATCATATAAGAATCAATGAGACTTAAGCACGTGCTTAGTGTGAGTTGCAGTGGCTTAAGTACATGCTTAAATGTTTTCCAGAACTGAGGCCATAGTGAATAGCATTCACAGAGTAGCCAAATATCTGAGTATTTTTCAATAGCAACTTCAGAAACATTGAAAAAAATCTGCTGCCAGAATTCTGCAACCAGACACATAAGCTAATTTAATTGCATCTATTATTCACTGTGAATTACTCAGTTCTAGTTCTCTTGTCTGGGACTGGCCTCTCCACTTCCCAATTAAGTCTTACCTCTATGTGGTTATGCAACCATGACTTCACCAATTCCTTCATCTACCAATCCAATGGTGTACCACATACTAAACATCATCCTGCACAGGAGTGGGCATCCATAACTAGGCTATAAGAAGAAGGATTATCAAAGACCAGACTGTGGAGGAAGCAGTGTAGCATAGTGAAAAAGGTCTCTCAGGACTCAGGAGATCTGGATTCTAATGTCAGCTCTGCCACTCATCTACTTAATGACCTTAGCCAGTCACTTCACCTATCTGTTTCCTCTCCCATCCATTGTCTGTCTTTTCTATTTATGTTGTAATTTTTTAGGGCAGGAACTATTTAACCCAGGGTTGTGAGTTCAATCCTTGAGGGGGCTATTTAGGGATCTGGGGCAAAAATCTCTCTGGGGCTTGGTCCTGCTTTGAGCAGGGGGTTGGACTAGATGACCTCCTGAGGTCCCTTCCAACCCTGATATTCTATTATTCTATTTCTTACTCTGTTTATACAGCACTTAGCATAATGGGGGCCCCAATCGCATCTGGGGCTTCTAGGAGCTAGCATAATACAAATAATAAAGAAGATGATGGGGGAGCCATACATAGGATGGTGCAATGCTTTGAATATCTAGTTCTTCTATATCTCCATATAAAACCCTGGTGTATGTTTCATCATAAAGAAATTGCAAATATGCACTTGCTTGTCAATAGTGTCTTTGTTCTGGTTAGTAGTCTGGAGAGCTGATAAATTGGTCTTTGCTTCTTCTTTAACATGAGAGTTGCCAGCATCCAAAGATAATTATTGACTTGCTTTTGTCTTTTTCTCTATGTAACAAGGGTATTCCAAGATGGTCCTCTACCTGCCCCGGGCTCTCTGTGGGTTTCTAGTCTTCTCCATGGGCACTGTCAGTGCAAAAACATCAGACTGTTCACATGTGCTGCCTACAAATAAAATATCTAGTTGGCTTCTCTTTAACTATATTGGCTGCTTTTACTGGTTCACAGCTTGATAGATTCTGCCTTTGTAACAATGTGGAATTTTAAATGGGATTACTAGTCAATAGCACTGAGCAATAAAAATAATTAACTTTTAACAACATAGTTACTGAATCAGATCTAGACATTCTTTTATTTTATTATTAGGTAAAATTCAGAGGCCATGTACCTTAATGGTGATATTAACAAAAACACTCAGCATTGGGGTAAGGTTACTCCTACTGAAATCAATAGGAGCTTTACTATTGACTAGTTACTATTGGCACAGAATTTGGCCAGTGCGGAGTACTTTTTGACATTTCAAACTAAAGCTTTAGCCTGGGATTTTCAAAGTGTAAGGGCTTGTCTTCACTAGGATAGAAGGTGCATTTTTGATATGTGTTGGCTAAGACATTTTTACCAAACATGGGAGGTAGGATGGTAAAAAGTACCTAAGTGACTTATGGACACAAATCCCGTTGACTTCAAGTGGGCTTTGTGCTTCTAAGGCACTTTTGAAAATCCCATCCTAAAAACCCTAGTGTGAACAAGACAAGTTGTATTTTAACACTTGTTATCTGGTGCCGGTGAATGCTGCCAACTCTTAGATATTAAAAAGAAAAGTAACCTCTCCGCACTAGATTTTTAAATTGCTAAAGCATGTTAGCTAACACATTTAGAAAATGCCCCTTTTGTCCTTGTTTAGTCAAGACCTAGAGAGTTGGGTCCAACTCCCACTGAAATTCCACTGGGGCCTGGACACTTTGCTCCATGAGGCTTCTTTGAAAATCCTTCATTTTTTCTAAAAGGAAATGTACTCGGGACAATAATATTTAGAAAAACCCACAGCAGGCATGAGAAGTTTGTTTCCCTTCTTGTTAGAAACAAAATTGCAATTAGTTAAATAGTTAACACATCTGTTGCCATATCCATTTTACTTATAGGGTGTGCATGTAGGCATGGGAGCACACAAACACATATGAAGGAGATCAGATACAACACTATATTGACAGCAAATCTGCAAATGTTGGCAGATATCAATACTTTGGAGTGATACAGCCCACATTTTCTTCTGCAAAGTTTAAATGTATCTGTTGTAGGAAAGAAAACAAAAAACAGGAATAAAAAAAAGTGTCTCGGGGCTTGTCACACAGGAAAAACTGTATTAAAAGAATATTCAGCTTGCACAGTCAAGCACTCAAAAGTTAGGAAGTGCCTGATCCAGTTGGATGCAGTTTCAGTTCTGGATACAGTTTCAATTGGATACAGCATTTTTCACATTCTGTCCTAAACTGTTGTGCAGTGTTGACGTGGGCCTCATTAAACAACGCTGCATTTCCCCCTGCTGATACCTGCATTTCAAACCATGATGAAAATGATCTCTCTGTATAGTTTGTATATCAGTTTATAAAGCACTTTCTACCAGTTACTCCATTAGTTCAAGTGGTAGCAGTCTGGGCTGTGGATCTAAGTTGTTTCAAACCGGCTGACGAACCATGGTGGGTGTCAATCTGATGCCAGATAATGGAACTGCTGGTTTTTTTTTTTTTTTTTCCCAGTTCACTTTTTTAAAAAGCTAGGAAATTATACATACACAAAACCTGTTCTCCGTCTCAATCTTTTCAATTTCGGCAACAAATGAGGCAGGCATCCTATAGACAACCACCTCCTGCACTACACACCTTGAGTCGTTCCCAGAGCAGGTCCATCCTGTCCACTGAATGAGGCAGAGTTCCTGTTGAAAAAACAGTAGGTGATCGTGCAATTAAAGACTGTATCAAAATAGATGTGCATAAAGAGGGTGAATTAAGGTTGCACTGGTAATCTTAATTCTAGCATTTCCTAACTTTTTTAAGTGCTTGATAGTGCAACCTTAGTAATATTCTTTTAATTAGCTTTTTGTGTATAATGAATACAAAGGGTGAAATTTTGGCCCCATTGAAGTTAATGGCAAAACTCTCATGGACTTTAATGGGACCAGGATTTCACTCAAAATATTTCTCCCCAGATTTGTGACACAACAGAGAGAAGTGTTTTGAAATTAACCCCACTTTCCTTAAAAAAAGACAAACAATAGAAGAAGACTAGGGACCAGATTTCCAGAATTATTTGGATCTTAAAAACATAGATAGGCACCTAGTAGGATACAAAAGCACTTAAGGAGTTAAACACTGTTGAAAATCTCACTAGGAGCCTGTCTGAATCTTTAGGTGACTTAAATGACTTTGTAAATCTGGGTTTAGGGCAAATTCTGCTCTCAGTGCATGTTACTCCCACTGCCATCCCAGGATTTCCATTGAGGTCAATGAGAGTGTTGCTTGTAGAACAAGAGTAACATAAGGGCTAAGTCTGACCTCACCCAGTGATCCCACCTGTGCTATCTTTCATATCTCTTTAATATCCACCTGAGGCACATCGTGCATACTCTAAGAAGTGTGGTAGGCAGCCATGTGGGAATCTCAGTCTGTGTCTCTTGCTTGTTAGATTGTGCCCAGACGCATGTGAATGCACTAGAGGGACAGAGGACTGGAAGAGCTTCCCTCATAATTGTGCACCTTGACGCTGAAGCCAAGCACAATTGCTGGAGGCAAGGAGAGATGAGGTAACTATGAATATGGTGCAGTGACTGGATGCAGTTGGAGTAGTACACTGAACACATCACATGGGGGGCAGAACTGACAGTTAGCCAGAATTCCTCCCTGGGATCTTCCATTGTGGCTTGATTTTGCCCACCTTGCATCCCACTCTGCATCACACCTCAGGCAGTAAGGGCCATAATGTAGCCCTATATCTTATCTCATTAACCTGACTACATAAATATTTAGAAAATCTGCTTAATTCATATTCCTGCATTGCCACCTGCCTTCATTACATTTAAAAAAAAATACAAAGTAAACCTCCACTCCTGGTCATGTGGATATTAAAAAATAATTAAGTGAGACAATTGTAATGATTTATATCCATGTGTGCATAAATTATATCTATTCAAAGTCAAATTGGCAAAAGCCTCTGGAATATTGATATAATAAGAGTGGAGGGGGAATAAAGGAGACCATGTTGAAGGATTTTTTTTCTTCCAAATCGACACACAAAACCACCACCTTGGATCAAACCTGCCCTAATAATGCATCTCCCACAGAATTCAATGGGAATATTGAATGCCTCTCTTACAGACAACTCCCCAACCTGAAGCAAATACTCACCAGCAACCCCACACCACACAACAAAAACACTAACCCAGGAACCTATCCTTGCAAAAAAGCCCGTTGCCCACACTGTCCACATATCTATTCAAGGAACACCATCATAGCACCTAATCACATCAGCCACACCATCAGGGGCTTGTTCACCTGCACATCATGTGCCAGCAATGCCCCTCTGCCATGTACATTGGCCAAACCAGACAGTCTCTACACAAAAGAATAAATGGACACAAATCAGATGTCAAGAATTATAACATTCAAAAACCAGTCGGAGAATGCTTCAACCTCCCTGGACACTCAATTACAGACCTAAAAGTCACAATTCTTTAACAAAAAAACTTCAAAAACAGACTCCAACGAGAAACTGCAGAATTGGAATTAATTTGCAAACTGGACACCATTAAATTAAGCTTGAATAAAGACTGGGAGTGGATGGGTCATTACACAAACTAAAAACTATTTCCCCATGCTAATTTTAAATATATACACACACAGACACACACATATATATTCCTACTGTATTTTCCACTGCATGCATCTGATGAAGTGGGTTTTATCCCATAAAAGCTTATGCCCAAATAATTTTGTTAGTCTCTAAGGTGCCACAAGTACTCCTCATTCTTTTTGCGGATACAGACTAACAGGGTTACCACTCTGAAATCTCTCAAAGCAGAATGTTGGTTCCTTTCTCTACTTGCATAAATAAACTTGGAAGGGAAAACAGGATATTTGATAAAGAAACAAACTTTCATGTAAGGAGCCAAGTAACTGCATAAATAAAGTTTGTGACTCAGCCGTATAGTTAACAAAAAGCAACCATTTTATTCTTGGAGGAGACAGATGAAGCAAAGCAATACACAGCAGCAAGCCATGAATATCTAACAACAACAAAAAACATCTGGCAGCAGGATTCCAAAACTAAACCTACAGTCAATGGTGCTTTTCCTTTTTGAATGCAGCTCATTAACCCTCACATGGTCAGACAACTCCGCTGGCTAGTGTGGAGATAGATGTGTGGATGGGGATGTGGATCTATGTCTTCCTTGCCCCCTTTAAGGCACTGATTAGAGAAGGAATAGTCTCTGACTTCTCTAGGGGGTTGCAGTTCAGGTTTGCCTTACATGGGGCAAGCAAGGGACCACAGTATCTACACTACAAAATTAGGTTGATTTAATAGAAGTCAATTTTTTAGAAATCAATTTGATACAGTCGATTGTGTGTGTCCCCACTAAGCGCAGTAAGTCGGCGGTGTACGTCCACAGTACCGAGACTAGCATCGACTTTCGGAGCATTGCACTGTGGGTAGCTATCCCACGGTTCCTGCCGCCTCCGTTGCCCATTGGAATTCTGGGTTGAGCTCCCAATGCCTGATGGGGCAAAAACATTGTCGCGGGTGGTTCTGGGTACATGGCGTCAGGCCCCCTTCCCTCCATGAAAGCAATGGCAAAAAATCGTTTCTTGCCTTTTTCCTGGGTTACCCGTGCAGACGACATACCACGGCAAGCCTGGAGCCCGCTCAGCTCACTGTCACCGTATGTCTCCTGGGTGCTGCTGGCAGATGCGGTACTGCAGTGCTACACAGCAGCAGCTCCTTGCCTTGCCTTGCCTTGCCTTGCCTTGCCTTGCCTTGCAGACGGCAAATGGTGCAATACGACTGCTAGCCGTCATCGTCGTCCCGTGGGTGCTCCTGGCCAACCTTAGTTAGGTTGGTCAGGGGCGCCTGGGCAGACATGGGTGCTCCTGGCTGGCCTCGGTGAGGTCGGTCGGGGCGCCTGGATAAAAATGGGAACGACTCCAGGACATTCTCTTCTTTAAGTTTCGTCTAATGGAAATTCAGTCCTGCCTGGAATATCATGCCAGCTGCAGGCTTCTGCCTCAGGCTGCTCTCCCAGTCGCGCGTGGTCGTGCCTACCCCCCTCTCCCATGGCTCATGAAGCCTGGACAGTAGTAAGGAGCAGTTCAACTACAGGCTGAGCAAGTGCAGAATGGTGGTAAACGTGCCTTTGGACGTTTAAAAGCGCGCTGTTGCATTTTACTGACTCGGTTAGACCTCAGCGAAACCAATATTCCCATCGTTAATACTGCTTGCTGTGTGCGCCACAATATCGGTGAGAGTAAAGGGGAGACATTTATTGCAGGGTGGGAGGTTGAGGCAAATCGCCTGGCTGCTGATTACGCGCAGCCAGACACCAGGGCGGTTAGAAGAGCACAGCAGGGCGCGCTGTGCATCAGAGAAGCTTTGAAAACCAGTTTCATGACTGGCCAGGCTACGGTGTGACAGTTCTGTTTGTTTCTCCTTGATGAAAACCTGCCCCTTGGTTCACTCTACTTCCCTGTAAGCCAACCGCCCTCCCCTCCCCACTTTGAGCTCTGCTTGCAGAAGCAATAAAGTCATTGTTGTTTCAAATTCATGCATTCTTTATTAATTCGTCACACAAATGGGGTGATAACTGCCAAGGTAGCCCGGGAGGGTTGGGGGAGGAGGGAAGCACAGGGGTGGGGTAGTTGTAGGGGTACCCCCTAGAATGGGGAGGAGTACAGAAATCAATTTTAAGGGCCCTTTAAGTCAACAAAAATGGCTTCATCGTGTGGACGAGTGTAGGGTTAAATCAATCTAATGCGGCTAAATTCAACCTAAACTCGTAGTGTAGACCAGGGCTAAGAGAGGAAGGGTGGTCCAGAGGTTAGAGCAGTAGCCTAGGACTCCAGGGACCCAGGCTCAACTCTCTGCTCCATTGCAGACTTCCTGTGTGACTTGGGGCAAGTCACTTATCCTCTCTCTGCCTCAGTTCCTCATCTGTAAAATGGGGCAATAGCACCGCCCTACCTCACAGAGGAGATGTGAGGATAAAAACATTAAAAATGTTGAGGTGTTCAGATATTGTGGTAATGGGGGCCATGCAAGTACCTAATATAGATAGAGTCCCTCTCCTCCCCACTTACATATCCACATTTCAATCAGGCACAAGCTGTCCCTAAATGACTTGTATTGGGGCTTATCCTTATGATACTGCCTTTTGCAGAGAGGGCACCTGAGGATTCTTTGCACAAAGGGGAAAATTCCTAATCTGTTCAGCATGTTAATAGTCAGATCTCCTGAGCAACCCCGACAGGAAACATTTCACATTTTCTCTGTAGCCCTCCCCTCCCATTCACTGAGAGACTGAGCAAACCAAAGAAACATTAATCAAGAGTGGTAAGATGCATTACCCCTTTCTAATGTGTGATGTGGGCTATCTATCAAACCCTATATAAACCATGTTAGACAGTTTTACTATGAAAACCTTGAGCTTGACAGAATGTCATTCATCACCTTTTCAAAAATAGCTCTCTGGAAAAACGGGTTTGGGTTTGTTGGGTATCCCTCTCTCCCGCTTCCAACTTGCTTATCAACCATGGTGATAAGCAAATCTTTTAAGAGTCAATATTTCTGGCTGGCCCAGCAGAACAGCTATGGCTGGCATTGAAACAGAGTTGAGGGGACTGTTTTTCTGTACATTTAGCAAACATTTCCCCTTTATCCCCATGTACATTTTCAAATATATTTTAAAGTAAGTTTCATTAAGTGGCAGCTTTTATTCAATGCACTGGGAGCATTTTATTTTGATCAAAGAAGGAAGAGGATAACCCATGTACATCTTAGGGTTGGTCTAAAAGCTCCCATACAGTGGAATGAGCCACACAAGTTATATCTGGTTGTTTGTGAAGGGTTCACTGCAGTTCCCTTCTCTTTAATTTAATAAGAAGTCTAGGCCTGTTTGAAACAAAACAATTCAAGGAAGGAGCAGCTGTTTTTGCAGAATTTGTTTTATATTATGAAACTTAAAAAGGGAAAAGGCTGATTTTTTTAAAACAAAATATTTATCTGTGACTTTTGATGATTTTATGGGAATGTGGAGCTTGTAGTTTGACTCACTTGTAAAATGAAGTTCTACACACACACACACACACACACGGTGCACACCTAGAGAACAAGCAGTGGCCTTGTTAGCTTCTACACCATCACCCTCTGAATTTGCCTCTACTCCCACCTCTACTTATTACCTCAAGAGGTTATAGGCTATTTCAACTTTCATGCTCTTTCCTGTCTTGGCCTCAACTAAAAGTGCTAACTATGAAGTAGAAAATTGACCAGTAGAAATTGGACTGAGCTGTCAACTGATTTCTCCTACACCATCAAACCCCCTCCGATGCTTTTGGTGACTCCCTGTAACAGGTCTAAACTACTGCAATCTTCTCCTTCCAGCTCTTTGATATTATTAACCTTGTGCTCCCCTCCCTGTCAGTCTATCCTGAATGTTGCCACCAAAAGGATCTTTCTCATTTGTCACTTTAGACCATGTTCTGGATCCCTTCCCTCTCACCCCTCTTTTGTCATTTCACTGGCCCCCTATTGCCCTGAGCATCAAGTTTAAACTTGCTTTCAAGACTCTACTTTGTATAACCTTTGCCTAAATCTCGAACACATTTTCCTTTCACATTTTCTTTCCCCCTCATCCTGCATATGTGGGCATAAAATGGCATAATGTCTTAAGCACTGGCAATGATCCTAAGTTGCACTTCCAGGTAACAGAGTGAATTTGGACTAGCAGGTAGAAAAGCACATTTTTAAAACATAGGAAATGAAGCAAAATTACTCAAACATTGAACTGAAAATCAATGGGAGGCAATAAATATGGAAACCCCGATTCTCCTTTTACAGATTCACTTTTCCATGCATAACCATACTTCAAAATATTAGATGCAGACAGAATATGCTGCAAACTGTTATTTGCAGTTTTACTTTTTGGGCTCATTGCCCAATGAATGAGTCTTGTAACCCTTCTAGGGTCTGCAGGCTAGGTAACTATTCAGCAAAATAACTACTGCTTCTGCCATTGCAAATGGATATATAAAAATGCAGTATGTAGAGATAATCATAGTCTGTGGGTCCTTTTGGAAATGTAGACTGGGTGGAGTGAATGAGGTAAGGGATCTTGGCTCGAGGTGCAGGTGAGAGGGGAAGTGGGAGTATAAAAGATGGTGTTGGAAACAGCATTAATCTTGTCTTAAATTATTCTTAACAACATTAATTTGTTTGAACTCTTTAATAACCATTTTATTGGGGGCGGGGGGTAAGAGTGTCTGGGTATTTCCTGAGGTTTTATTTACTTTTTTACAGTGGGATTTTGTATTTCCTTCTCTCACAACCAAAAATATGAAAGAGCAGCTTAACCCTGTAACTTTTGTGAGTGCCTTGTTTTGTCAGTGATGCTCATGAGAGTTCAAAACTCTACCAGCTATGCTGGTAAAGCCTATAATTTTGATCCAAGCTTCTCAGTGTGGCTGCCCACCAATGTTAGGAACTGTGTTTTCCATTAAGCTTTAAGTGTGGTTCTTGGGAGAGGGTTTGTGGCACAGGGAAGGGGGAAAGGAAAAAGTGGGTGTTACAGTTGTGTATCACTCAAGAGCAGAACCATATCTGAGGTGGTCACTGAGTCCTTGATTCCAGGAAAGCCTTCATAATCAGGTATCAGAGGGGTAGCCATGTTAGTCTGAATCTGTAAAAAGCAACAGAGGGTCCTGTGGCACCTTTAAGACTAACAGAAGTATTGGAGCATAAGCTTTCGTGGGTGAATGCCCACTTCATCAGACGCAAGATGACCCTCTGTTGCTTTTTTCATAATCAGGAAAGCACTTAAGCATGAGATTATTTGTAAGTATGCACTTAAGTGCTTTCCTGAATTGAGGCCTGAATTTTAAGTTTTACTGACATAGAATGCAGACCTTGTAACCTCAAGGCTCCACATTTCAGGCCTCCTTAAAGTTCTAAACTTCCCGTGAATGACCCAGGATACTTGCATTGGTTTTATGCTTCTTTGGAATAGTGCTCAAGACTATTCTGTCCAGGCCTCCAGGTATAATGTGATTATGTGGCCATGCAAATGACTGAATAATTTACCTTTTCAGCTAAAGCACTGTACGAAGGTCTGTCTGTGCTACATGAAACCACAAACATAGCCATCTTTCTACCATATTATGCATCCTTCTGAATACCAATTTCCAGATGATATTTTGAAATATATGAAAACTTCCAGTCATGCTAATATTGAAAAAATCTATGCAATTCTCTCTATTTTTTAATTAATGTGAAAAAATTTGCAAAAGTGCAGCTATTTCACTCATTTTTTTGCAAACTCAAAACCAGGGACATTTTGTCAAAGAAATTTTTCATAATAAATATTTCACCAAACTCTGTCAATAACTGTTATTATTCATACTAAAAACTGGAAGCCAATGCATGTATCTCATAACTTTTATGAACACACAAGGAAAAGTTCTAGGGAATTAGACTGGGTCAGAGAAATACAGAGTCCTTTGTTGGAGAATGGGATTTTATTTGCTCTGAGGGTTAATGCAACAACTGTTTCAGCTGTATTTGATTTGCCTGGGTAATATGACCATATTCCTCTGTCTCAAGAGAATGTCAAGTGAAATCTAGTGCTCTTTGAATTGCAAATGCTGATAGAATGTTCCCCAGTGTTTCCTGCTCGAAGAGAGTTAACATTTTTGACAGTTGCAAACAGAGGTTAAAGAGTTTAAGAGAATAACAATTTTTAAAAAGGAATTATTTTGCTTTTGTAGGAGATATACAAAATTTTAAACAAACAGCTTCCAGATGGCATGTAATAGGTCTTGGGAGGTGTCTGGAATATTTTGATACCTTCATCTCTATCTGCTTCTGAGCAGTGCTGCTTTAATGTATAATTTGGGTCATGGTCACTTTCAGAAGATAATAGTTCTAGAACTGACATTACAACACTGGAAATGCTATTTCAGTAGATGTCATATTTGCTGAGTTAGCTGGTCTGTGGGTATCTTATCCCCTGTAGATGCAGCTTGCTGGTGATAAAATATTCATCTCCTCTCTCTTACTCTGTGACCCTTCATTTTTAGTTCAGTGTCTCCTCAGGCTGAAAGCTATTAATAATGTTTCAGTCCTAGGAACAATGTTGTCCAATGGTTAGACCAGAAGGGTTGTGACTCAGGACTTCTGGGTTTTATTGCCTTCTCTGCCACTGACTTGCTATGTGACTTTGAGCAGCTCATTTAACTACTTCATGTATCTGTTTACCTACCAGTCAAATTAAGATATAGAGAAAAATTTCCCAGAGTACTAAAATAATTTAGGAGACCAAGTCCTATATTTAAAAGTGGCTTAGCCTCTAAGGAGCTTAACTCTCCATGAAAGTCAAAGGGACTTGGGCTCCGAAATCATTTAGGGCCTTTTCAAATTTCAAAGGGAGAGAACTATAAGAACATAGGAAATGCCATACTGGATTAGACCCGGGGTTAATCTAGTCTAGTATACTGTCTTCATCAGCAACCAGTATCACATACTTCAGAAGAATAAAAGTGCTTCCTTGAAAGTCATGGGAGTTAGGCACCTAACTCACTTAGGCACTCTTGTAAATTCCATCATCTGCATATTTAGGCACCTAAATACCTTCATAAATCTGGCCCTTTCTACCTTTCTTCCTCAGAATATGTTACTCATAATCTGGACCAGTAGCTTTATTACTCAGTTCCTCCTCACAGGGGCTGTCATTGTGTATGTTAGTATAATTCTTAGGCGTGCCCAGTGGGGCCTTAATCTTGCATAGGTCATTTGGCATTATGGCAATATAAATGATAAGTAATTAAAAATAATAATGATACTTAAATATGGATATCTGCAGCAATAATTTAGTAGTATGACAGATTCTGACTTGAATATCATATATATCACTAGATGACCTCCTGAGGTCCCTTCCAACCCTGATATACTATGATTCTATATCCTTGAAAGCAGTTCCCATGCAGAGACTGATTCAAGGCCTGTTAAAATGGTTAACTTCAATGGAATTGCTTAAACTCAGAGCCCCTTGGATTATCCATCCTATTAATTCTTTTGCTGTAGGTCCTCTAGGATTCCTCCACCTTCTGCGCTGCCATTCGAAGCAATAAAAAATCAGCCCATATCAGGCACATTCAGCTACAGATTACCTAGTTCCCTCCACTTGGATATACCTAACAAGTGTAGGCAGAAGTCCATTTGTAAAATCAGTCCACTTCTCAGAATTGAGAGGGTGGGTTTAGTGTCAGTGGGTTTATATTGCTTTTGGAAACTGCAATGTTTCATCTCGTCTCGTGTCATGGAATTCATATTTTATTCATTTATATGCTTGACATCCCTATGTCTTATCTGACCCACAAGATTGCAACCGCACTGGCCCTAAAATTGGTAAAACGAGGCTTTTTTAGAGGGATGTCTTGGTAGAGAGAAATACTCTTAAGAGGAGGCTTTTGGGAGCCTCAGACTCATAACAGATTAAATAAATAAATAGAGTTCATACTATAGGATTAAATTGCAGACAATCATTCTGAGGCTTTCTCCTGATTGCCAAACCTGGTCTGCAAATTAACACTGGTTACGTGGACAGATGGCAAGCTTTACTTCTCAAGTTTCTAGACCACATTTTTCGGTGAAACAGTTAATAACTTGGCAGTTTTATGATTCAGGAGCACATAGGCGTGCTGTACTCTGCGGCAATGTGAGCACTGTTTGCACTTAACTGAGGAGTTGTTATTTCTTATATATGTTTGCCCCAGGCTTGTGGTCCCCTCCTACCTTTCACTGCCTCCCTCCGCTCACATAAGGATGTCTGGATGAGTAAGTAAAAAGATTGCAAGACATTTCAATAGATAATGTTGCAAGAAATCTCTATGGAACCCAGTTGGGCATAAAACACAAATATATAAACAGACCAAAGCATACACAGTAGCTTCTAAGGCTAATGGAATTATAAAATACTGGTTGTGAGGCAAAGAAGGTGCTTGCTTTTCATGGGGAAATTCAGAGAGGGAGCATGTGCCCCAGTGTCTTTCTCTTGCCACTACATGGCTTCCTGGCCAGATGTCTCAGAAACGTAGGCCAAAGCTGAAGCAACTTTTTCAACAGATGTTTGAATTTGGAGGTGGTTAGGGGTGCAGGAACAACTAGAATGAATGTGAACCTTCTCCCACCCGCCAAGCCAAATACCACCCATTTTAGATTTCTGTGAAGTTCCCTGCACTGCCCATTCTGCCTCCCAACTACAGCTGGGCAAATTTTTCTGACTAAATGATTTCCCCCTGAAAAATGCATATTCAGTATCGCTGAAATGTTTTGTGAGTTCATATTGACTTCATTGAACTCTTTGACTTCATAGGAAATAAAAACCTACAAAATGCCCTAAAAATCAAAACACAGTATTTTGGCATTTCCTAAATTACATTTTTGATTTTTCAGTTCAAAATGACTTCATTTTGACATTTCCATTAATTTCATTACAATAATTCAAAAAAGTTAAAAAATTCACAAAATCAAAATAAATTTTATTTAACTTTTCAAAATAGCCAGTAAACCAATTAACTGGTTATTCACCCAGTTCTACTACAACACTGCCATGGCCCCATCCCATTTTACAACCCTCAAGTAGCTCTTTTACCTGCCCTCCCTGTGACTTGTCACTGGTTTCACAACCTCCATGGAACCTGGAGGGATGATCATGGATTGCAAGAGGGAAGATTTTGGAGGAGATGTTATGATGTCAGTCTGGGTTCACAGTTGGAGCTGCTCGGTGAACAGTTAGAGCCAGTTTACTTTAACACAAATGTAGTCCTCTTGTGTTATTGCCCAGCATTTGACACATGAAATACATGGAGGATTCTGTCTCAAGTTGGAAATCATAAGGGTTTTGAAGAATCATAAAACAGGAGGGAAATGAGCTTCAAAAAATTCACTCTATACAAGTGAATATAAAATGAACCACCCAACCTTATTAGATGATCCCTCGATGGTTATGACTTTGAATGAACATGTCGCTACATGACCTATGTGCTTGCTCATGTTCAAGAAATAGATCTACTTTTCAAATGCAGCCCTAAATATGCCCCAGAAGGTTTATGTTTAAGAAGCAGACCAGAAATTTATACGATGAGTGTGTGGAACTTAAGCTGCTATAAGTGCAGAAGATAGCAGAGTTGTTCAAATGAATCATGAAATACTTGGAATGAAATCACAGGATCAGGATCTCATTATGAACATGATTTTTCTTTTTCCCTGTGTGGTATATGCCAACTCAGGCAATTTATTTATCCTCTATGAAGTTGTGTTGGATCCCCTGCAAGTTTAGATTGTGTTTACTTGTGTTCTGGAGCTCCTTTAAAAACAAGGATATGCACAGAGACTAATAAAATTTGCTGTGGTCACCCATTATGCTGACATCAGTATTGAAGCCCCTTCTGTCACTCTCAGTAGGATAAATTCAAATGGATTATTCAAAAGCCTTCCAGCCCAAAGAGACTGAATGCTAGCCTTAGGTACATTTCCTGCAAAATTTAATAGAAACGGATAATCTTTGTATACATTGCTTTGAGCTATCCTATAGGATTAGACAGATAATTATAGCCCTGTTCTAGAATTATTCTAAAAACCTAGTGAAAGGATATGGTTGGATATTAAATTGTATAATGTCTGTAGACTCCCATGATATTTTTATAGCACCCTCTCAGTTTAATCCCTTTTAAATTCTATAGGATGCTTCCATAAAAAATCTGCTTTCATAGATGCAAGAATTACTTTCTGACTCAGTGACTATCCAGTTTTTCAGGACAGGAACCAAAATTACAGTGTTATTATTGACAGGGCCGGCTCTAGCTTTTTTGCCACCCCAAGCGGCGAAGTGGAAGAAAAAAAAAAAAGATAAAGCCGATCGGCGGCACTTCAGCGGTAGCTCAATCGCGCCACTTCCTTCTTCGGCGGCAATTCGGGTCCTTCGCTCCCTGTCTTCCTCTTCGGCGGCAGCTCAAAGAGGAAGAGAGGGACCCGCTGCCGAATTGCCGCCGAAGACCCGAACGTGCCGCCCCTTTCCATTGGCCGCCCCAAGCACCTGCTTCCTTCGCCGGTGCCTGGACCCGGCCCAGATTATTGACCACTTGTTTGCTACAGAGAATAATAGGTGAGTAGCCCTGTCTCTGCCCACCACAACCAGAGTCACAGGAAAAGCCTGGTGAGTAAAGATGGCCTTTTTCCCTCTTATTCCCTGGGCCATCAAGTAAGGTGATGTATGCTAGATCATTACTAGAGGAGGATACTTGGGACTGTGCTTTCCCTGCTTCTACTCCAGCTGTCAAAGGGAATGGATAGGCTGGCCTGTTCTCTCTCACCTCAGTGCAGGACCACAGGAGCCCTATGTTTGCACTCTTTATTCTTAAGGCCAGTCCTCACAGTACTTTAATTAAAATGGCGCTGGGATTTGTTTGTTAGTCGCAAGTGCAAAATTCAAATCTGATATTTGAAAATGAGCTCCCAGAAATGTTCTGTCTTTTCTTTGTGATGGCTTGTGTAAGTCGCTCAGCTGCGAGTCAGCGTAGAGAATGTAAGGAATCCTGTTGAGGCAAGGCAAACTCTGCTGTACTTGGATCTCCATTGAGAGGTTCTGGAGGTGTCATTGGAAACCTACATAAATATTCATTTGGTCTCTGGCATGCGTTCCAAACAGCCTTCATTGGTATTCCATTGCCACCCTAGTAGCACAGTGACACAGTTGCTGCTGAGTTGTGGCAAAAGTGCAGCTGATTAAAGAAATCTATAGCTGGTTAAGTTAATTAATTAATGCATCTTCAGCAAGGATCCTACAGAAAGAGGATATTGCTATAATATAGGTATCTGAGAAGGATAGCAATTACATACGACCAGACTGTGATATCCCACTGACTAATACTTTACTCCTTGAAGTAGTCCCGTTGAAGTCAATAGGATTACTTATGTGAATAATTGATCACCAGTATGACTAGGAGATTCATTTTCTGACTCTTTTAGGTCCCAATTCTGCCATCTTTGCTCTCACTGAGTAATACATTACTGAACAAATAATTCACTGATTTCATTCAGTTGATTTTAATGGGTTTAATTATATAATGTGGTAAGTCAAATGGTCTACAAACCAAGAATGATTCACCATTAGGTCAATACGTCTTTCTCACATTGGGCCAGATTCTGTCAATGTACTACTCATGTTTGCTATTGTATTGTCTGTATTGTGTTAGAAAACATGTTGCAGAGGTATAACTAAAGGCAGATTATTTATTCTATGGTGCAGATTAATGCTGGATGAAATTTTAAGTGCTGATTGAGCAACATTGAAAAGTGACACTGAGTATGTTTCCCAGATGTGCAGAAGAGCTCTGCATAAGCTCAAAAACTTGTCTCTCTCACCAATGGAAGCTGGTCCAATGAAAGATATTACTTCACTCATCTTTTCTCACAAATTTCTGTCAGATTTGCTAAATTGCTCATGTTAAAAGAAATCCAAAAATGTCCAAATGTCATTTAGATTTTTCAGTTCAAAACAAATTTTTGTTTCAAATTTCCTTTCATGTAATTTTGTAAAAAGTAAAATAAAATCTTTTAAAATGATAAAAAATGAAATTTAAAAAAAATATGATTTTTTTGGATTTTATGAAATCTTCAAACAAAATGCTTAATTCAGACCAAAATGATGTTTAAACAAATTTTTCAATTAATTGAAAATTCTGAAAAAGTTTTGGTTTTGGTTCGACCTGCAACTGTTTTATTTTATTTTATTTTTTTCAGAAGTGTCAGCAAACCAAAAAAATCTATTATTCACTAAGCTCTAGTAATGATACTTATGCCAGTCAGATTGCACGATGGGGGGCCAAGCTATCGTTACAAATGATCCCGCCAAGATCTCATAGGTTGGCTTCAATCTTTTTTCTTAAGGTTGTATTTGGCCAGTTCTATTGCACACTGAGCCTGCAAAGCTTTTTATAGTGGCCTCATGCATTTCATTGGATAAGCAAGGGTGTGCCCTGGATTTATCAGAACATAGAACTATTCTGTCAACATCATTTGGCAAATAAGTAAACAGCCATTGACAATTCCAGTGTTTCAGTGCAGTCTGGAAAGCACAAGGAGCTCTTTATTAGAGTGATGCTATTTGATTTCCAGGCTTCATTTACAATTTCTTTCAAAATGTCATCGGTGGCAGAAGGATAAGACTGAGATGTGACCCGGCTGTAAATTGCATTCCCCTAACAGATACTGGCTTTATATGATGAAAAAACCCATCATTTTTATAAGTTCTTGTGGGGCCAAGATTTTAAACAAGAATACAAAAGATGCAATTTAGCTGGCTTTGTTTGCTTGTTCTATACTGTTTTGAAGTCAAAAGCATGGGTTAACAGCCCTCCAATCAAACCTATTATTATTTACTACTTTCCTTCCTCTCGCTGTGTCAAAGGATTTGAAACATTCTTCAGGCCTCTGCAATAACTAGTAATCCTTTAGACCAGTGGTGGGCAACCTGTGGCCCGTCAGGGTAATCCGCTGTCGGGCCGCAAGACAGTTTGTCTACATTAGTACTTGTGGCACCTTAGAGACTAACAAATTTATTAGAGCACAAGCTTTCGTGGACTACAGCCCACTTCCGAAGAAGTGGGCTGTAGTCCACAAAAGCTTGTGCTCTAATAAATTTGTTAGTGGGCTGTAGTCCACGAAAGCTTGTGCTCTAATAAATTTGTTAGTCTCTAAGGTGCCACAAGTACTCCTGTTCTTTTTGCGGATACAGACTAACACGGCTGCTACTCTGAAATTTGTCTACATTGACCGTCCGCAGGCACCGCCACCGGCAGCTCTCAGCTCCCGTTCCCGGCCAAAGGGAGCTCTGGGAAGCGGCGCAGGCTACAGGGGCATGCTGGCCAGGAACGGCGAACTACAGCCACTTGGAGCTGCAGGCAGCCGTGCCTACGGATGGTCAGGGCCGGCTCCAGGCACCAGCTGAGCAAGCTGGTGCTTGGGGCGGCAGATTGTTCGAGGCAGCATTCTGCCCAATACTAGGGCGGCACGGCCGCTTTTTTTTTTTTTTGTTCCACTCCGGCTGCCCTGTAGGGGGCGGCGGCGCGGAGAACCAGAGCACCCTGCAGGGCAGTCCTCTTCCTTTCCTCCCCGCCGACCGAAGCGGAGTCTTCGCAGCAGGCGGCAGGAGGTGGCGCAGCGCGAGGGGCCGTGTGGCAGCGCCCCTGCTGTAGCCCTGGCCGCCCCCTTCTCTCTCTCTCCCACCCGTTCCCTCCCCCACCCCCAGCCGGTCCCCCTGCACCCACGCTCCGGCCGCCCCGTTTTTTTTTTTTCCTTGGGGCGGCCAAAAAGCCAGAGCCGGCCCTGCGGACAGTCAACGTAGACAAACTGTCTTGCAGCCCGCCAGCAGATTACCCTGATGGGCCGCAGGTTGCCCACCACTGCTTTAGACACTACCAAGCATAGTTCTGACTATCGTGGGTCATCCTAGTGAAGTGGAAGGGATATGTTTAAGACTTTGTACATTGTTCAGCTTGTCAAAGACACATTCTCAATGCAAAGGCTTTTCATGACATCGGACTCAGTCCCACTTCCATCACTCCATCCCACTCCACTGCACACCTTAAGCCTGAATATTCTTAAATTTCTCTTTACGTTCTTGGTATAATATTCTGGTGAGGACTTTCCACCACCTTTTTTCTCTGGTGTCTCAGAGGCACCTATTTGCTTGCTTGCCCTCCTGAGGGTGGAAGGAAGGATGAAAATATCTAGTACAGCAGGTACCCACTAACGCGGTGCAAAATATTTATAATCCACATGGAATTCTGAAATATGAAGTTTTTGTATTTCATTACAGTGTGATAAAAGTGACCCCATGTCATAAAACAACTGAGAAATTCTTAATTTTCAACTGGAAAACATGCCTTTTAGGAGGAGGGGCCAGGGCGTTAAAAAGAAAAAAACTGATAAATTTGAAATATCAATATTTAGAATTTAACAACATATAGCAACATTTCATTATAGTAAATAACTGAAAAGATTTTTTACTATATCTGCATTAAGACTTGAATTTAGTTAAAAATCAGTCAAAAAAAGGCTTTAACCAGTGCTCTGTGAAAACCAAGGTTCAAGTTTCACGGTGTTGATAGCTCTTGTGATTTTTATTTGGGTGGTTTCCTTAAAGTCCCAGCTGCTGGAATCTTGTGGTTACTTGAAAATCGCAGCTTTCATTTAAAACAAGTAAGTTCCTAGCCCTCATATTTTCAGGGAAACTTCAAACATGAACCCCAAAGGCTCAAAAACCAGAAGGCATCTAAAAAAATCCAAAATTTTGTCTTTTTTAAAACTCGCATGTTTTTGGGAGGGTTTCACTCATGATTTATCACTTTTGGTAGGAAACACTGGTTTCATTATTGATTTGAAACTCAGACTATATTTATCAAAAGGTTCTCTAAAGTAGGGTTACCATATGTCCGGATTTTCCCGGACATGTCCGGCTTTTTGGGCCTCAAATCCCCATCCGGGGGGAAATCCCAAAAAGCCGAACATGTCCGGGAAAATCGGGACATGCGGGGCCGGGGCTGCTGGGCTGGGAGCTGGGGGCCGGGGCCGGCAGTGCTGAGCCGGGGGCCGGGCCGGGGGCCGGGGGCCGGCAGTGCTGGGCCGGGCTGGCAGTGCTGGGCGGGCCGGGGCCGGGCCGGTGGTGCTCGGCCGGGGGCTGGCCCGGGGCTGGCACCCCAGGGCCTGAGCCGAGCCAGGCTGGAGACGCCGGGGGGGCCAGACTGGGCGGCGCCTCCTCCCCCACCCCACCCCACCCCACCCCCACTTACCTGCTGCCTGCTTCAGGCTTCCCGTGAATCAAATGTTCGCGGGAAGCAGGGGAGGGGGTGGAGTTGGGGCGGGGACTGTGGGGAAGGGGTGGAGTTGGGGTGGGGTGTGGGCGGGGCTGGGGGCGGGGCCGGGGCCCCGTGGAGTGTCCTCTTTTTGGACACTCAAAATATGGTAACCCTCCCCTAAAGTTCCTTAGTCTCTCAGAGCAACCTGTGCCGATTTATAGTCGCAGTACAGCAAACCTGCCCAACAGTTTAAATTAGGAAACAAAGAATAATACCTTCTCCCATTGAAACTGTAGGGGAATTCTGAAAGAGAGAATTACTTGTCTTGCATTGTGACCTACACATTAGAATTAACACCCTTAGTTCTGTGCAGAGCACTACAGGATTTTCAGGGTGAAATCTTCAGCTAGTACTAATTGGCATAGCTCCACTGAAGTCAATGCAGCTGCACTAATTTATACCAGCAGAGGATTCAGCCTTGAGTTTACCTACTTTAAAAGAGTCCACAAATTCATTTTTATTTCTCTTACAGTTATAGAAATCAGCAAAGGTTCAAACTGTTTAAGCTGTCTCTTGAGCAATTAGAAATCATGTTGTTTAGATATTTCTAGATTCATGCTCCCTTTTAAAACAGCATAGGAACGTGTTTCTCAAGGTGTTTTAGAAACCCAAACATGGGAAGGTTTTTATAATGTTGAAAGTAAGGATAGTAGGGATAGTCAAAAAATTTCCATTGAAACTGTATTTCAGTGGAAAATTGGGTTTTCATGTAAACAATTTTTTTATGAAAGGTATCTGCTTTCTGCCGAAAAAAAATGAATGCTCAAATCCCAAAATATTGGGATTTGAGCAGTGTTGCCAAGGTGCCTCATGGGAGTTGTAGTTCATTTTCCTCATGTCCCCATTCTCTATAGGCTGGGCTCCTCAGCCAGACTTCATGTTCCATGGTGCACCAGACCCAGGGACTCTCATGATGCCCCGCTATGGCAGACCATAGTGCATCCTGGGAGATGTAGTCCAACCTGGGAGCCTGGAGGAGATGAGAACGTGAAGTACCCAAATTGCAACTCCCATGAGGAACTGAGGTAGCATTGCCAAATCAAAATGATTTAGATTTTTTCCAGAATATTTTAGTATTTGGATTTCTACCAAAAATATTTTTCCACAGGGAAAAACAATAATAATTTCAATCAACTCTAGAAGGAAGCAGAATGTCCCTCTAGCTGAATGGGAGCCCACAGCAGCCGTAATCAGTCCAGTCCATTTTAATGAACTGATAGTGAGAAGAGTAAGAGAAAGGGAAGATTGCTTGCTAACGTGACCCATATTCAGTGTGTGTTCTGCATCCAGCTCTCACACAGGGCCTGATTCAGTGACTGACTTCAGAGGGATGCGAGCCATTCAGCTCCCTGCAGGATCAGCAAGTTCATCGATTGCTGATCCAGGCATCACCTCTTTAATTATATTGTGCTGAGAGCCATATGCCAACTTCTATCAACAGGAGTAGCACAAATGGAATAAAGGACAATGAAGAAACTTTATATGCTGAAGGAGAGACCTGCTGATCCTAAAACTTTATTAGCTAGTAGCCACAGTGTAAGGAAAGGTTAGCTAGATGATTTGGGGTTATTTTATTGTAAGGTATAATTGGGAATTAAAATTCATTTTTAATCTCTCCCTTGTTCCTCCTCCCTATGATCAAATACCAAAATATACTACATCAAATCCATAACTTATTCTACATTAGCAACCCATTGAGAGGGAAGAGATTATGAGATTTACTAAAGCGCTGTGCTTATGCAAATTGTATTGTGTAGTTATATTTCAGATTAATTTGAAATTTGCTCTAAAGAGAATTTAAGAATTTAGCTCAGATTTTTTTCTCCCCTCACACTTTGCATTTGGGTTAGTTATACAAGAGAAGGTGAACACAAATTGTTGCTAAGTAGTTCATCAATTCTGTTCCTGCTGCAAATTGCTCAATTACTGCATTATGGTGCAATTACTTCCTAGCTGTAGATTAATTGCCATCTACATCCCTTAAAGATTTCAGCAGTGGCAAAAATTGCTCCGAGTTTCTGTGTAAAAAGTACTCTCTCCCCAGTGGATGTGGTGCATAGGAAATCTGGCAACCAGGAAAGGAAGGAAGAGGGCATTAAGAACTAGATAGTGGCTTTTAGCTGTAGCCCCTATGGGCAGTGGGGATCTGCACCACCGTAATGGGAGCACCAGGAGACACTGTGCACGTGCGCTCAGCTCAAGCATTATGCTGCTATATCCCTTTTAGGGTTTAACATATGCTTCCATGCATATTTCTAGTTCCAGTGGCTTGTGCAGTGGAGGGATGGCTCTATGGAAAAGTTCTATCTTGATCTAAGGGTGGCTTGAGAGCCAGAAGTCCTAGAAGAGAATGGTCCCTATGCTCAGTAGAGCATATATAAAGGCCTAGAAAGGTAGGTAAATACATAGCAGCAGGAATGTGATTGTGTGGGCTCCATGGGGGAGCAGGAGAAGGGAAGGCTTTTAGTGCCCTATCCTCAGGCATTTGCAAAAATCCAGCTGTGTTCCAGAAATAATAGTATAAAACTGTTGTTGTTGCTAAAAGTTCAGTCAGGCAAAGGGCTGGTCAAATGCTGAAATATGTTGAACCTGAAGCAATTATCCATAATTATTCTGCAAGCTAAAATTGTCCTAAATACATTCAGATTGTAGGGTAAAACTCAGTGACGTCTGTGCTGGGATTGGTTTACTAGGACACTTCCTGCTGAAACTTTGAGTCCTTGAAATGGAGGGCCCCATCCAGCTATGGCTGAAGTTAAAGGCAAAGCTGATTGATTTTACGTAGGAGCAAGATATCAGACCCTCACCTTGCCATGTCCCCAAGACAGAATAGCCTTTGCAGAGATTTGCTTGTTCAAAATCCCCTTCTGTGGATTTTGTGGCAGAAGGGGATTACATGGCTCTCAAAGTGTTGATGAAAACTATATTTTATTTTGTTCTTCACCTACACTTGCCTTCTTGAAACCAAAAGGCTGTATATTTAGAACCGATTAAAGGAAATTCATCTTTAATTATTATAATTAAATTTGTTTTTAGTAACTTCTGGAGCCACACATGAGATCTGCAAGGTGCTCTATAAACACATTGTAAGAGACAGTCCCTGTTTTGAATAGCTTACAGTCTATGTAAGCACAACAGACTAAGTATGGGAGAAAGGAAGTATTTTGATGATCCCCATTTTACAGATGGGGGAACTAAAGCAGAGTGAGCCCAAGTGACCTGCCCAAAGTCACACAGGAAGTCTGGCAGAGCCAGGAATCAAACCCCAAATCTACTGAGTCCCAATGGAGTGCACTAATCACAGAACTATCCTGCCTCTCTGATCAGCCTTTACAAAAGTTAGTCAGTCTGCAGAATTTCCTTTTGCAGGAGGAGCAAATGCAATGATTGGTCAGTTTTAGTTTCCACAGCTATGTCCAATTATTCAGCTCTTTAAACTGTCTAGACAGCAATTGCATTAAAAGTTGTATTCTATCAATTGAGACCGCATGCTTAAGTAATGTCTGCAATAGGGATGTTTTCCTGTTGCAAAGTCTAAAAGAATTAACAACCAAAATCCAGTTAATAACTGCTTGACAATACACAGTTCCATTGAACTTGGTCCCATGCAAACAAGATTTAAGAGAGAAAATCAAATACATAATTTTTTCCATGAGTGATTATAATGACACAATTACATGCAAATATATCGCAGAAAAAGTAATGGAATGTTTTCCAACCTCAGGAAAAGTGCAGGTTCAGGCTAGTGTTTTGTTTCATTTGGGCTTTGTCTGTGAACCTGGACCAAATTTTGAATTCTGAGCCTGGTCTGGGTTGAGATTGAGACAATTTATGTCTTCATATGGAACCAGTCAAAACTTGGCAAAACAGTGTGTTGGAGCCCTCTTTTGTCCCCGGACCTTGGTCACAGACAGCGGGATTCGAGGTGTACCTCGCCAATAGTCTGGCACGGACCCACCGAGGAGTGCGTCCTCTGGCAGGAGCACCAAGAATGACCCCTCGCGTTGCCGAGAGCTCGGTACAGATCCCGGGACTGATTGAGGGATTGAAGTCACTGGACTGCTGTCATCGGTCTCCAAGATGGGGATCGCCGCGTTCAGGGAGTTCCTCCCAGCATTCGGCACATGACAGCTCCCGGTCCCGCTCGATGTCCTGGTACCGGTAGGGTAGCATAAGGCGTAGATCACCGGGTTCCAACGCCAATCCACTGAACGCCATCAGTTCCTGAGGCCCCGACCAAAATGTTCATCTCTCTTGGACAGGTCTGCCTCCGGGCGCAGCGACCAGCACTGGTCAGATAAGAGCCACCGCTCCACCAGATCGTGGTAGTCTTGTAGCGACCTCTCTGGCTACAGCTCTGGCATCGAGCAGGGCTCCCTAACTGCGGGGCAGCCTCCGTTGCCTGTGGTGCCGCTTACATCATCACCACCGAAACCTGTCCCAGGGCCCCAGGCACAGAGACTGGCACCATGGTACCCATGGAACCCCTGGGGGTTCACCCAACTTTCCCAGACTGCCCAGTGTTGGGAGCCTCAGACAGGCCAGCGCCCTGACATCCCGACCCCCTCTGGTGCCTGGGCCTCTGAGGGGAGGGACCCCACAGGTTCAGGAGGAGGCGAGGGAGCAGCCTGCTGGACCACCAATGGATGTGGAGGTTCCTGCAGTACTGGCATCAGCCTTGTCTGGGAACAATGAGGACATCATGGAGTCCCCTCACCCAGTTCCTCAGGATGATGCTAAGGCGCACTAGGAACTACTGAAGAGGGTTGCATCTAACCTGAGGCTCCAGGCCAAGGAGTTGGAAGAGCCTTTGGACTCCCTGGTTGATGTCCTCTCTTCCTCGGCCCCTGCCAGGGTGGCATTACCCCTTCATGATGGGGTATCAAAGATTACGACTGCCCTGTGGCAGACTCCCTCCTCCTTGCCCCCAGCTCCAAAAGGGCTCAGCACAAGTACTTTGTGCCAACAAAAGGGCATGAGTACCTATACTCGCACCCAGCCCCCAATTGCCTTGTGGTTGAGATGGTTAACCACAGAGAGGTAAGGCCAACCTGGGGCTACCCCCAAAAATAAAGACTTAAAGAGGCTGGATCTATTTGGATGTCAGGTTTATTCATCTTCCAGCCTGCAATAGAGAGTGGCCAATCACCAGGCCCTCCTTGGCCGCTATAATTACAATTTATAGCATGGGCAAGTTCAAGGCTTCGCCACAGGCAAGTTCGAGGCTTCGCGCTCCAAAGGGTCCAGAAAGAAATTCCGGGCGATCCTCGAGGAGGGCATAACGGCGGCCAGAGTGGCTCTCCAGATGGCTTCAGACACGGTGGACTCTGCAGCTCGCACCATGGCCTCTGCCATTTCCATGCGGTGAGATTCCTGGCTGCTCCTCTCGGGCTTGTCCACCAAGGCTCAGCAGTCAATGCAGGACCTTCCCTTCGACAGCTAGGCCCTATTTGCAGAAGAGACTGATACCAAGCTGCACGGGTTAAAGGACTCCCATACCATCCTGAAAACGCCAGGGCTGTACGTCCCAGGCCTGGCACCTAAGAGGTTCAGACTACAGCAGCCTCAGGGACAAGGGAGCCAGCCTCAGCAGGACTCACCTCACAAGAAGGCCAAGGGCTATAAGCACCGCCTGAGCCACCCTCCACCCCCTGCTTAATTGGGCTCCACCCGGAATAAGCAAGGGGCCAAGTGACCATTTTGAGGGTGTGCCGGAGGGCAACCTACCAGACTATACCCCGGATCCATCTTCCCAATTTTTTTCCAACGACCTCTCCTTTTTCCTCCCTGCATGGACCACGATAACCTCGGACTGCTGGGTCCTGAACACAGTGACGCACGGCTATACCCTCCAGTTTCTTTCTACCTCCTCTCTCCTCCCCTCCCTTTTCCCCATTCCTATTCAGGGACCCTTCTCACGAGAATCTCCTTGCACAGGAGGTTCAAGGGTTACTGCAGCTGGGGTGTGTGTGTGGAGGAAGTTCCTCTAGAGTACAGGAACAGGGATTTTTATTCCTGATACTTTTTAATCCCAAAGGCCAAGAGCGATCTACATCCCATTCTGGAACTGCAAGACCTCAACAAGTACTTAAAGAAGCTAAAGTGCCTCATGGTCTCCTTGGCTTCTATTATCCCCTCCCTGGATCCGGGAGACCGGTATGCTGCCCTCGGCCTAAAGGATGCATACTTGCACATTGCAATCTTCCAAGGGCACAGACGTTTTCTCCGATTCATGATAGGACCTGCTCACTACCAATTTACAGTCCTCTTGTTTGTCCTGGTGACAGCACCGAGGGTGTTTACCAAGTGCATGTTGGTGGTGGCGGCTTACCTCAGGCGCTGGGGTATCCAGATCTACCCATACCTTGATGACTGGCTGATCAAGGACAGCTCCAGGTCCAAAAGGATTTCACAGTGCTGCAAGCCACGTGCTGCTCCCTGGGCCTACTGGTGAACGACAAAAAGTTACATTAGTTCCAGTGCAAAGGACAGAGTTTATCGGAGCAGTGCTCAACTCGAGCTGCGCAAGAGCATTCCTGCCACTAGAAAGGTTTTGGGCATTGACAGACCTTATCGTGGAAGTGTCCGCATTCCCCCTGACTACAGCCAGGGTCTGTCTGAGTCTGCTGGGCTACATGGCAGCTTGGACATACGTTGTCTACCATGCCAGGCTCCAGATGCGGCCCTTGCAGCAATGGCTGATGGTCTATTCCCAGTCCAGGGAGCTCCTGGAAAAGATCGTGACCATCTCTCTGGCAGTACTCACCTCGCTGTGATGGTGGACTTATCGCGAGAAGGTCCTAAAGGGGGTTCTGTTCGACAACCCCCCTCACTCCATCGAGTTGGTGTCAGACACCTCGGACCTTGGCTGCGGTGCAGACCTCGGAGATCTCCAGACCCAAGGTATGTGGTCCCCGGAGGAGATGGTGCTCCACATAAACGTCAAAGAACTCAGAGCAGTCCGATTGGCATGTCTTCCTACCTCATCTGTCGGGCAAGTTGGTGAGAGTCCTGACGGACAACACAGCCTCAATGTTCTACATCAATAGACAAGGGGGAGCGCGCTCGTCGGCTCTCTGCCAAGAGGCACTCCGGCTCTGGAACTTCTGCATTGACCACGAGTTCCACTTGGAGGCTTGTCACCTCCCTGGCATCAAAAACACGCTAGTGGATCACTTCTGCAGGGCCTTCTCCTCTCACCACGAGTGGTTGCTCCATCAGGAAGTAGCCTATGTGGTCTTCCAGAGGTGGGGAACTCCCCAAGTGGACTTGTTCGCCACCAGGCAAAACAGAAAATGTCATCTGTTTTGTTCTTGGCAAGGTCTGGGCAAGGACTCCCTCTCTGGTGCCTTCCTCCTGTCGTGGTCGGGCAGCCTAATATACGCATTCCCTCCATTTCCACTCATCACAAAGGTCCTGGCAAAGACCAAGAGAGACAAGACGCAGGTTATCATGATTGCCCCGGCGTGGCCTCGCAAGCACTGGTTTGGCATGCTCATGAACCTGTCAGCAGTCCCTCCCTGTCCCCTGCCCAACTGACCGGACCTGCTTTCACAGATCAAGTGCACAAGGTTTTCCTGCTGGGCGTCCGAGTGTGGCCTCTCTCCCTCATGCTCTTCCATACAGACTGTTCTAGACTACCTGTTTCATTTGAGGAACCAGGGTCTGGCACACACTTCCATTAAAATGCATCTCGCAGCCATCTCCGCCTTTCACCTGCTGATCCAAGGACAGACAACGTTATCCCAGGACATGACAGTCAAATTCTTGAGAGGGCGGCGTCTCGGCTTCCCTGGAAGTCTCCACTGGAGAGTAGTCGGGGTCTTCAGGCTTTACCGCCAGGAGCATTGCAGGAGTCAGCAAGGTACATCCTTCCTCCTCCATCACCCACCCCGACTGACCTGGGCTACCTCCTTTTATGTGGCTTCTCCACCTGGAGCATGCCCAGCACAGAAAAGAGAGTATGGTTGCATGGGCTCACAATGATTGGTCCACCCTCGGCATGCAGAACAAGGTTGATGAACCCCGTCACCGCCTCTGCTATATAACTTGGTTTAGAAGCCACCCTCAGTTAGGAACATTTAGTAGACGCTACATTTCTCCCATTAATTTTACCATGCAAACCACATAAGATTGGCTATACTGGGTCAGACCAAAGGTCCATCTAGCCCAGTATCCTGTCTTTTGACAGTAGCCAATGTCAGGTGCCCCAGAGGGAACGAACAGAACAGGTAATCATCCCCTGTCGCCAATTCTCAGCTTCTGGCAAACAGAGGCTAGGGACACCATCCCTGCCCATCCTGCCTAATAGCTATTGATGGACCTATCCTCCATGAGTTTATCTAGTTCTTTTTTGAACCCTGTTATAATCTTGGCCTTCACAACATCCTCTGGCAAAGAGTTCCACAGGTTGACACTGCGTTGTGTGAAGAAGGAAAAGTAATGAAATTAATAGAAACCACTCTTGTTTTGAAACAAAGCCATGGGAGAAGTAAGTAATGAAATATCAACTATGGATTCTGAACAAAGATATACCGTATTTATCACACTGTTTCCTGCAATCTACATCAGTTGCACAGGAAACAATTAACACATGCAGGATAGGTGAACAATTAAGAGTGCAATGTATAGCAGACTTGTAGGCCAATCAGTAAAGGGGAATATAATGACACACTTGATAAGATGTAACTTTTCTTCCAATAGAGGGAAGCAGTTTACATTTAGTCTAATATTGCCAATGCTTTGAAAGAGGAGCCATGGTAAATATTCACTTAAGAATAATCTTTGGTGTGTTAAAAATCTGATTCCTTTTGAGGGGAATGTCAAGGAATAAAAGACTGTGTCATCGCAGAAATAAATAGCCAGTCTCTCTTTCGCGAATCCAGATGTAACGATATAGCTATCACTACAATACATTCATCCCGAATAGTCACATGCTGCTTGTCTTACATGCAGGGCCATATTCTTCTCTCATTTATACTTGTTCAGCTCGGTGGACCTCAATGGAATTAAATTGGTGTAAATTAAAACAGAATTTGACTTGTGGTATGTTCAATTATACACTTGGAATTCAGAAGGCCCAGGCCAATGTTTTGCAAAGATAGTTTGGATTTCATGATTGTTTTTGATCCAAAAATCGTAAGGAGAAACCACTCCATTAGCAAAACCCAAAATATTTGTAAAAGATTAAGTCCCGCTTCTGCCTCTCGCAGGGGTGGTTTTGTTATGCCAAGGGGACAGCTCTCTCCTGTCGGCCTAGAGTGTCTTCACCACAAATGCTGCTGCACCACTGTAAAGCCCTTAGCCTGAGTGGTAATTTTTCCATTTGGGATATGTGCTTATTATAAGACTGGTTTTGTCAATTAAGCCAGGTTTCTAGCAGCTTTGTGTCACAGGACTTCGGACATTTTGGTGAATCTGGCCTGTAGTGTTAAGAAAATCCCAATCAAATGTGCTTTAAAAAAGTGAGAAAATTAAATGGCTTGAGAAGGTCTCACTAATATCAGGATATAAACTAAAGCATTGGAAAACAGGATTTCAGCTGTTAGTCTGACATGTCCTCCTTTTAAAAAAAAAATATATATATATATATATGGAGAGAGATCCTATCTCCTAGAACTGGAAGGGACCTTGAAAGGTCATTGAGTCCAGTCCCTGGCCTTCACTAGCAGGACCAAGTACTGATTTTGCCCCAGATTCCTAAGTGGTCCTCTCAATGATTGAACTCACAACCCTGGGTTTAGCAGGCCAATGCTCAAACCACTGAGCTATCCCTCCCTGCCCTTAGTGTTCAGCCTTTCCCCAGTCCCTCTAGAACAGCACGAATAAACGATGGAGCGACAGCCTTAATTTTGAACTGCTTACCATTCATATAAAATTAGTTGGAATTAACATGTCTTGATAGCAATGGGTAATGGGTTTGCCTTGACTGACTTTGGTTTAAGGCGGAAAACTGTCAAAATAGCCCAATTTTTGTGTCAGAACTTCGGAAAAATGTGTTAAGATAATTTGAAGCCTTGTTTAGGCCCGTATCTAAATAGCCAGGCAATTTCCTAGTTATTGTATTTTTGACATGTAAATTTGAGTTACACTTTATAGCTGGCATATCTAATAGTTGAGCCTGACTGTAATAACTTTGAGTGTGTGTGCTTATACATAAAGAATAAGCAGTTGAAGAGATTACATTTTAAAGGACACAATACACATTTATAGGGTATAAACCTTTGTTTTTAATAGAACATTCTCTCAAAGGTTAGGTCCATTTTCTTTTAAAAATCTGTGACAAATGTACAGCAATAAAAATAGCTGATGAGGGTTACTAGTGAGGAGATCAATTGTGAATATTAGGCATGAGCACATGCTGGGAACAGTTGGAGCTGCACTGCCCAGCTGGAGCTCTGGGAAACGTTGGGCCCTGGCCAGGCATCACTGAGCTCTCTGGTATGCAGGGATAGTATATCCACTGCTATAGTACTGACGTGAAGTATATGCTTGCCTCTGCAGCCGGCCAACCATACCACCTAAAGCAAGAGAGGGGCCGGGGCCCTGCCTCCTTCCTGCCCCTTTCTGGGTAGCTAGCACCCATAAGAGCACTAGCAGGGGGGGGGGGCAAATCCTCTGCCCAGGAGAGCACAAGGACAACAGTTGTTTTAATCAAGTCTCAGAGGTGGCATGAGGCTTTACTCTTCATTCTCCTTATATGACTGTGGGTGGGCCAGCCGCATCTCTGTTCCTAAGTAACAATGTATCTTTGCCAGGACATGTCACAAGAGTTAATGGTAAACTTTACAGGCCATAATCACTGGTACATGCCACTCTGTCAACACAAAGCACTCATAAACCCATCTTAACTGGCTGGTTGGGCTGTGTTTACAGCTACTTTATGTCCCATGGGTGGCACAAACTGCCTGGAGCGTACCAATGAACTGGGATGAATTACATCCCTTTGTTTAGAAAGGCTGACCAATCGGAGTTAAAAGCCAGACTTCCTGCACAAATGAAATAAACCAATAACTTTGTATATGATTTTGCTCTTCTTTGAACAGCTATCTGCGTAGTCCTGTTACTTTCCATCTCTGAGATGGGTTAAGCCCAGCAGTCTGGTTCCAAGATGAATTGGTGGTTTATTAATACTGAAGTTACTTAGGGTAAACATTTCAAAAAGTCCAACTCCTATTTTCAAAAGTGGCAGGCAGATAAAAGACTAAATTCCATTGATTTCCACTGAGACTTAGTCTCCTAAGTGCCTATGTCACTTTTGAAAATGTGATTTAGGCTCCTAAATCACTTTTCTTAACTCCTTTGTGTGTCCTCTTTAGCTCCAATGTCTTCTGTGAAATGACTTACAGAATTTACATTGGTGTGACAACAGAACTGAGCCCAGAGTCTATTTTGTTGAAGATCTCTTTTGTTAAATTATCGTAAACTCTGTTGCTTCCTGGGACTAATGATGCTTATTTTCTTTGTAACGCACTTTGAGATATACAAATGAAAATTTCTGTATAAGATCTAGTTGTTATTGTTTATAGCCTTCATGTGCTCTTCAGTTTTATGGTTTACTATTATTTGTTTTTGACACATAGTTTTGCTAAATAGGAAAAAAGCATCTCAGCAAGGTACATTAAACAGAGCTATATCCTCCATGAGAACACTATTTTGAGGTCAGGTCAGAATATTGAATTGTCCTGTCATACTTATGTATGTATGATCGATCTTCTGAACAATGAGAGAGACAAGGGGGTGAGGTAACATTGTTTATTGGGTCAACTTATTTTGGTGGAAGATACAAGCTTTTGAGCTAAACAGAGCTCTTTAGGTCTGGGGAAGGAAGCAGATTATCTGAGCAAAATAGAAGTTGGGGCAGATTAAGTGGAAGAGTTTAGGCAAGTTGGAGGCAGTCATTTGAAATGAAGTGGTCAACTGGGGGTTAGATTTGTTATGCATAAAGGGTTTGAAGTGGGCAATTTAGGGTAATGGGCAATGTGGTGTATTACAAATTGTTGTAATGAGCTATAAAACCAGTGTCCCTATTAAGTCGATAGTTTTTGGTGTCTAGCAGGGTTATGAATTTAAATTCCCAGGCTTTCCTTTTAAAGGTATTGTGCAATTTTCCTCTGAGGACACGTATTAAAAGATCTGATAGGGACTGATTGCTTTGTGAAAAGTGTTCACCCACTGATGATATGGTGTTTTTTGTCTTTTTTCATTACTTGTCTGCGTGAGTTCGTTCAAGTGTGAAGTGATTGTCTAGTTTCACTCATATAGTTGTTTGGGGGGCAATTGATGTGCTGGATGAAACACACCACATTTTGTGGTAAGCATCTGTAGGATCCATGAATCTTGAAAGGTGTGTTGTGAGGGGATTGATCATCATAGCAGTGGAGATATGTCCCCAGGTTTTCCATCGGTCGCTCTGGCAGGATCTGGTGGTTCTGAGCAATACTAAAATATTAGCAAAATTGAAAAGGACAGTATTAATACCATGCTTGTCTACAGCATTTTTAATCCATAGTCTTAAAACGTTTTACAAAGGGGGGTGAGCATTATCATCTTCATGTTAGAGATACCTCGATTTGCTTTCTCAGGGTACACAGATTATGAACAGAGATATTTAAAAAAAAGCTTTTCATATACATTCAAAAATGAATACAGTGCGGAATCCACATGGGATTATAGAATACATGATGTTAAAAAAACTCAGACTCTTTACAATCAAATATTATCAGCCTGATTCTCCAATTCCTTGCACTTTGTGTGCTCTGTATCCATCTGTTATCGCTCGTTTTCTACTTAGATTGTAATGTCTTCGGGGCAGGGACTATGTTTGTTCTATGCTTATACAACACCTAGCACAACAAGGTTCAGTTCCATGAGAAGGGCTCCTATGCGCTATGGTAATATAAAAAATAAAATAAATAATGGTCATTCAAACCAGTATGCAGTGGGTGTAAAGTGCTACTATATCAGAATGGTTGTAATTCACACCCACTTTGCATTCATTTTGTACAGGTGGAAATGACTATACGAGGTACAAAACAGTGGAGAATGTGGCCATATGCCTCAGAGAATTCACGATTCTAAGTCTTTTTTTTTTTTTTTTTTAAATCAGGCAGATAATGTCCCTGGTTTGTTGTACCACAGTTTGGTGCTTGGGGATCACTATGAGCAGTGTTTTAGTTACAGAGCTTTGGTAGAGGTGTCTGTTTAAAACTGCCATACTGTGTGGGCCCAATTCTCATTTATACTTAGGCATTTTGCACCCCTCTACCAATGGAAAGGGGCTTCTAAAATGGACATTGATTACATTTTATACCCAGTTTAAGCCGGAACAGTATAAAGGGACATTAGCGTAGTCTGTGTCTCAAAAATTACTTGAGATAAACCAATTTCATAGAGAAATAATAATGGAATGGTGAAGATTGATGCTAACTTCTTTTCTTCTCTAACCTGCTTGTGACCCTTCATGATCTAGCCTACAAATGCATGCCTTCAAAGCTTTTGTCCTCTTCTTGGGAATTTTTGCCAACTCTCCTTCTCATATGTAATAATTCATCCTGTTTCGATCCTAGTGCACTATGTGACATTGACCAATTACTCTACAAGAAGTTAGCAGTAACTTACAAGATAGGACCAGAATCTCATGATTACCTGTGGGGCTACTCTTTGAATGAATGAATGATATGCCTACAACTTTCACTATGCATCAGCCTTTTACTTTTCAGAAGCTGGTCCTATACATTGGATTAGTAGAGAAATGTTAGATAGAAAATCCACAACCCAAGTAGTAAATAATATTTTTGTACTCCTTTAATCTTTCTCTCCTTATCATGCTTCTTTCTTTTTCTTTTACCCATGATAGTAGAGTAGAAAGCCAGTCAGGTCACACTTGCTTCTGACAGCACAATTTTATTCAGGTCATCGTACACTCTGACCCCTTTGTACCCCGAATAGGAATTATTTGGCTTAATTACAGTGCTTTCAAATCATTCCTCTTCTTCCTCCGATCCTTTTTAAAGGTTGATAGCTTTGGATCGTGACAAAATGTCCTGAAATGGAGGTTCTGTAATAAACTCTTTTCAGCTGAACCTAAATATCAAATGTCAGCAGCAGCAGCCTAGCAATGCAATCAGTGTGGTTAGGGGATCAGTTCAGAAGTAACCACCAATGGAGGAACACAACATGATTCCTTAGGCTTCTGCTTTCTTTTCTCTTATTCAGTTACTACTTCATATATCATTTTCTTTTGCTGCCTTTATGAATTGCGGCGCCCGAGCTCCGCAGAGCATTATGTCTTTATTCTATCTCTCTGTGTAAAGTGTTTTGTGATACTTTGTATGAAGGCTACTATACAAAATAAATTGAGCTGTATTGCATACCTCATGACAAAGCCTTGTGGGGATTGGCATGACACTCTGAAAAATGGGATTGCCTGCTTCACATGCTTGCCACAGGCAACAGTGCTGCTATCCAGAGACCTGGTAAATGGTAAGGTCCATTTGTCCCTCCATCTTAGAAATGGCCTGTTCCTCCCCTTGTTTTGAATGAATACACTCAGCACAAGTAGCTCTGGGAACTTAGAATGTGTTAGCGAACCTAATGCTGATATCTGATATTTTCATTTTAGTAAATGACCCAAGTTATTCCCTTTACCTGCTGTCGCTGGATGTCGTCATTCTTCTCAAATATAGCTCTTGCATTTTGATTTACTGGCAGTCAGTCACACAAGATTTCTGCTACCCTGTGCTTAGGCACCCCTGTAATGGGCTGACCAATAAATCTTAGTCTGAAGACAGGTTATAAATAATAGGTTTCTGGAAGCAAAGAATACAAATAGAAATACCAAGTAAGAAGGTGCTGCATATTCCCTGCTGTGTCTGCTTAACAAAACGTTTAATCTGCCAATGAAGGATGGTTTTGGGGTTCAGGCAGGGGATTGGGACTAAGGTGATTGGAGTTCAGTTCCTGGCTCTGTCACATACTCCCGGTGTGGCCTGGGGCAAGTCACTTAGACTAAGACCTTTGAAAATAGGAGCTTTGAGAGAGAAAAGTAGAGGTCAGTGACCTGAAGCAATAGAATGCTGGGGGTAGACCCTCTTGGAACCCTTAAACTGAGTCTGGAGAAGGTTTGCCCACATGGGAGTAGGGATAAAGGGATTGACTTACTTGGGATCGAAAACAGGATCTCACAGACCAGGGTAGAGAAACTAGGGCAAAAATGGAGTGGCTGTAGTTGGAGCTGCTGGGTCAGGGCAGCCTAGGGAGAGAGGAGAATTGCACGGAGGCGGTAGCTGTGCTGCCATGCAGAGGGGTAGAACTTGAAGTCCGTAGTAGTGAGTGCAACCCACACTGTTGCATTTGTGTTACAATTGTCCCCTCTTTGCTGGATCCACAGAGTATGATTGATACAGCGGTGAGCTGGAGGATTTAGTTTAAGTTATAGAAGCTCATGGTTTTAGCTCTGGCGATGCTAAATCCAATCCCTGGTGATGAGCCCTTGACTCTATTTGGTTTGTTTGCTTTCCTTCCCCCAATCTGTTTTGAATAAACTGGAGAGTTACACAGAAGGCATTCTACATTCAAAAGAAACACAACCTTTCCCAGATTATGTTCTCAATATTTTTCTCCTTGTCTGAATACATAAATGCTTGCTTATTAGACCATAAGAAACAAATATTAAAATGGAAAGAGTTGGAATCTGGTTTTGCATGAATCTCCTTCTCATTCTGAGATGTGAAATGGGTCTTGCTTTACTGCCTGTGTCAGCATAATCAATAAATAACATTTTTCAGTGACATGAAATCATTAGTACAAAGGTAAGAATTATGAGCACTGAGCAGAAGAATCACACAGATGCTCATTGGCATTGAGCACCATCAAGGAAGGTTACTCTCTACGAAACACATAGAGATTTTAATATCTTTAAGGTTAGAACATTCCTTGCCTTTCTCTCTCTCAACAAGACTAAGATGGATTTAATCAACACTAAATTATCATGGAAACAGTACCACACAAATAAACATTTGGTGATATTTACAGGCAATGACTATGACATTTTATACTTATTAAAAAGCAATGAAACAAGGAAAGGAAAATTGGTCTTTGCAACGGTGAACTGATTTTTAACTATTACAATGTCTGGTATATTTTCTCTGACAATTTTGTCAAGAGATGGACAAATCTGCCTTGGGGAAAGTTCAGGTGATTCCAAACAAGGCGTGGGAGTCATGTAAGTATGCTGGTATCTTAGTCTCCATGAAACACATCATTATGCTGTTGTCTGAATTAGCAGGGAAGGAACTTAACATGATATGAGAGCTTGAAAAGTTTCTTAGTCTGATCCACTATGCAGCTACTCCAATTTTAGCCAGAGTTTCGGTCTAAGCCCCAATTCTGTAAACACTTCAGCCTGTGTATAATTTTCCTCACGTGAATAGTTCTGTGGAAGCTCATGGCACTACTCATGTGAGTAAAATTATGCATCTAGTTAAGCATCTGCACGATTTGATCCTTCATCAACAAACCATCTGTTATAAATAGGGTGACCAGACGTCCCGATAAAATTGGGACCGTCCCGATTTTTAGATGTTTGTCCCATGACCCGACCAATTTCTGTCCCGATATTTTGCTCGGCGGCTGTTTTTTTTTTTTTTGCTTGGCCGGCAGGACTCGGCTTCCCCTCCTCCTCCCCCCCCCCCCTCTCCAGTGTCCTGATATTTTCTTCATCTCATCTGGTCACCCTAGTTATAAAGGAAAAATACCCTATACTTGCTGGGGCTGGACTTTCTCATCCAGTGGGTCTATTTCATATCTAAAATCTATAATCCCAGCATTAAGAAATGCATTGACAGTTAATGTCTATAATAAGGCAAACATTATTAATTAATCTTAATTGGGTGTCTGACATGCAAAGAGCTACAGACTTCATCTGCCACTTTATCCCCATGCTTGCTGTCCTCAACTCTTTTTTACTAATTGCATTCCAGCTCAATAGGGACTCATATATTTTAGTACTGAATGTTAATATGTACATTAAAAGGTTTATGTTCCTTGAAAACTTTAATGGTGATTTCATTTGTTTTGCTCATATGTTGATTTTGTTTTACTATTTTTCAAATAGTTCCTATGTTTGGGGACAAGCATGGCTGGATTAAGGCACCATAGGACTTCAATCATACCACGACATGGGGGCCTTTGTAGCGTTCTTCTTCATTTCCTTTTGGAGGCCAGAGAAGTAGCCATTGGCCTTCCTTTTTCCCCAGGAGTGGCGGCAGCAGTAGTATGGTAGAGATGGAAGAAAGACACTCCACACACATCTTGAGAGGTAGAGATGGAAGCCAAGAGATGAACCCCTCCCCCCGATTCATTACCCCAGAAGCTCAGGTATATTTCTTAGGATGGGTGGGCCTTCTTCTGCCAGACTCAGAGCACTCTGCTGCATTGCTGATAGTGGAGACCTTCTGAGCAGTGAGTCTTGGAGTTAACACTCCTAGAGCTACACAGGGGCAGTTTCCTCCTCTCAAACTGTTTGAAGACTCAGGCAGATAGATGTCTCTGCATTGGTTATGCGCAGGTCACCTTTTCAAGATTTTCTTGAACTGTGATGACTAGAAACTCTATTTTTAATATAAACTCAGATTTTTATGTAATCACATGACTCCAGGAGCTAGGACCCTAGCACGTCCTGTACAGACAGATTTACAAAGGTATTTAGCCAGTTAAAGATGCCCAGAGACACCTAACAGAATTTACAAAAATGCTTAACCAGGTTGGGACCCAACTCTCCTTGAAAGAGTATTTGGGAGTTAGGCATCTAATTCATTCTGGGCACTTTTGAAAATCCTACTAAGTGACTATCTCCACCTTTATGCAACTAAATATCTTTGTAAATCTGGCCTATAGCACCTCTGTCTCTGGGGCCGAGAACAAAGAAACACCACCACCGCTTCTGTATCTCAGTTTCTGAGAACAAAGTGAGCAATTAACAATAAAAAGGCATATCATTTGTGGGGTTTTTAATGCCAAATGCTTAAGAATCTGTGATTAAAAAGAGACACAATGGAAAGAGAGCTCTTAACGGGAATTTGAACAACTTAAAAAATACTATGGGTATTGACCTCATTCCATTAGACATCTCATTCATCTTTCTCTTTCCCCATCCTCTGTACTCCCTATTGTGCTAGCAGGACGTAGTCAAGGAGATGGAAGTTTATCATCAAAGTAACAACAAACACAGTTTGAATTCCCAATGTAGATGCAGTTTTCATCTCTTCCTCCATTCATAAATCATTGTTCTTCCAGAGCACAAGCATAGAATATACACCTTCTAAAGTTTACCTTCACTTTCTTACCTTTGAGCCTCTCTCACACATTTCCCCCCCACATACTCAAATAAGTCTGATCCGTGTGAACAGTTAACCTATTCCAGAGAGCAAAACCTAATTTAAAACCAGAATATAGGATTAGCCCAATGCCTTGGTTTATTTCACCCATATTTTAAAACTGGGATTACTCAGGAGAACAAGCAAATTTGCACTAGAATTTAATTTCCACCTAAAAATATTTTAGAAGTTTAGAATAGGATGATACTGCCACATGGAACCACTTGTAAAACTCAGGGATTGTCTACACTCAGAAATAACTCTGATTCAACAATCTGTGACCAATAATTGGTGCAGTTTCATGTTCTGACTCCTAATTTCAGAGCAGGGCATTTATATTTTTATAATCTGAATTAAGTTGTTGCAGAATGGCCAGTTTGCCACAACAGAGTTAAGCAGAATCCAGCAGCCTTGCCATAGAGTCTAATGCCAGAAGAGATCACTGATCATTTAATATTACCTTCTGTATAACAGAGGCCAGAGAACTTGTCCCAAATAGTTAGTGTTTGAACTTTGCTCTGTATCAGTGACCTGTCCTCTTCATCCTTTACCATTCCCCTGATATTGTGTCATCTGCAAATTTTATCAGCAATGATTTTAAGCTTATTTCCAGCTCATTGATATAAATGTTAAATAGTATAGGTGTAGCAGGGCGGTCACCCTGCTCCGGTGAGCAGCCCTAGGAAAGGGCTGCCCCGGGGAGCCAATCAGGAGCGGGCTTGAGGCAGCCAATCAGGGCCAAGCTGGGAGTATAAGACAGCCTAAGGAAGGGAAGGAGCCGCAGCCGCCATGCTGCAAGCCTGGGAGGGAGGAGGAATGTTGGGGAAGAGGCGGGGCCAGGGTGGGGATTTGGGGAGGGAGCCAATGGGGGAAGGAGAGGGCGGAGCCGGGGCAAGGGGGGCCCGAGTGCCAGAGCGGAAGGGCAAATTTCTTCTTTGTCCAGTGTCCCAACCAAACATTGGTCGGGACGCGGGACAAAGAAGCAAATATCGGGACAGTCTGGTCACCCTAGCGACAGTATCGATAAAGCCCTTTATGCGTCACAATAGTCAACAGCTCTTGGGACTTTTCATCGACGTGCATCTGTAAATACACTTGACTCAGATCAATCTTACTGAATTTTTGTCCCCCAGCCAGGCCCGCAAAGAGGTCATTGATGTGGGGAAGCTGGTATTGCTCTGCTCACAACACCGGATTGACAGTGACTTTAAAATCACCACAAATCCAGAGGGAGCCATCTTTCTTCACTATTGGAATGATAGGAGTTGCCCATGGGCTATGAGTAACTGGTATTAGGACTCCATTGTGACCAGGCACTCCAGGTCCGCTTCAACTTTCGGCCTGATGGCATATGGCACAGTTCTGGCTTTCAGATATTTTGGTTGACTGTCAGGTTTAATGTTCAATGTCACAGTGATTCCCTTCATACTTCCCAGATCCTCTCCAAAATCAGCAGCATGTTTCCTTAGTATAGCGGTCAGACCAGTTTCTTCTTTAGTCATTTGGTGCACTTCTGGTCAGTTCAGCTGAATCTTCCTAAGCCAAGACCTACCCATTAAGGCTTGGTAATTACCTCTCACCACAAACAGTGGCAATTTAGCAGCCTGTCCATTGAGCTCCACCTTAACATCAGTAGTGCCCAACATGGGCACTGCTTCTCCCATATACGTCTTCAGAACAGTTTTTGTTGCCTTAAGCGGAAGATGCTGTAGCTTTTCTTTATACACAGTCTCGGAGACCAGCGAGATGGCTGCACCGGTGTCCAGTTCCATGCGTATAGGTTTGCTGTCCAACAATGGGGTTACCCAGTATTCATATGAGCCCACTGCCAAAGACAAAATGTGGAGTGGCACTTCTTGTGATGAGGTGTCTCCTTGGTCATCCTGGGTCTGCTCGATGGTATGCAGATTTCCCTTTTTGGTCGGTCAGACCACAGGCCTCTTTTTCTTTTGTTTACAGGCACACTCAGTGTGTCCCTTTTTGTCACAGTGTTGACACACCAGGTCCTTACACCAGCATTCTGATGCCTGGTGACCCGGCTTACCACAGCGGTAACATTCCCGACTCCCCACAGTTTTCTGGGTAGGTTCTTGTGACACCTTTTGCACCCTAGGAGATGCACCGATGTATGGCGTCTCCCTTGTAGCCAGTTCCATGGAGACCGCAATATCAACAGCCTTCTGTAAAGTAAGCTGAGCCTCTGTCAATAGGCGCGTCTGTATAGCTTCACTGTGCAGGCCACACACTAACCTGTCACGTAGGGCGTCATTTCATATCTCCTTAAATTCACAGTGTTCCGCAAGCTTTTTCAAAGTTGCTACAAATTGTACAACTGTTTTGTCTTGGTTTTGGTCTCAGCAATTACCAGTGGTTTTGGAGAAAAATGGGACCCCAGGATTTCCACAATATCACTGTAAGATTTGGTCTCAGGCTTAACAGGGTGTAGTAAGCTGCGTAGCAGGGAGTAGGTCTTAGCTCCTACAACACTTAAGAATACTGGCACCTTCTTCTCTTCTGTAATGTCATTTGAAATAACAAAAAGCTCAAAATGTTCAGTATAGTGCAATGGTACATATATAGTCTCCTCAAAAGGTTCCAGCGGCCTCATAAGTGTAGCCATGACTTTAGTTTCCATTTGCACAGTCAGTGCAAACAAACCAGTTCTCACGCCCTCTCCCCACTCCACCCGCCCCAACAACAAAAAGCATTTTTTTTTTTATACCTTGACTTCTACTTTCTTTCTGTTGCTGGGGCAGCGCAGGAATCCCACCTTCGTTGCCAGTTTGTTGTATCCTTGGGGGCAGCAGTTTTAGGAAGAAATCACTTGAGACTCAGAGAGCTGTAAACCTTAAAAGCAGCCATTTATTGCCACACACTGAACTAACCAAAACCCAGCCAAAACTGGCTGGGCTATCCCTCATAATCTACTCAGTTGCCATAGCAACAACAAGATTCTATTACCACAACAACCAAATACACAACAGGCACCTAAATCCAGTGTTGGCTCCCCTTCAATCCACCAAACTCCTGCTGAAATCTTTAGGTGTATAAAGTCATTTGTCATCTTAGTGTAAATTTTAGAGTAAATATTCCCACTCTGGGCATGTGCACTGCTGCCTCACTCTAGACAGACAGTCATCTATCTGCTGCTTAAGCCTCATGCAATCCATGAACCTGGGCAAGATAAGCATTCAGCCATTTAAATTGTGTGCAGGGCTGGATCTAGCAGGGCATCTGAGCATGCCTAGCAGACCAGGTCCTATTCAAAATCTGTCTGGAAGAGACAGTGGTGAAGGTGCCCACCTTATAACGTTTAGCCAAGTGGTTAAAGTGCTCACCTGGAATATGGGAAACCCAGCTTTGATCCCCCCTCTGTGCCAGATGGGGGAGAAGGGAGTTGTGCAATAACCATTAAGTTATGAGATATGCTGATGTGGGGTTTCCGCAATCTCTCCTATTGAAACTGTTGCACTGTGGACAAATAATGAAAGAGTGATTGGAGCAGGGGGACTGGACCCTGGATCTCGCACGTGGTGTCCTAACCACTGGCCTACAGAGTCATTCCCTCTAACTCTCTCTCTCTCTTGCCTAATGACTTCTCAAGTATTTATCCCTTGGATCCCTCCTTTTTGTGTGGAATAAGGCAGGTGCTTAATTCATTCCCTCAAAAACCACTTAGACACCTAAAAGGCCTGATTACATGTGGCTGATTCTCATTTACGAATCGTTAAGCAGGACTAGGGCCTCCCTGCAGCTCAGACTTAGGCCTTGTCTACACTGCCACGGTAAGTTAACCTAAGTTATGCAACTCCAGATATGTTATTCGTGTAGCTGGAGTCGACGTAGCTTAGGTCAACTTGCCACGGTATCTACACCACACTGCGTTGATGGGAGACACTCTCCCATCGCCTTACCTTACTCTTCTCGTTCCGGTGGAGTACCAGAGTTGACCGGAGAGCGCTCTACGGTCGATTAGGTGGGTCCTCACTAGACCCATCAAATCAACCCCTGCTGCATCGATCGCAGCAGCGTCGATCCCTGGTATGTGTAGACCATGGCCTGTCTTAGAGAAAGGCACAGGGATTAGCACACAGCCCTCTGGTTAGAATCTCCCAATGGTTATCTTACGCAGGTCCATGTCTCGTGTGCTGGCTTTTGTGGATCATATTTCAAGGTGCCGAGTTCTCCCCAGGTATTATATAGGGAGCCTAGCCTAACTTAGTCTTTGTGGATCGCAGAGTTGTTTCTATGATGTTCTAGGAGCCTAAAACTGAGGCACTGTGATGCTTAGAGATGCAATGCCTCAGTCCCTTCTTGGATCCTACCCTCTGTGCCTCAATTTGCCATGTATAAAGAAGGGACAATAGCACTTCCCTACAGCACAGGGGTTTTGTGACGAGAACTTTGCTAAAGCTTGTAAGGTGCTCAGATTCTATGGAGATGTGGGCCGTATAAGTACCAAAAAAGACACAAGAAAGATTATCTTCATTTGTTGCTGTTTAATCAGTGTTACTGGAATAGCTAAAGCAATTCCTTCTCTGTTTGTACTGGAAGTTAGTAAGGCAAACATAATAAAAAATAATATCTCCCTATCCCTTATTTCTCTTCAAATTATTAAGACAGAGATCAAAAGAATCTGTTCCAGATGTTATAAATGGTCCCAACCATAGCTATGCAATTCCAGGCAAGATAATTTACTATCTGCTTGTATCAGATAATTTGAAAATTACTTGTCTGAGAGGGATTGCTTATTGTAGCATGGCCATGGGTAGTGCTTCTACCAACACCACACCAGCTTTGGGTTAGTAGATGCTCATTAAGTGTAAAGGTACTTTAAAGAACAGAAAAATGTGTTATGCCTGTCTATTGCAACCCTTAAGTGTACTGCCTGAATTCTTGTCATAACACATTATTCTGAAAAGGAATAAAAATGATAGAGGTCTTTATTGAAATGCTTGTGATGATATAGCCTTAGAGGTTTACATGACCATAGAAGCAGACTTAAGTAAAAGGTCAGAGATGCCATGTTATTTTTAACTGACTTGTTTAATGAACCTAAAATCATGTCGAGAAAGTTCTATTTGTCACACACAAATGCTAAAATTTCCCTTGCACAAAGATCAGGAGCAATAGAAAATGTTTCATTCTCCTTATGCAGAAAATGTCTTTTTTTCCCCTGTATATGCCCAGTTATTCAAGCACTCGGCACTATACTGCAATATTGTAAAGGTAAAGAAATGAGGTTGGATCATCTGTTGGTTAAACCAGCCTAACTCCATTGAAATCAATAAACTGATGTCAGTTTACGCCAGCTGAGACTGAGGTCCATTCCCCTTAGTTCCATCAAAGAAATATTCTCATGTATTTTCTTTGGACAGATATTTCTTTTTTCATATTTCTTATCCATACTCTAGATCTCTCACACACATTCAATTACACACAAAGAATTCCCATTGACATTGAGGAGATGTTCAGGTGCAGAATGAGTGCAAAATATCAATAGCAGTTTATATAGAATATTTCTATCTGCTGAACTCAAAATGCTTTACAGATGTGTTAGTAAGCTACAATGAGCCTCACAATATCCCTGTATAACCTCTTATTGCTGTCTTTGGGTGACGCGGTCCCTTTAAGAAGGAGCAGGACCAGTGCACTCTTGCAACAGCTGACTCAAAAGAGCTTTAAAAGAAAGCACCTGGGCCTACAAAAGGGTGAGGGATTCAGTGAGTCATAGTTAGGAATCAGCAGTATTATAACAACATCATTGTTGTTGTCATCCCATGGGAGGCGTGGCTGTGAGAACCTGAGAGGCAGAGGGATCAAAAAACAAACAAACAAACAAACCCCTTGAGAAATTGTAGTCCAAGGTGAGGTAAGCAGCTGTATTTGTGTATCTTTTAAGTTTGAACAATAAAACTACCTCAAAGAGATTGGGTGAGGAAGTGGGTTATTTGTGCTAGAGGGGAGCTCTGCCTTGGAAAATGCAGGTGGGCAATCAGCCCCTGGAATTGAGGGGAAACTGAAGTTTGAGTCTGACCAATATCCCGCCTAGTTTAGGTGTCCCGGACCTGATAGAGCCAGAGTATGTGGAAGCTTGTTTTGCTAAAGGAAATCCCACTCTTCTAAGTTGGTGCATGGAGGGATAGCAGCAACTTCAGGAGTTCCTGCTTCTGTTTCTGCAGGCAGTCAGAAGATGGAAGCAGCGGGAGGTGCAGCCAGATCTGTGGGATCATATTGAGGAACAGCAATGCTTCCTGGAGACTCTGCAGAAGGAAAGGATCAGAGAAGGAAAGAGGACTTCGAGGACCAGGAGGCTCGAGGTGCAGCAGATGGTATGTTTTGCCTGTGAGTGAGTGAGACATATAAGAAATGTTTGCCCCCATGTGAACTATGCCTTTAAGACTTGCTCAGTTATGCAGAGCACAGAAGAAACTAGAGAGACTGTGGGTGGTACTCTGCCTGTTGCTCAGGCCCAAGAAGGGTCAAGGATGGTGCAGTTCTCAAGGACCATATGTTTTTGTTGGGGGCTGGGGGAAGAGAATCTTGCCTGACTAAGATCTCAGACTATGGAAAACTTGGACACCAAAGGTTTGGGTTCTCCAGGTGGCAGATTGATCATGGGAAGGACTTGACTAGGAAGGATAGGAGATGGCCGGAGTGCTTCAGGTGGGATGGAACAGGTGGGTTTGACCTTGAAGGATAGATTTGGGAAAGTGGAGTCTGTGGGATGAGGAGAGCCCTGCATACTGAGGGAAGTAATTCCCAAGGCAGAGAGGCTGGGAGGGAGAGGGTGCAGCAGTCCTACCACAGAGGCCAAAAGAGATTAAGGCCAAGAGGCAATCTACAGCACCAGAATCTCCTAGGGCAGGAGAGTGCTATAACCTGCTGGCAGAGGTACAAAGGCAGGGGAGACAGACATCCTCCACTAACTAAGGTTGGGGTTGAGCTGCAGAGGATCAGGCTCCAGGTGGAGAAAATGCAAAGAGAGGATGGAAGAGGAGGCTAATGAGCTGAGAGAGAGCTCATTAAGAAACCAACACAATTGCAGGCTTGGGCAGAGGGTTGGGAGTAGAAGAAGAGGAAAAGTGTCTGTGAGAAGGGCACATGGATGTTGACAGCAGAAAAAAATGGACTCTGCAGTTATGGCAGCACCATTTGGGGTTGCTTAATCTGTACATACAGCACTGAGAGGAGAGGATATGAGAGGCCTGCTCTCCTTGGCATAAAAGCATTAGGTGGCACTTGTTGCTTTGGAAGAAGCCAGGCAGCAAGCCCAGAAAAAGGAGGCGGAAGTTGCTGAGGGAAAAGTGAGAGCTGAAGTCCAGATCAAGTTCCAGGAGGATGAATGGGATTTGAAACAGGGCATGCAAAAGGAGCTCCGAGGGAGAGATGAATTACTCTGTGAAATCTCCCAGCTGAAGGGAGAGCTGGAGCAAACAACAGGCTGGAAAGCAGACAGGGAAACGCTGGAGAAAGAAGTGAGGCTCTGTTAGTGGTGCTCAGTTGAAGGTATGGCTTGTTACACTGCACAGGACCTGGAGTGGCATAGACTAGGGACTCATTCCCTTCAGAACTGGGGTTAAGGTCTGTGTGGAACCAAGGGAACCCTCTGGGGGGTATGGAATGTTTTGTGTTAAATATATTGTGGGAAGAAGGTTTTGGTTTGGGGGTCTACCATGCAAGAGATCTGGTGTAAGAATGGATTGTGTAAGGCATGTCCTAGGGGTGGGCAAGCCCCTAAGAGGGGAAGAGTGTCACAAGGTGATACTGTCCCTTTAAGAGGAGCAGGACCAGTGCACCTGTACTGCATTAGCTGACACAAATGAGCTTTAGATGAGGGCAGCTGGGCTTCCAGGAGACTGGGAGACTCAGTGAGTCAGAGCTAGGAAGCAGGGGCAGCAGGACTGCTCAGGGGAAGGAATCTGGGGATTGTAGCCCAGGGTGGGCTGAGGAGCTGTTTGTTATGATTAAAATTGCCTGCAAGAGGCTGGGTGTTGCAAACTGGGGAGAAGCCCTGCTTTGTTACAATAATACAATCCCCATTTTACCCATAGCAAAACTGATGCCTAGAGAGAGTAAGTGATTTGCCCTTGGTATAAAGAGAATTACAAGCTAAATTAGAAACAGGACCTGGAGTCAAGGCACTTGGATTCTATGCTGTAACTGTGGGAACACGCTGCATTTTATTTCCTTTAGATACATCTAGTTTTCAGAACAGGAAATCTCTTTCTATCACTTCATTGTTTTCTCTCATTCGCACATCCAAGTGGCTCAGCAAGTCTGAGGAAAACATTTGAAAGAGACCAGACTCCACAGGACAGAAAAGCTGTTGCAGTACCCAAATGATGACAACATTTCAAATGCTCACAATGAGAAAAAGAGTCATTCTTGTGCAGACGGGGGGAAAGGTAATCTTTAGTGAAACAGGAGTCTTTTCTTTAATGGATTTACGCTGCATGCTGCCTCTATTTACCATTGCACAAAAAAGGAGGAAACTTTTGTCTTGGTTTTGCTTCTCACATGTTTTTATTCTTGCTGGCAGTGCCCATGATGGGCATGGGTAAGGAAATATCTCCTGGCTTTCCATGCCAGTGGTTTTGTTTATGTACAAATCCTACAGGCAGAAAAGCTGCCATAGAATGCTGCTTTTTGGATTATCCTGAACAAAGGGAAGGGGCTGGGTGTGCATAGGGAAGAGTGCGTAATGCCAACAAATATCACTGAAGGAATTCAAACTGCCTTATTATTCTGTTATGCCCAACATATGGCTAAATACTACAGCATGAATGTATTGCTCCACAATGCCACTGATGAAATCCCATTACAGTATGAATGTCCAATATGCTGATTAAGTATTTACAAAGAAAGCCAGGTTAAAGCCGTTATTTATAAAATGTGATCTGTGTTTATCTTGACAACCAATCAGGATATGCTTATAGCGTAACCACAATGCACTTTTTCAGTGCTCATAATTAAGGAAACAAACCCGGAATGTCCTATCTGAAATAGAGTAGGATTGAATGGCTGTTATAGTTGCAATGTATCTTGGTACTTCCCCCGTATGAAGGGAATACAGCAGATATGAAGTATGAACTTTTCAATGGTTACATAATGGTAGCAATAAAAGTACAGTTGTGCCTTGTGTCAGCTTTTTACAGCATGTTCCTTCTAAGTTCCATTCACCAATCTGACTAGATTAGCTACCAGTATTACAGCTACAGAGGGGTTTATACCTTTTAAAATCACTGGAGGAACCTGGGCTCTTTATAAGCATACACATATATTCTTAAGGTGAAAACATACTAATAATATTAGCGGCATGCAGATTCTTTTAATCTTAGCTAAGATGTTTCCACAACACCAAAAAGGGTTCTGGTAGAAGTCAGTCCTTCATTCTCCATAAAGGGTTTCTTTTTCTGTGGTTAGCAGCTCCATCAGAGGTTAGTCTTTCCTTTACTGCCCTTCGATTGGCAGTCTCCAGGACAAGTAATCCACAGACTATGGGCGCCGCTTCAGAGCACTAGGATTTTACATAACTTTGAGTGGGGAATTTGCATTCATCTCCCCCACTAGAAATAGAATATACAATCCTGGCCAGCAGTAATATATAAATGGACCCCAAATCTACATACACTTAATTCAATGAAGTCTCCCAAGGTAATTGCAAAATCTGTCACAACTCAATCTAAGATTTTTTTTCAGGGGAGCCATGTGTCTCCACAACTTCCTAGCGGGCCTGCGTGTTCTCTTCTAGCTTCTCTTCAGATGTGTGGGGTGGATCTGGGAATTAACTTTCATTTGCAAAGCTATGTGTCTTCCCCCCCCCCCCCAAGGTTCTATGAATTGTGATGTTTTACAGTTCATAATTGTCTGTTGGATAAGGCAAGAGCCTGTGAGTCAGGACTAGAGCTGGTCACTTTAGCAAGAGAGAAGGGTTTAGTGGAACTGTGAGACGCCTCAAGGAAAATAAGTCCAGTTCCAAGATAGAGAATGTTCGGTGTTTGTTCCCTGCAGAAACAGTCTACATGTGCTGGTCTACATCCTTTGGTGTATTAATGCACTGCTCCACTGGAACAAACTGGGGTAAAGTCACTTATTCTAGCCACCCAGGATCATCTCAGTATGTGGTGATCCCCTGCAAGAGGTCTGGCTTGGGGACAGCGTGATCTCTGTGCTCCTGCCATCTCCAACTGCTGTAATTTGTCAGATTCATGTGGCCAGCCCAAGTTACAGCAGCCTTCAGAATACCATAGATGCTTGAAACTACAAAATTTTTTGTAGAACGTCATTATCACTTGGACTTGAGTGAGTACAATGGCATTAATAAGCCTCCTCGTGAAAAGTGCTGTGAGATCTCACTACCCCAGGTGTTGAGAATTTTGGTTACTCACGTCATCTGAAAGCTGGATTAAATACAGATCCAGAAATAAATCAATAAATAGAACATAGCCTGACAGTAAGAGCAACTAGTTCATAAATGGCCCTCTTGTTCCTTCAGTGTGTCTCACTCCACTGTTAACTCTTTTCACAGGCCTGGTAGTCATGTCACATCCTGTACTGTTCGTGCTTTGTTACCAGTGTTATCAGTATCTGGCAAAGGACCACATTGATCACTTCTGACACAGTTTAAAATAGAATCCTACCCACTTGTCCCTGGAATGGCTTGCATCTGTTAAAAATCACCACCTACTGCACTAAAGCTAGGAGAGCTTGAAGGGCCCCCTGATGCCTAGTGCTCTCTGTTCCTGTCAAGATGAGATCAACTTCTTGGCTGAGGTTCTGTGCTGACCTCTCAGAGATACAGGACAGAACTCTCTGGCCAGCAGGAGGATGGGGGTGAAGATGGCTTTAAGCCACCTTTGCACCCTCCTGCTCTTGGGTTGCTCCAGGGACTGGAGAAACCCATGGCATAACTCGGCCAGTTCTGGGATCTTGTTCAAATTACAGCAGCCTCCCAGGCTGCCCTACAGGGAGTAACCCTGCTCAAAATCTCTGCAGCACTGGGTGATGTTACTTCACCTTGAACCCGCCTTTTTGCCCCCCAGCCATGGTCCTGAGATGCCCTTTATGCCAGGGTTTGTGATGGGCTCCTTGGAATGAAGGCTGTATGCTGCATTGTCTGTGCCAGGGCGATCCACCCCCAGCCCCAACTGGGGCTTTTAGGGCCCCTTTACCTCTCTCCAGTCCTCTGACCTGACATAAAGGGGTTGGAACAGGTGTGATCATCTTACCCCTTAGTTTTAATGTCCATTGGCTTCTGTTCTGCTTATTCGGGCTTAGGAGTTAACGTTTCATATGTGGCTGTTCTGCAGGGTGTCAGCTGATGTGCTGAGCTGCATTCATCTTTATATAAATGTATATTTAATTGTGACAGTTGAGAAGTAGAGATATAAAGCTGACTGACTGACGACTCGCAACAGGGAGATGAGCCAATACATCTCTATATTGGGAACAACCAGGCTTCAGATAGCATTGTCCGTGGCATTGTGCCTGCCCTCAGCCTCCTGGATGCCACAAGGAAGCACTTCAGTGAAGGGCAGAAGCTGAAAAACGTTCCCATAAGTTTGTAAGAAATCATGAAACGGCCCAACAGTTCTGATGGGGACTCCCTCTTGGTGAATCATTACCAACCTATAAATCCAGAGTCTAGCTGCATGAAAGGAAAGACGCAGTCAGAAATCTCACCACTTTCCTCAGTCTGTTAAGTATTGTGTTAACCTTTGTAGATATACTGCAGCCCTACTGGGATTTTTGTGGCATCTGGTATAAACCCCACATAATAGCAGCTCTTTCACTTCTGTTCAATACTTAGTCCCATCCATATACTGTGGCATTATATTCATCAACATCAGGGGCATCATTTGCTAAGAGTTAAGGGGTAAACTTGCTCCCCCCACCTTGGTTTGCCCCCTTTGACTCTTCATAGGTCTATATGCTCCACTTCTTGTTTCCCTCCACCCCCATCTTTGTAGGATATAATGTCATGTATAATGTTCTATGTGCTAACACAACTTTGCTTCCCCCCAGAACTTTTCTGAAATGATGCCCCTGCTTAGGATTCATAACCCACAGTGCTTTTTATCTATTAAATGTTCAATTATTCAATGGGAAATGGAATTTTTGCAGGCATACAAATGGATTGTGGAAGCAGCGTTTGAAGAGGATTCTGTAAATGGACTCACTGTAATTTCTGAACCTTGAGATATTCTGTGTGTCTCAACAAGACAGTTGCCTTTTTTTTTTTTTTTTTTTTTTGGAAACTGTATATTTGGCTACCATGGACCACTTGCTTGGTAAATCCCACATGAGGAAGGGAATCGCTGGGAGGATATTTGTGGCGATTATCCCACCAGGGACATAATGTGGGACAGGATTTGTTCCCCTGCCCCAGGCCAAATAGGATTTCGGGACCACTCAGGCCTCAGATCCTGTTAAGTTTGTACACTGTTAAACAGAAGTTGTATTAACATAAATCAAATACTCTTTCTGAAAAGTTGCAACATAACACTATTTTGAGTCTTAGACTCCATAACAATACCACCCCCTAAAATAGAAAGGAACATCCCAACCCACCACAATCTAAGCTGGATTCTTTGGGACAGACTGCTGAGATGCAGCTTACAGGCTTCCCTATAGAGTCCCCTGGCCTGCAGGCAGGACCGGGAACAACACGGCCCCCTGTGCAAAACACACACTCTTAAAGTGATAGCTTGCAATTCCAGCACAGCCCTTAGTACGCCACAGGGGGGTAGGGTCATTTGTATTCAAGTCATGTGTCTTTACACCAACTCTGAGCCCTGATGGTTCCCCCAGTAGCTGCCTGCACCCGGGTTCTCTAGTTACATGATTGCAATGGAGCTATGTTACCAAAGACCTCGCCCTAGGAGTAGGGCTCTGTCTAGGAGATAGTACATCTTGGGATGTATTATCTTTATTTTTTTTTTCCTGGGGGATCGCCTCATGGCTACTGTGGGGAGGGGGAATGTGCTGTTATCATCCTGCCCAGTCTTCCTCCCCTCTCTTGGACAGTCCCTGGAGATGTGGAAGAGGAGATGGATGAGCACTTTCCACACAGGAGGAAGAGAAAACCCATGTGTGGATAATGGTCTCCATATATAGATCTGGGAGGAACAGTTAGGGTCCCTGGTGTGTTGTTGGTTTTTTTTTTTTTTTTTTTTTAAGCTAACATGGTGATGGGAAACTTAGCAATAATCTTGTTTAATATTTCTTTACAAATAGTAATGAGTATAAATCGAATATGATGTTTCAGTAGACATTCATTCATAGTGCAAAGTGTATTTCTGTCATTCTCCTTTAACTGGGCCTTATTCTGGAGAAATGTTACATGTCAGTTACACGCAAATCAGCATAGGGGAGCTGGGAGTCCTCAGGTCTGTTGTCTCCCCTAACAATGCTGATTTCATTATTAATAACCCTTTGTGCGGCTATCACACCTTTCAGTAAAAGAACTCAAGTGTTCTCCAAACACTAATTAAGATTCATAATATCCATGCAGCAGAAACTAGGAGTGCCCAAAATCTTGAGTGGGGATTTATGCATTGGCCTTGGGCTAATTCAGGGGCTGGGGGAAAATCATTCCTTTTGCACTATATAATAAAAATATAATTTTAGCCTGGGACAGCTGCTGACACTTTCCCCATTTAAAAAACTAAAATAAAAATCCCTGTGTAAAAATCTGAGTTAGTGATACGATAGTTTGCTTGCTATAGGTACAAACTTCACAGCAGACAGTGGCTCTTGTCAAACGGGGCAATAGTCTGTTAAGCAGTTCCCTTCAATGCCTGACTCTTTTGCCTAATGCTATGTATGCAAGCTTTCCTTCTAACCTACAAGAGACGGGGGAAGTTCTGGTTGAGCAACTATGAAGGAAGGGGAAGGGTCCCTAGAGGACGAAGGGAACAGGAGAAAAACTTAGAAGCCTGGATGAGAGAGGGTCTGGCAGGAAAAAGTCCAAGAGAGAGCTGGGCAGCAACCTGGTAATTTGAACCTTAATGAGCAAAACTGCTGACAGAGAGAACCTGGAAATGAAGAAATGGAAGCACAGTGAAAGAAGTGTCTGGAAGCACAGCCACCTGAGAACCAACTGTTTTTCATTTCTTGATTTCTGACCCAGTTAAGGTGTTAACTCAGGATTCTTTATTGAGCCCCATGTTTTCTGAGCATGCATCCACTTGCACGTCTTCTAATGAATATTTTTCAGCATTGGCTAGGCTGATCACCCATTGCACTAACTTGCTGCCTCTCCCTGCTCCATCCTTCTGTCCTGTCAAAGGAATTTTGTTTTATATGGTAGATGTTCAGACCTGCTTGTCTACAAACATTCTTGAAACCATGTATGTTTGTTTGTTTTGTTTTCTAAAACAGGATTCGTTATATATAATATATATTTGCCATTACCTTCTCCATAGCTGATTAATGCTTTGCTGTCTTCAGGAAACATTTGTGAGGAAATCTCCATTATCTCAACTTCTGACTAGTGAATGACTTTGCTTTGATCTAATTTCCAGATGCTAAGAGAGCATGTCACAGAAGCACAGAAGGTGATCCTATCCATATGGAAATTGCCCATCCATCGCTTCATGTAGTTGAGGTGTAGCCATCTTCTCATCACTTTCTTCCCCTCATGACTAAAGCCCTGTCAAAATGCCATCTTTGCCAAATCAAAGCCATGTTCGATTAATATGAATGAAGTAAAAGCCTCTGTGGATACCCTTTTAATACTCACATACTGTTAAAAAGGGTTTAGTCTGGGATTTTTTTCATTTAAAAACATGAACAACAAAAGCCTCTCCTCTAAAAGGGGGATTTGTAATGGAGGTGCTTTAAGGAGACGGCTTTAATGACAGCAAATTGCCAGTATAACACGGCATGAAATACAGCAGATAATGCTTCTGACATGTCTGAGGCGCTAAATATTTTGAGCAGGAGAAAGAACCATGATAATAGTGGTGGATATTTGTTTTGCAATGGAAAATGCTATAATAGAGGCCCTTATAGTAATGAAGTGTAAATGTTAGGAGTCAGTTATTGCCTTTGTGCTGTTAGTGAGTTTTATTTAAAAACTGGATTTAAATGAAACAAGTGTGTGTTTAAAATGTGTGTTTAAAAAATACGCTTAACTTAACTCCTGTCTCTCCACAGCACAGACGCTAGCCAGTGGCCTCATTGCATTGCCTTGCCTGTGTAACTGAGCACTATTATCTTAAAGGGGCCAGTCTCGAATCCGCCCTAGAACAAAGACTTCATACCACAATACTTATACCATGAGCCACTAGATTCTCCCTGCTGGCCATTGACGTTAGTGGGCTTTGGATCAAGGCCCAGTTCAAGCGTGTGTTTTAAAATGGACTGTGCTTTTTTTCTATTTTAATAGTTCACTGTCCTGTTGTTGCTTGTAGTACCATAGCACCAAGATTGGCCTCATGTGCTATGCATTGTATGTATTCATAGGAACAATACCTGCCTTGAAAGGCTAACAGACTACAGGTACGTCTACACTGCAGCCAGGAGCATGTTTCCCAGCTCAGGTAGATGGGCATGAGCTAGCCCTACTTGAGCTGACATGTTAAAAATAGCAATGTAGCTAGCAGCAGCCTTGGCTAGCCACCTGCGTACATGCTTGATCAGATGCTCTGGCTACGTACTCAGGTGGGTAGCCTGAGCCACTGCCCATGCTACCCTAGTTGCACTGCTATTATCAGCATGCCGGCTCGAACAGGGCTAGCTCATGCCTGTCTACCTGAGCTGGGAAACAGCCTCCCCCATGCAGTATAGATATACCCTCAGTAATTCGGGTGGACAAAGGGTGGAAGTGGGGGAAAAAGATCAAGTGATTTGCCCAGGTCACAAAGGTGAGTGGCAGAACTGCTCTCATCAGCATCTTATCCACTGTGCCATGTTGCCTCCCTCTGGTCTTAGCAAAGCAGAGAAATGTGAAGTTGACGTGTTTAGCACGCACATAACTCTTGTGTTTTACGTGAGGGAGCTGAAAAGAGGATCACATCAGTTGAAATAAGAACATGATAAATGTAATTGGAACAGCTTGCCTCTTGAGTGCAAGACCCATTCATGTTCTTGTGCATATAGCCTTTGTGATAATGCACGAGAAAGGTAGTGGTGGGGAAATATACTCTTGGAGGAGCTGCTCTGAATGTCATTAGGTTCTTGGTGTTTACAGCCATGTGAAAATGAATCTGACATGGTTTATTATGGAGTCAGTGAAACAGCAGTGTATGAGTTAGCAGAAAAACTGTCACTGGCTATTGTGCTGCTGTGTGTGTACTGAAAGCAGTCTTAGAAAATGAATGTAAAACAGGGGCTGGGATAACCTCTTCTGGGACTGTTAATAACTGGTACACAATCCACACCTACTTGTGGTTAAGATGGGAAGTATCAGGAGTGCTGTTTATTATATTGCACATACCCACTCAGCTCTGTAACTAAATGGGGACTATGACAGATTTTCATGCAATCATCTCCCAATGCAGTTTTGGAAACTTATTCCAAGTTAAATTGAAGCTTTGCTAAGCTGGGCCCATCCTTTGAGTGAGCAATCATGAGCTGGTGTATAGATTTTTGGCATCAAAATAATGCAGATATAGTGATGTGGGGTTAGGCTGTGGCATCAAATGAGGCTTAGCTGTTGTGACTTTCTCATTCTGAGTTTAATCAAACTTGAAACCCAAAGTGAAACCCAGGAGTCAGTGAACCCACGTGGACTGAAACCAAAGGAAATGTTAACACAACTCTATTCAACAGAAAAATTGCTGAGTGTTGCACAGCTCTACGAAGTACCACTGCAGAGAATGACAAAAGTAACGGAGATCCAGTACCTGGAATACCTATGTCAATTCCCATAAGTCAATAAAGTTTAGAGACATTGTTTCAAGTGTAATGCTTTAGTTCCAGGTCTGCTAATGTCAATGTAGTGACTACTGAAATCAGGCATCATAGAGATTCGGTATGAATAAATAGCCAATATTACTGAATTCAGAAACAATCTCTTACCTTCAGACAGCTGTACTCATCCATATCTAGTGTTACTTGGGGGATTACAGAACCACTGGAATTATTATTGCATTTACAAACCTATCAAATCAATCAAGATTGTGACACTCAAAATGTACAATCTCATAAACCCAGACACATAAGATCTGATTTTGCTCTCGCACCATATTTATGTTTTTGGGCTTGTCTTCACTACAGCCGGGAGCTTGAGGTAGTACACCCCGGTTACTGCACTTGAACTAGCCTAGCTCAAGTGAGATTGACCACACTTCAAACCAATCTGGGCACGCCCCAGAGTGATTAGCAGCACAGTGTTGGATGAGCTGCTGGTGAATTGTGGTAACTCAAGCAGCTGCAGCCCCACTGTATTGTTAGCCTGAGTTATAGCAGCATTCAAACTTTACCCACCCCCAATGGTCCAGCTAGCTCAAGCTTAAAGCACCACTTAACTCAAGTTTGATATTTTTGTGTGTGGATGGGAGTCAAGTTAGGAGTAACATGAACTATAACTTGGAGCTAACTGCCCAGTGAAGACACCCCCTTAGTGTAAGTGTGAGCAGATTCAGACCATACTTTGTAAATGTAATAGCAGTTTCTTGTATAAGAACCAAGCCAAAATACAGTAGAAACTCAGAGTTACGAACACCTCAGGAATGGAGGTTGTTCATAACTCTGAACAAAACGTTATTGTTCTTTCAAAAGTTTACAAATGAACATTGACTTAATACAACTTTGAAACTTTACTATGCAGAAAAAATGCTGCTTTTAACCATTTTTATTTAAATCAAACAAGTATAGAAACAGTTTTCTTACCTTGTCAAATCTTTTTTAAAAATTCCCTTTTATTTTTTTTACTAGTTTAACAAGTACTGTACTGTATTTGCTTATTTTTGGGAGAGGCGGGGGGAAGGGGACAGGGTGGTCGCTGCTGCTGCCTAATTGCGTACTTCTGGTTCCAAATGAGGGGTGTGATTGTCCAGTCTGTTCATAACTCTGGTGTTCATAACTCTGAGGTGCTACTGTAATGTAGATAATATAGATTCTAGGACTGGAAGGGACCTCGAGAGGTCATAGAGTCCAGTTCCCTGCCCACATGGCAGGACCAAATACTGTCTAGACCATCCCTGATAGACATTTATCTAACCTACTCTTAAATATCTCCAGAGACGGAGATTCCACAACCTCCGTAGGCAATTTATTCCAGTGTTTAACCACCCTGACCGTTAGGAACTTTTTCCTAATGTTCAAGCTAGACCTCCCTTGCTGCAGTTTAAACCCATTGCTTCTTGTTCTATCCTTAGAGGCTCCCATGACTTAGGCCACCAGGGCTGTCTAAATTACTCCTGGAGTTTCTCCAGCAACTGGAGTAGCTCAAGATGAAGATGACACAAAGGTTACTTATAGCCACCTTTAGCTTTGCTTCCCTCTGGACTGCAAATTGTGTGCTGTGCCTCTTAAAGGCACAGAACAAACTGTCTCCCCTAGTTTATATCCCTTGTAAAGCTATTGGGTTTAAAAAAATTTTTTAGCCCTTTCTATAGTAACTGGATGTCTTTGTTATCCATATAAATGTGCAAATCCATGGATCTGACCAACTCAAGGTTATTATGGAAAAATTTGGAACCAGATCTGTATCCAAATCTAAGTGTGTGGCTGCTCTTTGTTTATAAGGTAGGCTGAACAAATATCCTACAATCAAAAACTCCATCTCTTCCACAAGGTTTGGACCTGCAACCAAAATTAGCAGATTGGGTCCATTTCTTACACTGAACCTCTCTGGACTTGAAGCAAGAAGCAGCATACAAAATTGTTTATGCTTCTTCAAACTTTATCTGAATCTGGAAGTATCAAGAGAACTCTGGCTCTTTCCTGAGATTTCAGGATTATGCTGCAAGAGCTAACTGGAAGCAGGAATTGCAGAGACTCACTTATATATAATATATGTGTGTGTGTGTGTGTATATAAATATATATTTTTAAAGGGTTAAATCTTTGTTGCTTCTAGTACCATTCGTATATAGTCTGCTCTTAGAACTGCACTATTTTTTCTAAGTTCTCTAATTTAAATTTACTTTCTCTTGTTGAGAACTGTACTTTATTATTACAACTTTCATTTCCTTTGTGTTTTATGTTTTATTATCAGCAGCCTTTTTTGTTCTGATTTTTTTTTTTCTTCAGTGATATTAATAGGAGCGGAAGATAGTTTTGTGGTTTAAAATCTAGACTGGGACTTTAGGAGATCTGGGTTTAAAACCCAGCTCTGCCACCAACTTCCTTTGTGATCTTGAGAGAGTCATTTAATCTCTCTGCTTTAATTCTCTGTCTGTAAAATTCACTTTATATCATCAGCTTTTTGTTACAGGGACTCTCTCTTGGCATCTGTATGTCCAGTTCCTAGCACAATGGGGTCCTGATCTTGGTATGTGCTTTTAGGGGCTACTGTAATACACAAATACATTGATAGTGCTGCATTTTTTCATCTCACTGATATAAATATGTGGTGCTATATGTAAGGGATTCAAAAGTGGAACTGTCAAATAACTTCGACAATCTACTTGGCCAACACTTGAAAAGGTTTCCAAGTTAGTAAGGTTAGGAGGGAGAGATGATGATGGAGAAATCCACAAGTAATTAAAAAAATATTGAAAAGATGCTATCCTGCCTTGGCTACAAAGTATTATTCCTTCACTGGCAGGTTTCTCTTTCAGATTAAACAACTGAATAAAATGCATCAACTCTGGGAACATTTTTTTTAACAGGCAAACATCACTGAGTTTGCAAGTTTTTTCTAAATGAGCTTAGACAAATTATTCATTGGAGTGTGAATCTCTTTGCGGCTTATTCAAAAGGAACCTTTTTTTCCCCTTTTGTAACATGCTATTCTACGATGAGTGAAATATCATAATCCAACACCTTTCCCCAACTGAGTGGAGGGGAAGGGTTCTAAAGAAAATAGAGCTGCTTGAGATCTTAGATAGACCTTGCAAGGAACAAACTCATGAGCAATGGCCTAGTTGCACATATAATACATATAAAAAATCATATTTGCTCCATCAACTTTCACTGGGACCTGCCATAGATCATACTTCTTTCAAAGCAACAGAGAGAAATAAATCAATAGCAGTCCCTTGTTGTTTGCATTAAAACTGAATCCACACCATCTCTATCCTTCTAATGAAAGTGAAAAATTCTCTTTGCATGTGCACTCGCTCACATAGGAAAACACCAGTACATCACAAACAAAACTCTTTGACTGTTTGAAATATGAGACCTTATTAATGGCAAAGGGGAACAAAATCTTTAATCTGAATATTTAAAGCCAGATACTCAGCTGCTGTATATCAACATAGCTTCATTGCCTCAATGGAGTAATGTCTATTTACCCCAGCTGCGGATCTGGCCCTTAGGTGTATTTCTAAAGGATAAATCACATTCCCCCTGATTTCTAGGAGAGTTGGCTTTTTGATATTTTATTAATATCATTGCTAAAAGATGTGATGTACAAGAGATGTCTTTCAAAACCAGTGCTGAAATCCCCTGACTGACTCCCTAGCTCCCTCTAATATCTATTTATAAGGCTTATACCAAAACAAACAAAGCATTCTGGTCTCTGAGAGTATAGAGAAACTTTTTATTCATCCTGCAAGGCACTGGTTTGACGGCACGGCAAACTGAAGTTCTCTCTTAATTCACAGAGCTTGTGCTGTACAGGCATGGGTAGCGACAGTGCAAGCTGCCCATCACTTCAAGCCTGACTCACGTTTAGGGGTATGACTGGTGTGACATTCAGTCCCTGGCATTTCTGTTGAGATTTATCTGTGGTGGGGGTTCGAAAGAGCTGGGGTGACATCCTCCTCTCTGTCAAGTCAAAGGTAAAACTCTCTGGCTACAGCAAAGACAGGATTTCACTGTGATGTGTCATTCCATATTCTTTATGAACATATGCTTATAATACATGGATCTGACATACCTGAGATATACTTTATGCAAGATGGCTCAAGTGATATATCATTGGACAGGTTGTGATTTACTGATGTGAGTATCCAGTTTGTGTGCATGTATCATTTCTGTATCTGAAGTTAGGTATATGGACTATGTAACAATTACAACTGGATGTGCATTGGGAAGACACCCACCAGAGGACAGACTATCAGATTTGATGAGCCATCAGGAAGGAACAACAAAACCATGAAGATGCTAATCTCTCTTCCTCTTGGGAGGTGTCCTGGGACATAACTGTGACACTACTAGGTCAGGTGGTCTTGTCACCTGAATATCATCTTGGACTTCTTGTAACTTTCCACTGAAAGGGAAGCGGGAGGGGGTCAAGTTTGGGAAACAAAGGATTCCCGCCTTATGTAAATCTTATTTAAGGGTGGGAAGTAAGGCAAAAGGGGACTCTCCTATTTTGCCTACCCAAGAAAGAAGACTGCTGAAAGTACATGAAGGGACAGAGAAACCAACCTGAAGGGAAAGGCAGGGGTGAGTCCAGACTGAGACGGGTCCAGTCTGTAAGAAAAATAACTGGAACTCAGAGCTACAGGAACTCTGCATCCTGCCTAATTCAATATTTAGGGTGAGAAATTACATTTTTATAACCTGTTTCTTAAGTATATTGAGCTTAGCTTGCGTATTCTGTTTTTATTTGCTCAGTAGTCTGCTTTGTTCTGTCGGTTACCTCTTATATTCACTTAAAATCCAACTTTTGTAGGCAATAAACTTATTTCTTGTTTGTAATAAAACCCAGTTTCTGTCATTTCTAACGGGGAGGAGGATGAAAAGTTGTGCGTACCTTCCTCCATATTGAGAGAGGAGGTGGATTTCATAATATATTTTAGGCCTGCACTCCAAGGGAGGTGGTCACATGAGTGCTGAGGGCAAGTCCCTTAAACTGAGCCTTCCCAGAGCTGATCTGTGTCTGTGGCGTTCTATAGTTGGGTGTGGCCCTGCCTGTGTGTGTGCTGGAGGAGGCTTCATAGCTTGCCTCACCAAGACAGGTAAAAAGGGTGCCCAGGCTGGCAGTCCAGGCAGGCTCAGTGGTATCTCAGCACATAAGATGGCACCCGAATGGGGGCAACCTGCCACATTCATCTCTGGACTAAAAGAAGGAAACTAACTAATACCAATTAATTTCAAATAAGCCACCAAACCACTGTCTGATAATGGTAACTCCTGGTTACGGAGAATGTGGAGTAGATTTTAAATGATGCTCTGTTACATCAATTCTAGTGTAAATCTGCAGTAACACAGTTGAGAATGAGGCCATGCTCAAGAGAGAACGAGCTTTGTAACTCCTTAAATAAGATGGAGGATTATTACCTCATGGCTCTCACTCCCCATCCCAGCCAAAACACCAAAGATCTGTGAAGTCTTAAGGATAAATCTTGTTAGCAGCAGTCATAACTCTGAAGAAGAGCACTCTGTGAGAAATCCTGGCCCAACTGAAGTCTGTGATGCCAGGATTTCACTTTGCATCACATGAAGATAGTCAAAGTTCCTCTGAACCAATGGCTCATCAGAGTGATACAATTAAGACACGTCCATTTCATAGTCACCAGCACAGAAGGGAGTGGATCATCATCACATCCGACCCCCTTTGGCTACTCTAACCCAATGGGTCAGATATCTGTTTTACTGCTAAGTGAAATAGAAGTGGCCTTTCAGTGCGAGATGAAGCCCGTGACCTTCAGAATTGTAGCTGAGTGCCTTAACCACTCAGCCACCACCTCAGTCAAGTGAAATTATATTATATATTTCCTTTGAGGCATCACTTTAATATTTGAAACCTCAGCATGTTAGTTTAATATATATATTTCCATAAACAGCTGCTATGAAGAATCATATTAGCCTGACTCTGTACTTGGAAATACAATCTTCTGATATATTACTGTTTTTAATAGGCTATTAATGTAATGTATTATACTCGATGGTGGGATCTACTGCATTGCTGAAACAATGGTATCATTTAAATAGTGAATTGTTGTACTTAGGACAAGCAGACTTGATGGACAGGTATGAATTTACTGTGCATGTTTCTGGTTTGGTGGAGTGCAGAGTTGCAGAATGCTGCTGAGAAAGAAAATAAGACATTCTGCTTCCCTTGCGATGTCTCAAGATTTATGAGAACTCCTTTTCTAGATTAGTCTGTAAAGAGAAATGTGTGTCTACTTCTTGCTGAGAAGCTCTTCACTTTGGCCCTGATCCTGCAGCTGCTTGTGCATGTGTGCTTAACTTTAAACGTATGCATAATCCCAGTAAAATGCTTTAAATTAAGCATATGCATAAATATTTGCCGAATTGGGGCCTATATGAGGCAACCCATAGAAACTAAGGGACTGCTCCCATAGGACCAGATTGTGAGACGCTTGCTCACGATGGTGAATAGTTATTGCTCACCAATATGATTAAGGACCTCACAGTTGGACCTGTAGCAAAGCACTACTGAGTGTGATACCCAAGCTAGTGATAGGTATTATTACAATCAATAAGTAGTATCAATTAAATCTGTGATAACAAAATAATTAATCAACTACACTGATAACAATAGAACTGAAAATATATTTAGAGGGATAACACCTTAGGAAAAAAGAGCTTTGGTGTGGGAGGTTACAGGCTAAAACCTGAATACAGACCTAGACTTTGATTTAAAAATCAACCACATTGTTTGGCAGAGTATGCACAATCACAGTGAGAACAGCTCCATGATCCTCTACAAGCAACACAAAACTGGTGATTTCAGGAATTGCAGATCAAACTAGCAAAGCATCTCCCATCATGTGACAATAGTCAAGAATCACAGAAAGAGTCACTAAGCAGAATAAGAGTAACTTTATGGATAATACTGGTTTCCTATCTTGCTGCTGCACTGCACGGTTTCTGTCCAAAATCTACATTAGCTCCGTACTACCTGGCTTCCTACTATATATTTAATGAAACAGTATCCTCCAACACTCCACTGGTGCCTAACAACAATAAAAGAAGAACAGGGAGGAGGGATAGCTCAGTGGTTTGAGCATTGGCCTACTAAACCTAGGGTTGTGAGCTCAATCCTTGAGGGGGGGGCGCTTAGGGATCTGGGGCAAAATCAATACTTGGTCCTGCTAGTGAAGGCAGGGGCTGTACTCGATGACCTTTCAAGGTCCCTTCCAGTTCTAGGAGATAGGATATCTCCATTAATTTATTTTTTTTTATTTAACCAAGATGCTTTCTTGAGAATCTCAGTGAGCTGGAAATAAGTTCCACCAGCAGATTTTATCAGTGATCATGTATTACTTAATTTAGACCCAGGATTCTCTGGGCCGGTACTCTTTAACTGGGATTGCCAACTTGTTCTCCAAGATCCGAGCTTTCATTTACAAATCAAATAACAATGTCTGCCTGAATTTGCTGACAGCCTGAAACAATAATTCAGGACTATGAAGTGCTCCACTCATCTCCAGAGAGGGGTGTTAACTTACATGCCTAATGATGATGATTTCTCTGCTGATCACAGTATGTAGGAAAGGAGAGGGACAATCATACTGAAGATTTTCACAGCTGACTGAGAGTGAAAATGTCCTTTTAGTGCTATGAATGGATTTCCCAATTTCCCCACACATATACCCTGCCAATCTAATCTGTGGTTTTGAACCACACCCTCTGATTGTAAAGCTTTAGTTTTATGGGAGTGGGAAGATTAAGACAACCTCCCTACTGTGTCTGATTGTCAGTCACCCTTCATCTACCTCACCACGTCTACAATTGATTCTTGAAAGAAGTGCATTAATAAATGGTCTTTATATTTCATAAAGGGTTTTACTGACAGATGGCAGTACAATGGTTTTAACTAGTCCATATTTGAAGGGTAGTGTGCTTGATGATGGTGATGTATTGCATCAATACATCTTTGGAGCAAAAGCATTCTTGATGATGCATTATACTAGTATTATAGTTTATCACAGCAGCAGTGTGCTCTGATAATGCATTACAGGCATACATCATCAGGACATTGGCGTATACTGTATTTTCACAAATCTAAACCAAGCTCAGGACTCTGGTGGAAAGTGAAGTGCAATAAATTTTATGGTACACATTTAAGGTTAATTTTTTTTAAGTCTTTTTTTATTATATTTATATATATGTGAGACACTTTGGGGGTTCCCCCAGGTCTGTAAGGGGTTCTTGTGTCAATAACTGCTCTGTAACCCTGGGTGCGTCTGTGCTGTGCAGCTTTGATTCAGATCACTGACACCCATCCTGGTTTCTACCAGCATGGCTAATCCTTGCAGGGTGACATCCATGGTTTCTAGTCTTCAGTCCTCCCAAAACTATCTCCCCTGCAGTGTCCAGTCCCTCTCACTGGGCTCTCACAGAAGTCAAGTTTGCTGCCAGGGCAGGCTCCAGGGTTTTTGCTGCCCCAAGTGTCAGGAAAAAAAAAAGTCGCGATTGCGATCAGCAGCAGCTCCACCGTGCCGCTTTCTTCTTCGGCGGCAATTTGGTGGCAGGTCCTTCCCTCCGAGAGGGACCGAGGGACCTTCCGCCGAAGAGCCCGACGTGCTGCCCCTTCCCCTTGGCCGCCCCAAGCACCTGCTTGCTCAGCTGGTGCCTGGAGCCGGCCCTGTTTGCTGTCTACAGAGGGACAGATTATACTCCAGTCTGCTAGCTTAGTTGAGGACTTCACTCTCCAGTTTACGACACTGCACTTACATGGTTTTGTAATAAAACAAGAATAAGTTTATTAACAAAGAACAAATGTCTAGCTGATAAGTAAAAAGAGAAGACAGATACGGTGACAAGTAAAACAAAACAATACACTTTCTAGTGACTAAAACTTAACTTCAGTAAGTTACAATCTTTGTGTAAGCAGGTTTCTCACCTATAGTCAGTACCCTTGGTGCTCAGGCCAAGAGGATCCACTTTTTATGAGTTCAAAGGGAGGTGCTCCCCCTTTGTCTCCTAGGGAATGGATTCCAAAATGGCTTTCTGCCTTTGCTTGTATTTCCCAAAGTCTATTGTCTCTGTTGCAAGAGCCAAGAATGCTTCCTGGGGTGTGGACTGTATCCCCCCCCATTGTGATCATTAAGCAGTCTTTCCTCCTGCTTGTTTAGTTTGATGGCTTTGTTTATCTTCTATGTGGATGTACTTTTTATTGTTCTCGGAGGTGTTACCTGGCTCCCTCTACACAGGAAAACAGGCAAAACATTTCTTTTGTCTAGGACAGACTTGGCTTAAGCACTGCTTCCAAAACACCTTTTAAGAACATATTTCTATCACACGTCTATAGTGTGATGTTGTTGTTTTTTTTTAATACACCGCCCATACATATATCATGCAATAATATTAAGGACCAGCGTGCTACCAGTTTTGCATATGACACCTCATGTGACACCTTTTAGTTACAGATTATGACAACAGTGTGTTGGGGCAATGAGTGTGTCAGGCCCGATGTGCGTTACGGTATGGTGTGCCCTCTGCCAATTGGCATTGAGGGACTCCCTAAGTCACAATCTGGGGCTGCAGACTGACCACTAGAGTAAAGGGCATTCTCCACCCATGAGTTGCCAAATGGCAAAGCAGGCAAAGTGGGAATTGGATTGCAGAAAATGATCCTGGGGTTGAAAGCCATCTAGAAAATATGCTCTTCTTTGGTCTATGTAGCATTGTGGGGTATGGTTTTTTTTTTGGTTTGTTGCTTTTTTTCCCAGCGGAGAGAGAGAGTATTTGCAAGAATTGAAAAGAAAAAAAAAAAAAAGAAGTTGGCTTATGACCTGAATCGTGAAGGTTTAAAAAGTTCCCATTGATTTCAATAGGTTTTCGGTCAGGCCCAGAGTTCAGTGACATAGTCTGCTGGTATGGAGGTATGTAGACTTACGGAGTTTTCAGTAGTAGGAAGTACACCGTGGATAGGCTTCCGGAAGCATTGGTTCTGATTCACGTGTACATGAGGGTCTGTTACTGCCAGAGAGGTGTAAAGGGATTTCAGTGTACAGGCAAAATCAGGGCGTTAACATCTTTCCATATGTTTGGATCACTCTTATGTTTTTGTTTTCACCTCTTCAGTTTAGTGTGTGAAAAATGCTGTGTGAAAAGAAGAGGATTGATACTAGGGACTTTGGGGACAAAAAATATCATTGTACAAAATCTGGACCAAATCTTTCTGGAAGTATATGAAATTCCAGTTATCCGTTTTCTGTGAATTTCTTACTTATGAAAAGTACACCAGAGAATGACACCCTCTTTCATCCATTGACTAGTTTTAATGCAATCAGTGGAGTTTCTCTGGATTTACACCACTGTAAATGGGTCAGAATCTGGCCCTCTATCTATAGGACTCAAACATGAAATTGCATGTACGGGAAACATTAAACGTGACCAGTGGGCTATTTACTATCTAGAGATTAATGTCCACCAGCCTTTCACCTCTGGAGGCGTAAGTTTCAATTTCAATGTTGGTCAATAGTGGTGGTCTTGTCACCTGCCCTTTAAGTATCGTAAACATGAAATCACCAGACAAGCATGGCATAATTACTAGATGTGACTGACAGGCAGCACAGGGTCAACTGTAGCCCAGGATTGGAAAAGTCGGAGTGTTCCCAGCCAGGAGGGAAGTGCATTGGCAGAGGTCTGTGGGGAGACTTGCACAGCAGCTGTCAAAGCTACACTGATTCTAATTGGAGTCATTCGTTTCTTATTTTCAGGGGCACCACATTGATTCACTGATGTATACCATAAAGTATTAGCCTACCATTGACACAGCGCCTGTGTGAGAACAGAAGGGAGGCTGAATGCACATCCCGAATACAGGCAGAGCTGGAGGCTGGCAGAAAGTAGGGCAGCACTCCAGGCTAGTTTGTATCATTGTTGTGACTCAGGACCATTCCAGCCACCTCCCCACCAGCCCTGGACCTCTCCCTGTGCTGGCATCTCCTACAAGAGCAGGCTGTGCAGTTCCCTCTCTGATTAATCCCTAGAGTGGCTTTATCATGCCCTTCACAGCCTGTTCTGGCCAGGTTAGGCAGAGCTCAGGGCTGTAGCGCAGGGGTGAGAATTCCCCTCAGCAGTGCATGATAACTGTCAAACCTACCTAATAGCGAAGACAAAATATTCAATATATCAGTATGTTCTCATTTACACAGGAAACATTATACACAGCCCTGAGATTACAGCATTTACTGTTGTTGTTAACTAACATAATCTGCAATAATGTAACACTGTAGGGTGTAGTTCAAAGAGTAGCTCCTACTGTGCCGTGCAATAGAATTCCCATAAAGCGACTCCCCCATTGGTAACAATTTCTGCCTTTTACATTCTGATATTATGTGACATTCGAGCTGAAGAAAAGCTTTTGTAATTGAGTGCGAAATTTAATGACAGTCACTTTGTTCAAGGGTGAACTAGTACAGGCGTAAGCAATTTCTTGCCCTTAACCAACAGGTGGATTTCTATGAGTATCTATTGCTGTGATGGACACCAGAGCATGAAATAGTGCTTACAATGCAATTCCCATGGGACATCTGAAAGGGAATAGTTACATTGCTTAGCACCAGATCATTTTCTAGATGGCAGCTTCTCTAAGGTTCAAATTTTTATTTACAGCTCACAGAGAGAGTGAATGTTTGATGGAAATATTACGTACAGAATGAAATATATTTTATTGCTCAGAGAGAGTGAGCTGTGCATATTCATAACAAGATGGATTTCTAACCACAGACTGTAGTGGCACTATATGCTGAGGAAACATAGATACACAGGGTTTGACATCTCACAAATGAGGAGTAGGGGGGAAAAAAGGGGGGGTGGGGTAGAAGGAAGAAAGGAATCCTTCACTAGTCCTCTCTGAACAATTCTCAGGGCTTGCAATAATTTTCATGTACAGTTGGGCCTGTTCTTACAGCAATGTAAATCAGGACTAACCCCACTCACCCCAACATAACTTAATTGAATTAAGACAGAAATAAAGAGCAGAAATTGCAACTACCACATATTTGAGGGAAAATACACCACTGCAAATGATTCTGGCAGATTTGGGCCCTCATCTGACATGCAGTAAGGACAGGCATATAAAGGGGGGGTGGGGAGGGGAAAGTACTTGTTATTGTTTTCATGTTTAAATCTTTAAAGTTAAGATGACTCTAAATATGTGACTTCTTTTAAAAATATTAATTATTTGTATTACAATGGTGTCTAGCAACAATCAGGACCATATGGCGACAGGCTGTGTGCAAACGAACTGCGCTTACAGTCTGAATAGCCAAGTCAGCCACAGGGGGAGAGGAAAGCAGAGGTTCAAAGAGATGAAAGGACTTGCCCTGGGTCACACAGCATGTCAGTGGCAGAATGAGGTGTAGGACACACGTGGCTTGAAACTAAGCCCTGGACCCTATTCACTATACCACCTAACCTCCCCGCTCCCCCTTAGGTGTTTTTGTTTATGCTGTTGTGGATGAATATCTTGACTTTAGTCATCAAAACATTTAGAGCACTTGAAGGATGGAGGAGAAAATGATTGATATGCAGCTGAGAAAGCTCTTCTGTATAAAGAGAATTTGTTGCTGTTATTGTGTTCATGGCATTACAAGAAGTTCAGTAAATCTGTATGCCTGTATTTTTCAGGGATATGGCTCTATAACTTGGAATCTATGGAATTGTGATTGTCCAAGTTGCCTTGTTGATTGTGAGAGAGTGTGGTAAATTTTATATTTTTGTAATAATTATTAAAAAAAAAAAACCTAGAAAAGTTTGTGTAGAAGAGAAAGATGTATCTGTTCTCCTATGGCCCCAGTGCTGTAGTATTTCTATCTGTCCTAGATATTTCTATGGGTCCGATTACCGTAGCATCTGAGCACCTCGGAATCAATAATGTATTTATCCTCACATAATCCCTGTGAGGTAGGGAAGTGCTATTATCCCTGTTTTACACATGGGGAAGCAAGGCACAGAGAGGCCTCATGATTTACCCAAGCTCACACAGGAAGTCTGTGGTGGAGCAGGGAATTGAGGCTGGCACTCTCACCACTGGTCCATGCTTCCTTTCACTAGTAGGATTTATTATGTCCTTTTTACTGATGGGGAAACTGAATCACAGAAAGACTAGGTAATACAAGTAACTGAATTACAGTTCAGTGCCTCAAGTACAAGGCCAGCCTTCCAATCTTGCATATCTAGAGGAAATGTGCCCCAAGACTGACTATTTCTGAAAGTTCCAATGGAGGCCACCTTCTTTGGAACCCTGTGAGAATTAATTCCATGACAGTATTTTTTGACAATACCCAGCAATATCACACTTCCTCTTTTCTCTCTCATTCCATCTCCCTCTCCCAAACCACTTAATTTACAGTGCCATCAACTTGCGGCAGCATTCAAAATGTCAGGACTGTGACAGAACAAGAACTACAGATGCTGTTCAGTTAACTCCTTGCCTCAGATATGTGCATGTGTTTAAATTCCAGCCAAGTCTGTTTGATAACTGAAATTCAGATATATTCCTAAGGAGTATTGGTCACTAGTAAAATCTTTCCAACTGTCATTTGCAAACAATTAACAATACAGTACATGTAATACCAAGAATACCATAAGTATGCAAAGTTAATTAGACAAAAGGCAAAGTGGTAATGATTTTAATGGTTATCATTCTATGAAGCGAACCCCCCCCCCCACCAAGCTTGGTATATCATAGACTCAATTAACTAACTTAAAAAATAAAAATCGATAAATTTTCCTCTTGATTTTACTATCTAGACAGACTTGTGACATACCCTTTTACATGCCAGTAGGGGGAGAAGTGTGCCTTTTGGAACTAAACGTTCTGTCTTCAAACCTAAGCATCTTTTTTTTTCACCAACAGTTTCTCAGATGAGAGAGATTCTTGAGACACCTGTATTCAGGGTGAATTTTTCAATCTAAGCACCATTATGAGTCATATGTTACTTTCAGTTTGTATGTATGCAACTCCCGCTGATGTCAATGGGGTTGTACTTACTGATTAAGAATAGTGTCTGGTTCAAAGAGCAGAGGACAGGCTGACTATATGTAGTAACTCAATTCATTGATGTCAAATTTCCAGTGCACATATGCATGTGTTGATTATCCCAAGCCTTGTTATGTAAAACCTATTTTTGTTGTCTGGCTACTTAAATAGTTTGATCAGGTTCCAGTCACACACTGGACCTGTGTAACTAAACAGAAGTCAAGTAGCTGGATAACTTGCATCTGCAGTTCTCTTCTTCCTATGGCAAAAAGCCTAATAGTTTTTATTTTTGGTTGATGTTGCCTATAATTGCAATTCAGCATGTTGGCCTGAGCCTATATAACACTAGACCAATACAAAGCACACACTAAATAAGACTGCATTTACAGATGAAATAGGCCTGATTCTCCACTCTGACACCAGTTTTATGCGGGTATAACTTGACATAAAACCAATGTAACAGTGTAGTCAGGCCCAATACCCTGCATAAGTGAGTTGAAGTTGCAGGTAGAAATCATTGCTCACTTACCATACCTGAAAATACATGCATCTTCCTTTAGATACCAATAGCATGTGTTTACATCACAAACATTCACTCAAACAGATGTTCAGGTATCTTCCACTACTTTAAGTCTCCAGCCAGGCATTCTCCAAAATTGTCAGTGATACTACTTCATATTCCCACAGAACTATTGTAAGTCCTGGGCAGTTCAGTGAAAGCTTAAATGTTACAAGAAAATAAAGTGATCAAAATGTTATTTTGCAACTGTTAAAACTCACAGAGCAGAAAAGCTTCTGTATGTTATTGCAGTCACATCCAAGGAAGCAGTGCCACCATTCACACCCTGAAAGGACACAGAGATAAAGGGGAATTAGTGTGCTACCAATTAAACACACCTGGTGATAATAAATTTGCTTTCAAGTATCTCTAAATAGCTTCGCTTTCTCTGGTCCCATTAATAGTTTATTTTCTGGTCAGGTGCACTATTGATTGTTCTGCACTGAACCTATTTTTTCCTCATTAGCTTTCCAAACTTTTCCTTGCCTCAATTTTCTTCGGATACAAAAGCTGTGCAATATTATGTGAGACTTGTTGCTTAGCAACAATCCTATTCCTATAACAATAATAGCTGAGCGCTCCATGTCACCTTCTCTTGAAAGAGGTCAGATTTTTTTTCATTGCTCCACTATTATTTTGCAGGTTTTTTATAATTACAAGTAAGATGAGAGTTACACTTAAAATTGTGTAGTGCTGACATATATGGCTTGCATTGGGCCATGACCATTTGTGTGAAAACAAGCTTGTATTTTATCACCTTTGGGAAGTGAGAATCAAGAAATTTAGACCACTCGTAAAATGACGGGGGGAAAAATCTATTCTTTATTACTCACACTATTATCACACCTCAGAGTAGTTTTTTGGCACCGCTTCTAGCAAAAATAGGTGCCTGGCATTATTAAGGCTTGCTGGATTAAAGAGAGCAGCGGTTTAAAAGAAAAATGAATGTCCTTTTGGAAAATTGCTCAAACTCAGTTTTGTTTTGTTTTGTTTTTTAAACTACTGGGGGTTCTCCTTCTTCCTTTTAAAAATCGGTCAATTTATGTTGTTAGTCTCCTTGAAAATCCTTCCTTTTAAAATAAAATTAGCAGGCTGTGCATGACAGTGATGGAGCACACCCTATGGGAAGAAGGTTCCAAGTCCTAGCAGGGAATCCCCCCCACCTAATAAATGTTGAAATTACTGGAAGTGGGAAGATGCAAAGGGAAAACCCCCCACACCAAGTTGCTAAAATACTCTTTCCAACTCAATAAAGGGGAACTATTCACCTACCATTTAGAGGGATGGAGCTGGGAAGAAAGGAATTAGATGGAGTGACATCACATGCCACCAAAAACCCTAAAGAGACCAGGATCCCAGGGAAGTGGCAATCCACTATAAGAATGATTGGGTATATGAATGTAATAATTTTTCCATGAATCAGTCCATTAACTTTCCATTGAATCAGTCCATGACTGTGGCACAACAGTCATTTACTATGCTGCTGTGTGGGAGGCTGCTGTCCAAAAACTTGTCCTGCCAAGAATCAAGAGTATGAAAAAATAGTTGTCATACAAAAGAAGGGTGTGACATTACACCCCATATTCTTCATAGAAATATTATGATATAAATATGACATAACAAAGATATGTTTTATGCAAGATGGGCCATGTAAGGTGGTATTGGAAAGGTTCTGATTTACTGAATCCTATTTGTATACATGTATCATTTCTGTATCTGACGTTAGGAATATTGACTATGTAACAATTACAACTGTGGTTACACCTGGGAAACGCCCACCAGATAGTATGCAATCAGCCTGGATGGGCCATTAGGAAAGACAACGGGTCTTTGAAGATGCTGATCTTCGTCTTCCAGGAGTTCCTTCCTGTGAATGTTACGAATAAACCTTGTCTCACGGTGGCTTTAACACTGCAAGGTCATGTGATAATGTCACCTCATACGGAGTACCACCTTGGACACTGCTGGTATTTTTCCACTGGAAGCAAAGGATTCCCGCCTTATGTAAATCTTATTTAAGACTGGGAAGTGAGTCAATCAGGGCTCTTCTCCATTGCCTCCCCGCCCAAGAAGGAAGACTGCTGATAGCACCTGAAGAAACAAAGGAACTGAGCAGTGGGAAAGGCAAGAGCTGAGTCCAGATTAAGACAGGCATTTAGCCTGTGAAGAGAAATAACTGGAACTCTAAGCTGCAGAAACTCTGCTACTTGCCTAAAATAACATTTAGGGCGAGAAATTACTATTTGTAACCTGTTCCTTTAGTGAATTAAGCTTAGGTTCCGTATTTTGTTTTATTTGCTCAGTAATCTGCTTTGTTCTGTTTGATCCCTTATAATCACTTAGAATTTACCTTTTGTAGTTATTAAACTTGTTTATTGTTTATTCCAAAAACCCAGTTTGTGCAATTCATATTGGGGAGTTATGAGGGAGGAAAGCTGTGCATATCTCCCTCCACATTGAGGGAGGGGGTGATTTTATGTGCTTCTGTGGTACAGCTCTCTCTATACAGTGCAAGACAATATTATTTGGGGTTTACGCCCTAAAGGAAGTGAGCACATGAGTGCTGGGTAAATCCCCAAGCTGAATCCTCCCACACAGAGCTGATTTCAGTCTGTGTCTGCAGTTGGATGTGGCATTACCTGTCTGTGGGAGCCAGAGAAGGCTTGAGGGCCTGGCACAGCAAGGCAGGAAGACTGCATTAAGGGAGAAGGGAACTCGATTTGGAGGTATGGATGGTGCTTGATTTTTTTTTTTAGTATTTGTTTTGTTCTCCTGTGGCTATTAAACTGAGACTAGGCCTCATATTCCTGGTCTTTCTGCTCTTGGATTTAGATGATCCCATGTCACAGGAGGCAGAGGTCAGACTAGATGATCTAGTGGTCCCTTCTGGCCTTAAACTCAAAGAACATATGCTGCATACTTTTTATAGAACTGCTACTGTTCTCCAGTCAGAATCTCTCTGGCAGTTCACCTCTGCACTCTCTCTAAAGCTCACGGGGTTTTAAAATCACACTCCAGCCCTTTGCTTACAAAGATATCAAATGAACAGGGGACTGGACTAGATGACCTACAGAGGTGCCTTTCAGTCCTACATTTCTATGAAATACCAAACACACACATACAGTCTCAGCCTCCAGGGTACTAAATATCTCTCATGTGTTCTGGCCAAAATCAATTCTTATTTCCTACAGTAAGAACCCAAGCGAGCTCTGTTATATCCCTTTCAGGCAGTTTCCCAGAAATATTGTTTCTTAAAAAAACTAGCCTATATCCCACATCTCCATAGCCAGGCATTTGGTGATTCAAGCCTTTAAATAGATACCTCTGGGAAGACAGCTGTTGCTCCATTGCATTAACTGTAATCCATATTACTTATGAACCGCTAATGAGAGTGTATTACAGGCCTCCCCTCTGCCCGATCCACAAAGGATATGAGTCCATTACAACCCTAGCTAGCAAGCCTTTGCTCTTTAGCTCAAGATGTAGCAGCTTGTGCCTTTAGCTCTGATGCCACCAATTCACTCCCCACCTTGTAGGTCAAGAAAGCAGTTTTCAATGACTGTTCTGCCTTTGGAAGAATCCTGCCTTAGACCTGGGTCAGTCAAGTTGGGCTTGTCTACATGAACAATTCATTTGTGGCAAGCAGGGGTGCGAGTCCTGTTTCAAAGAGGACTAGAACAAAGCGCACAAACAAATTGTTAATGCACCTCAGCAGAGTCCACTGAGACAGCTAGTCTGTGGCTGGCTAGTGTGGGGTAGCTTCATACCCCAGCTTCCTGCAAACTAATTGTTCATATAGACAAGCCATTAACCATCACTGTAGCTGTATCATGACTATTGTTGGGGGAAGGACTTTTGAAGGAAACAAATTGTCAAAACATCGACAAATCTTTTTCTGTTTGCTGGCCAGCTGGTCTGACAACCTGATTGAAACATTTTTCCAGTCAAACCCGGGAAAGGCTTCCATTTTTGTTTTTTGTTTTTTTAAATCTTTCAACTACTTTTCTTCTCAATTAGAAACAAACACACACACAAAATCCACAACAACAAAATCCCAGTGAACATTTTATTTTTGCAAATAAAATCTGACATTTTGGTTCAGTATAAATGGTTCACAGTTATTTATGAGTGATCTGGAATGTATGTGCTTCAGTGTGAGGACTCCAGGGAGAAGTTGTTAACCAACATGTTTCATGTGAATGGGGAAAACATTTCCCTACCTTTTGTTTCTGCTAGCCAGGAAGCCATTTTGCCTTCACGTCTCACCAAACTCTTTTCTTTAAGATGTCTTTGTTCTATTATGAAAAGGAATAGAAATGCAACAGTGTTTTGTTTCGCCTCCGGTCTGCTGCTGCTACACACATTGTGTGCATGAGATGAGCTCCTCCAAGCCAGTTACGTGTTATGCAACCAAAGGACCTGGATCCTATCAAAGCTAGTGTGGAAAAGCCCTCTCAAAAACTACCTTCTGCTATCCTCCAGGAAGACTGAACTCCATACACATCTGTTTGTTGATTCAGTTACTATGGAACCAGCCCAACTCAACAATCCTATTCTAGAAGGCAAGAATCTAACTAGCGTGTACAAAAGAAGAACTTTAAAAAAAATGAAGTGATACTGTCTCTTTGATGTACAAAACAAAGGATGTCACTTTAATATTAAAGACAGTGAATGTCGCAGGATCTTTTTATGCTGACAGAATTTAAAATGTGCAAAATAAATCAATAGCACGTAATTTTCACAAGTGCTTTTTAGCTGTTCAAACAACTGCATAGCTTTTTCGAGTTTCTAAGAGAAAATAAACTTTCAGGGCTACATCAACGTATCTAGATACTTGCCTAGTTTTACAAAAGGCTACATAAAAAGCACTAACAAAGTCAGTACAAAGATTTCATACAATGGCATGTTTATGCTGCTCTATATTCTATATCAGTGGTTTTCAAACTGTGGGTTGTAACCCCAAAGTGGGTTGTGTGTTCATTTTGATGGGGTTGTCAGGGCCGGCGTTAGACTCATTAACATAAGAACATAAGAATGGCCATACTGGGTCAAACCAAAGCTTCATCTAGCCCAGTATCCTGTCTTCCAGCAGTGGCCAATGCCAAGTCCCCCAGAGGGAATGTACAGAACCGGTAATCAAATGATCCATCCCCTGTCGCCCATTCCCAGTGTGACAGGGTGAACATACCCCGCACTTGACAAGAGGGAGTTAACCCAGGCTATGGGTGGCAGAAGTCCCGCCCCTCAGACCATGCTGGGCATGCTCCAACTATTGTCTCAGTATAAAAGGATGCAACCCAGCTCATTCTAGGCTGACCGCCGGAGGGGAAGGACCTGGGCGGAGGCTCCAGCTGAAGAGCCATCACAGCCTTTTCCTGTGGGAACTGGAGACCCGAGTGCCAGACCGGAGGGCTTCAGCTGAGGGAGCCGCAGGGAACTACCCACGCTGAGGAGCCTGGGAACCCTGATGCTCAATGGACTACCATGCCTGGAAACGCAGTAGGAAGTGACTTAGGGAGGGTGCGCAAGTGGTACCTCCCACCTGAGTGAGGTCAGGGTGTTTCGGTGAGAGTCACTGCTGACACAGTGGTGGACCACTCTGCCACTGTCAGGGCCCTGGGTCGAGGCCCAGTGGAGTCAGGTGGGCCCAGGCCTCCCTACCCAGGCCACCACACCCTGGTGGTGGCCCCTTCTTCCTCCTTGGATACTGGCCATTGGGCCTCACCACCCCATGCACAGGGGCTGCGATATTGACTCCGGCCATTGGGCCATATTACACCATACCAGAGGGCTGTTATAGGGACCCTGGCTGCTAGGCCACATTGCCACAAGTCTAAGGGCTGCCGTAATTGACTCTGGCCACTAGGCCATGCTGTCCTGCACACAAGAGCTGCTGGAATTGACTCTGGCCACTGGGGCATGCTGCCGTAACTGAATGTGCCCACTAGCCTGCGCGGTCCTGAACACAAGGGCTGCTGGAATTGACTCTGGCTGCTTTTGGCCGCGAAGCTGTTGGGGAGACTGAGATGGCAGTGGTATCACAACCCTGCCCCGCCCTGAAAGGGGTATGCGGCGTGCATACTCCGCGACACCCACCTTCTGGCAAATAGAGGCTAGGGCCACCATCCCTGCCCATCCTGGCTAATAGCCATTGATGGACCTATCCATCAAACTTATGTTTGGATGGACCTATCCATCAAACTGTGAACTTATCTAGTTCTTTTTTGAACACTGTTATAGTCTTGGCCTTCTCAACATCCTCTGACAAAGAGTTCCACAGGTTGACTGTGCATTGTGTGAAGAAATACTTCCTTTCATTTGTTTTAAATCTGCTGCCTATTAATTTCATTTGGTGATCCCTAGTTTTTGTGTTATGAGAAGGAGCAAACACTTCCTTATTTACTTTCTCCACACCAGTCATGATTTTATAGATCTCTATCATATCCCCCCTTAGTTGTCTTTTCCAAGCTAAAACGTCCCACAAACAGAGATGTGTATGGAGTTCAGTCTTCCTGGAGGCTAGCAGAAGTTAGTTTTTGAGAGGGCTTTTCCAAAGTAGCTTTTATAGGACCCAGGTCGTTTGATTACACTGGAGCCGACGGCAGAAAGCCGAAGCCCGAGTCCCACTGCCTGGGGCTGAATCCAAAGCCCTAGTAACTTAGCTTTGCGAGGCCCCCTCTGGCATGGGATCCCAGGCTATGGCCCTGCTTGACACCCCCTAACGCTGGTCCTGAGAATAGGAATAGACTCAATGTGGAGGAAAAACGTAGTCGTTCCTGGTGCTTCACTGCCTCCCAGAATGACAAGTTCACAAATGAAAAACAGGCTCAAGTATCACACTGAAATCTAAGTACAATATTTATATTCCAGTCAATTTATTTTATAATTATATGGTAAATATGAGGATGTCAGCCATTTTCCAGTAAGAGCGTGCTGTGACACTTCTGTATTTTTATGTCTGATCTTATAAAAAGTAGTTTTTAAGTGAGATGGAACTTGGGCTACGGAAGACAAATCAGACTCCTGAAGGGGGTGCAGTAGTCTGGAAAGGTTCAGAGCCACTGATGTAGATTGAAGCCTGTCTGTATCCCCCAAAGAGGACAATGGGCAGTGATAATACAAATGTCCCTGCTTGGGGCATTGGTGGGATTTGAATGATGGACCTTCTGGAACAAGGCATGACCCTCTACTACTTGAGCTAAAAGGCTTAGTCTATCAGTTTGAAGCAGTAGGTTTCATAAACCTTTTCCATGGACTAGCCAATAGGATAGGACCAAGACACATTCTCTACTACTGAGATTAAAGATTTCCCCACTCTTAGACCCAAACTGTACCAGACAGGCAGACACCCACAAGACAGAGTCACAATGCCTCCATGGGAACTCTAGGAAAAAAGGTGCCTTATAATAGCCATTGATGGACCTATCTTCCATGAACTTATCTAGTTGCTTTCCACTGTGTTGCTTTCCACAGTGTGCCTAGCCTTCCCCATGTGTTGTTGCGGGGAAGGATAAGTGCAGAGCTACAGTTGCTTTGCCCCTATGGTATCAGCTATATGATCAGCCATCTCTTAGGATCAGCCATAATCTAGATCAATGCTTCACACACTATCCATTTTCCCTAGACTTCAAACTACACTAAGGCCATCTAAACCCTGTTGCTAGTTACTAGCTCATAGTTTCTGTGACCCGGCTCAGGGCAGAATACTCTCTGTATCTAATCTCACTTCTTACTTACCCCTCATCCTGTTCTATTCCTAATGCCTGATTCTCCTCTCTTACCCTGGTTTGGCATAGGTTTAACTTTATTGGCCCTGATTTTCTGCTCTCTGCCCATACTTGGTGCCAGAATGAAAGGAGAGAGGCCAAAGGTAGCCTTTGTGAGCCTTTTAGTTTTAAAGCATCTGAAGTCCTGCCCATCCCTCTGGCATAACTTAGAGCAACCTCAGTGCTACTGTAACTTACGCTCAGGCTGCCCAAAGTGTCCAGTGGTCATGAGCAGATGACAGTAGCTAGAATGCAATGAATTGCCTAGGCCCCTTTCCTTCCACCTTTGTCTACCCCCACAAAATGGCCTTGATACTCCTCTGTCCATGGACCATGAGGCTGACATAGAACTATTCTATTAGGTCTAAACTAGCAGAGAAGCCCTCTAATGCAGGGTGTGGGGGTGCGGTATTTTCCAGGGACCATTTCTAACCTCTTTCCAGTCCATAAAGGGACTGCACCTTAGAGGTGCCACAATGTAATGTACTATCAAGCCAGCTGACTTCACTGGAGTTTCTCCTGACTTATGATGGAGTAAATAAGAGGAGAGAGAAGTCAAATTGCCCCTTCTCTTGCTATTATTTCCGATTATTATCAGTGAAGTTTTGCTATAACCCAACACCTCGATTAGCAGGTCATCTGCAAATAAGCATATTTAAACTCCACTTTCAAAACCCCTCCTTCCTGCCTTAACAGATTTGCCAATAGCCACTCGTAATAGTAATACTGGTGATCAGGGAGCTTTGCCCATTCTGTAACTCTCCTTTGGAGGGGTTATCATTAGGGATGACTGCAGGTTTTCAACAAAGTTTTTTTATTTTTTATCATAATTTAACTTTCCTCCTGCACTGCTCATCAACCAGCTGTCGTCGTACGTTAGGAAAATCTTGGTGTAAATTCAAACTCTTGCTTTTTTTCTTTCATTGAGTTATTCTGGATTTTAACCTGTATAGCAGATAAGAACCTGACTCTGTATGTGTATGGTAACATTGCACAGACTCCTGACGCTCCTGTTCTACCCCTCTGTGGATCTCATCATAGAGGCATTGCAAAACAGACAATAGATGCCATTTTCAAAAGTGCCTATGTGATTTAGCAGCCGAAATTCCATTTTCAAAAGTGGCTGAGGCATTTAGCAGCCTAAGGCTCACTGAAAGTCAAAGTGGCTTAGGTTTCTAAGGGCCAGATTTACAAAGGTATTTAAGTGCAAAAAGGTATAGATACCTAATGGGGATTTTCAAAAGACTTTAAGTGAGTTAGGTGCTTAACTGCTGTTACATATATATATGGAAGTTAGGCACCAAACTCACTTAGGATCTTTTGAAAATCCCACTAAATAGCTATATACATCTTTTAGCACCTAAATATCTCTGTAAATATGGTCTGTAGGTCCCCAAATGCATTTTTAAAATGGGACTTAAGCTCTTAAATCACTTAGACACATTTTGAATGTGTTTTCATGGGAATCAAAATGAAGGTAGCTGCATTCTGACTCATATCTGCAAAGCCTGAGCGTGTGTAATATTTTCTTGGTATATGGGCAAAGTAAGTGAGAATGTTACCCATATATTTTCCCTACTCTTAGAGGTTGTTCCCCCCACCCATCAACTCCATAATGTCCTTCTCTAATATTAGAGTCCCAATGATTTTGCCATCAATTTCTGGCATCAATTGTCAATTCTGCTATATGTAGAAAGAGTCAATCTTTTATTTATTCTCTCTTAATCTAATTCATATAGCTCTCTGCAGCACGCAGGAGATATCTGCTTAATTTCCTCTCATTCTCCCACAGTATTATTTAGTTTTGCATTTGCCAGCTATTAAATTATATGTTTCCATTTGCCTTCGTTTTGTTTCCAATAACTGTCACGCCTCATCTCATTTTTCATAGTATCTTTTTTCCCACTTGCCTATATAGTGATGATTTTAGTTTTATGCTTCCAAGGTTATTTTATTCACTTTTGGCTTCTAGTATTTTTGGCATGTTCTACCCACTGGGATATCTCCCATATACTTTCTTTTTCTTTAATCTTTCCTGTCAATTCTTATTCTCTTAATATTTCTCTCTGTCACAAAAGCTATTACTTTCCCCCTTAAGATGGCCCTACTTGCATCTCATAGAGCCATGGCTCATTCTTATTGTATAAATGCAAATAGTCACCCATTTATTTTCCTGATAATAAACATGAGGTCTTCTGCAAGTGACATATTTAACGGACTGATTGTACACTTACTTCACTTAAGGCATTATTTAATTGAAATCTGAATTTATGATGTATTGGTCTATGCATGGAATTTGCCCTACATGTGCAAACTAACCCCCAGCCATGTGCAAAGTGGGTTGCCTTCCCAGGATCTTCCCCCGCAACCTGCCCAGGGTGGGAGTGGTCTGTGAATGGGGAGAGGCAGGCCAGGAGGTGGAACTCGTATTATTAGAGGGGTCAATCTGTGGACATAACTCAGGAATGTTTAATACTGCAAGAGACTGTATTACATTTTCTGCAGACCTCCCTCTGCAAAGGGGAACTTTCCTTAAAGAGGAGATCCAGAGACTGCCACAAATGTTGAGTTAGTGTGGATTGCTCTCTGTCCCCAGAGATTCCGTAAGGTTAATCTATGTCTCAGATGATCCATAAGGTTTGCGAGACCAGAACTTTCTCTTGCTTCACGTGGGGGCAAACCCCAGCTCCTGCAATAGGAGAATCTGGAGGTATCTCAAGGAGTTTTCCCCTTTTCCTCATCCCTGCAGGCTTTCCAGCAGGACAGTGAGATCTAGCTTTGATTGCTAACATTTTATAGAAGTAAAAGAATGATATTTCAGTGTAGCATATCTGCGAGTGACATGCAGATACTCTGATGCTGCTGTTAATGCATCTCCACATGTTTTGAAATTTGAAAGATTTTTTTTTAATTGTTAAATGAAAGTCATGTTATGAGTTCTCTTAAGTCAGTCAGCAAAGGTGTCTAAGGGCCACATTCTGGCAAGGTGCTATACATAAATGCCTGACAACAAACGCACTTATCCTTGGGAGACACATGCATCAGCAGTTTTCTGCCCCATCCCTGATTCTCTAAAGCTCACAGAAGCCATTCGACAAGCCCCTGAAGTAGAACCTGGGAATAGGTTGTTCTCAGGTGGGTCCAGAGTCATGGGCCACCCATGCCCATAGTGCAATGGCCGCCATGAGCACACCCCCACATAAACTGTTCATGCTACACCCCACAGAGGTATTTCACATCAACCATTCCCTTCCCACACGTGATAAGCCCAGATGAGACAAACACAGGGAACCAAACCTCCAAGGTCTCTGATGAGGTGTCTCCCAATGCAACTACAGGTCTCTGATTCAAATGTTGGTTGAAATTCACCCAAGCTTATAGGCTTGGGCCCCTTGTGGGAGTCAAGGCAAGCCAGGCTAAAGGAGATATTTCTGCTCTGTCTGTGATCCCAATCTAGTCTGTTCAGTATGAAGTGTCCCCATTTTCCCATCCACTTCTACCCCTTCTCTATCTCCCACTCTTCTTGTAGACAGAAAATTCGCCCATGCTGCAAAGAACGAGGCTTCCTAACCCCTGAGTCTCGGCAATGGGGCCCATCTTTTCATGGTGGGAGTAGGGGACGATCCCAATTCCAATTGGGTAATCCCTTGCCTTCCTTCACTCTGGAGGGTGGAGACATTGTGGGGGTGTGTGTGAGAGAGAGAGAGGTTGTAGTCAAGATGTATATGGTTAGGCTGCTGGAATGGAAAGGGAAAATCACAAACTTCAGCGTTAAGTGTGTATTTATGCTCCCCTCCCAGTGTTTTTCCCAGCAGCTTTCTCGCTGTGAGTCTAGCTATGGCTCCAGATGGGAAAATTGATCTTAACTGACTTGCCAAGGCCACGTGCTGAGACTGAAACCCTACTTGGAATTCCCCATATCACAGCCTTTGACAACCAACAGCGACAATCTGTTGTTCATGGTATATGTTCTCTCCCTCCACTATGGCATGATTTTAGAAAGGCAATCAATCCAAGAAGCCATGAGCCTGCTTTCTGTGATGAGATTTGGAAACATGTTACTAATTGCCACAGTTGTGATTCTCAATTTGACTGAAAGCTCTAGGAATCAAAGCACTGTCTCTAGAGTTCAGTGGGATTTACAAGTGAGCCCTCCGGCTTTCTTATTGAGTCACCATGCCAACCATTAATATTTTCTCAGTAAATGCATAATACAATCTACAAGTTCTTCAGATTTTCAATGCATTTCACTTTTAGACTTGGGTTAAGTTTGGCACAATGATTTTTCTCCTGCTTTATCATTTGTATGTGTATAGTGTGTGTGTGTGTGTGTGTGTGTGTGTGTGTGTGTAATTAAACTGCAATAGAATGTACACATTGCAATGTTTTATATACATTATGTGCATTGATGTTATTGTCTCTCTTGTTCTGTATTAAGAGGAAAAAAGCATTCATTTGCTTAAATCATATGCAGTAGGTACCTAACCATGGCTCAACATTTGGGCCTGCTTTGTATTCAGTCTAGGCCCAATCCTGTAAGGTGCTCAGTGCCCTCAGTTTCGTTCACCATCTCTTATAATTGAGCCCTATATTTAACCATTCTCTAATAACACTTGTTAGTGTTTTATTCTTGGGCGTGTCTACAACATGACACCTTTCAAATGTAAAGAAGGGATGATCGCTTCACCAAGTAGTTCACAATCTAATGACAGAGACAACAGATGGTAGAAGGTGAATATGAGTGGTCAAAGAGCTGACTGTCCATGTCCTTGTAATAGAAAACAAATATAGCTACATTTTAGTATCCTATTCAAATAGATATATTCCCCCAGTTACTTCTCAAACTTCTCATTGTCAGTCAACGAGTTCCTGATGGTCATTTTGATGGCCCTTCAGGAGTGAGTACAGAGACAGGAATGGCTTTGCTAAATAGTTTCTGTTTTGCCTCAGATGTGTATGGTCTTGTTGAGAGGAACCAGGACAGACTGAACAACCAACTTGGCCAGACGCGCCACTGCTGTGCTTTTGTCTGGTTCTGGCTCTCCTGAGTGAAGAGCTCCAATAGTCTAATATTGAGCTGTACCTCTAAGAAGTCCAATCCCACACGTAGAGTACTACTTATTGTGCAAAGGAGACACTTGAGTCTTACTGGGATGAATCTGTTTACACCCTATCTGCTTCCCTAACCCAGGCTGAGGCCTCACTTCCAAAAGGAGGATTGCCCAAACCTACCAGTTTGGACGTTTTCCTAGCAGATCTTCTAAGCAGTTTTCCAAACCTATGTATTAGAGAAGCTATTGGGAGAATGGAATCGAATCTCAGTAGTCTGGCTCAGTGACTGTGATGTTTGGTTTACAGAGGAAGCTGACGTACAACCCTGACACATTTCTGTGCTGGATTCCCTCTTGGATCAAGATTTGGAGTAAATTCCTCTTTTTTTTTTCTTTAAGCAAGTGCAGTATGAGATGCTAAATGCAGCTTTTACAGCCTTTCTGAATTGGCTACACTCCAGATAATCTCCAAATAAATATTCTGACCCTTTGGAATGAACAAGTGTTTAATTACAATATTAAAACACCTCCGCTTGACACAGACTCAGTACCATACCTCTCAGTTGGTACTGGACTCTGTTGGAGGAGACACAAGGAAACACTTACATTATGGCTGCACAGGCATAGTGGATGGGAGGCAATGAAGCAATAGTTTCTGAAAGGCTTTATGAAGTTTGTCATCTCAGCAATATCTGGGTGGGGCAAAACTTGCCTGAACCCTCTAGTTGTATTCATTGAAATAGGTGGGAGCTGAGTGTGTTCAACAATTCACAGGAGTACTCAGCAATTTATACAACAGGAAACATGATCTAGTGACCAGGGACCAGCCTGTTTTACCTGCCCAATTGGAGATTATATCTTCCAGGATGGGCAGACTATAACTTCTCTGTCATGACCGAGATGAGGGTAGTCAGATCTAGTGGTCAGAGCATTTGCCGGAAAGGGTCAGGTTACCAGGAGACCAGGGTTGGGCACCATGTTACAGACAGCAATCAAATAGTGAAGTCGAGGACAAACCAAAGTCAAAAGCCACAGTCTAGGGTCTATTGCAAGCAGGGTCTGAAGAAGAGATGGGCAGGCAGTCTGTGGTGGTGCTCAGATAGCTCCCCTTCATGGCTTCCTGGTTTAAGTACTGATAGCAGCCAATCAGGGGGCTGTGAGGAGCCACCACTCAGACCCTACTGGACGATACTTCCTGCCAAACCTAACCTCACAGTGCCTGCCCATGGCAACCCAGCCAAAGTCTCTAGTGTCGATGTGGAGGTGTCAGTGATCCAGAACGCCTATAGCCCCAGGTTCTAGCTTGGCAGATTCTAAACAGCCTCCTCCTCTGCGTCATTGAGCCCCTTTCTGTCTGCTCAGGTACAGAGATAGCCTCTCCATGGAAAAGATGGGCTCCTTTCAAGTGATTGAATAATAGGCTTGTTTACACCATTCTTCTCCCATCCTGTCTTATTCACTTTAAAGCAGCAGCGAGATTGACACCCTCTAATCTTAACAATAGCACCCAGTAATAGAGGCCTCTCTTTCCATTCAACCCACACTGATCCTCCTTTAAGCAAGCTATATATGCCAAAAAACATTCCCATTTCCCTCTGTGTTGTAGGAGGTCCATCTCAATGGTTGTGGTACAGACCAGGAAATTACTTGCTCTTACCCTATTAATGACAAAGATGTCAAACACACAAGCCCATATTTAAAAAAAATGTTTAGGGGCTGCTGTGCTCAGCATTGCAAAGCCCTAATGACTTAGGCTCTTAAGTCTCATTGGAAGTTAGTGGGACTTAAGCTCCTAGGTCAATTAGTCTGAGAGCCTCAAACGTAGTTAGGAGCTTAATTCCATTGATTTCAAGGGTAGTTAGGTGCCTAAATAGCTTTGAGGTTTTGGGATTTAGGCCTTACCATGCTGGGCAGAGCAACACGGAGCAATGAGTCAACAGTGTGCCCGTGTTGCCAAGAAGGCTAACGGTATTTTGGGCTGTATAAGTAGGGGCATTGCCAGCAGATCGAAGGACATGATCATTCCCCTCTATTCGACATTGGTGAGGCCTTATCTGGAGTACTGTCCAGTTTTGGGTCCCGCACTACAAGAAGGATGTGGAAAAATTGGAAAGAGTCCAGCAGAGGGCAACAAAAATGATTAGGGGTCTGGAGCACATGACTTCTGAGGAGAGGCTAGGGAACTGGGATTGTTTAGTCTGCAGAAGAGAATAATGAGGGGGGATTTGATAGCTGCTTTCAACTACCTGAAAGGGGGTTCCAAAGAGGATGGATCTAGACTGTTCTCAGTGATAGCAGATGACAGAACAAGGAGTAATGGTTGCAGTGGGGGAGGTTTAGGTTGGATGTTAGGAAAAACTTTTTCACTAGGAGGGTGGTGAAGCACTGGAATGGGTTACCTAGGGAAGTGGTGGAATCTCCTTCCTTAGAGGTTTTTAAGGTCAGGCTTGACAGAGCCCTGGCTGGGATGATTTAGTTGGGATTAGACCTGCTTTGAGCAGGGGGTTGGACTAGATGACCTCCTGAGGTCCCTTCCAAGCCTTCTATGAACACTGAAAATATCTTTTAAAAATATGGGCCATGATCTTTGCCTTTGTGGCTTTCAGTTGACCAGTGTCCCCTGGGCTGCTCCATTTAAAGATGAGGGCTCATATCCTTAAAAGTCTCCTTGTAAATCACAACCACCCTGTCCCTGATCCACTTTAAATTTAATAATATTGCAAGTAGAGCTGTTGGGAAGACTGAATTTCCCCCCTATAGGAAATTCTGATATTTCTTTTCTCCTGAAATGTGATGAAAGTCAAAATAAAGCTTTTGATCAAAATGAAATGTTTTGTTTTGAAATATCAGCATTTTTGACATTTTGAAATGTTGATGCAAAATGAAATGTTTTGAGGGTTCCTGTTGGAAAAATTAGTCAAAATTGACAAAAAAGGTCTATTTTGAGGAATCTCTCTCTCCCGCTCCAGGAAGACTTTCTTTCAGTTATATTTCAACTAGCTCTAAGTGCACATTAGCAATCCAAGGCTATTTGTGAATGCTATTTTTGGACATAATTCCAAATAAATACACATCACTTGCCTTTGTTTGACCTATCTCCCCAATTACTTTACTTCAAACCAGATGTTCCTTTTTTCTTCATGTTTCCTACTCCATGCTTCCACTGGTTCTACCTATGTTCTCTGTCACATTCTTCCCAGAGAACATAAGGCATGTATTTATACTAGGTCTTTCTTTCCCTGTGGGATTTTTGTTTGTTGTTTCTTGCACCATATTTCCATTACTTTCCTGCTGGGTGACTTGCATTTTCACCAGCTCAGACTGCTGTGCTAGTTGCACCAACTCTTTCTGAGTTACCTCAGAATTCATTATAATTTTCTAAAGGTTTCTTGATGAAAATCCCAAGTGCTAGCTAGATGTCGGTGTCCTTCCTAACTGATGCCTAAGTCATAATCCTCTGTTTGTTCATACTGGGCCCTGGCAAAAGATCACCCACTTCCTCTGAGTCTTGGTATTTTTTTGCAACACCATGCATGTCCCATAATTCAACATATCGTGGAGAAAGGGCACAATCCATGGTGTCTACTGTAATAGGGTGGCCTCTTTCCCTAAGAAGAAGCAAGCCGAGGAAGGTGTCCATTCACAGAGATTACCCAGAGGTTCTGATGGCCTTGGCTCCTCCAGGTGAGAACTTCCACTGCTGCGCCTTCACTAGAGAGAGGCCTGAATATTGAGTCCTGTTGAATATGAAGCTGTCTGCAATCTCAGGTTGCTATTATAATTCACTACTTATGTGGTGGGACTGAGGTGCCACCTCTTATATGCAGAGAAAGACCACGGGGCAGGAGGAAGCAGCAGGGGGAAGAAGCATGCCACCATGTAGGCAGTAAAAATTGGTAGGAGATGAAAAATAATCAGAAGAAGGGAAGTTAAACCCTATTTACAAGGAAGTCCAAAGAACTTCTTTTGGGAATAAAACTTAGCTTTGGCCAAAACAGCCTCCCCAAAGCATTCAGCATCTAAGGGCTGTAGACATGGGATGTTACCATGATGCAAGCCAGGGTGTGAGTCTACAGCACACTGACTTGCTGGGCAGTAACTTCCTGTGTGGACACCGCTACAGCATAGTGAAAGTTCTAGAATGTGCTCTGGATGTACCCCGATTTGAAATGGCCCTCCAGAACATTCAGCAGTGTTGTTGTAGTGTGCACACAGGATGTTACTGCATGGCAAGTTGGTGCACTGTAGAGTCACACCCAGGCTTGCAGCACAGTACTGGCCCTTCTAGACCAGCCCTAACTGTGCTAGGCATCCAACTCTCATTGAAAACCGAAGTGATAACCTGTGTGTGGAAAAATAAATGTGGCCTTATTCATAGATTAACAAAGAGTTTGTACTTGCCATGTCGTCAGGAAAGCGTCTGAAACTACACACGTCACTAATTTCTTTAGCTGTCATCATCTTCCTTATTTCCTTTTTGCCCTAATTTTAATTGCAGATATACAGTTAGATTTTCTCTGGCCACATGGAACCAAAGCCTTTTGAAGTTCTGACTCCATTTATAATGTCGCTGCTGCCCAGAACTGACATTCTGCTGAGTACGCTAGCACTTGCTCTCAGTTCATGGTCTTAATTAGAGCACTATGCTTTGTCCCTGAGAGAGAAGAATTCTGTGCTTCTTTTGGGGGTGGGGGTGAATAAGAGGTTGCCCTCATTCTGTCCCTGTGATGGGAGAGAGAGAAGAAACATCCCATCCACAACAGCCCTCTACCACAGACCTCTTGGGAGAGTGGGGTGACTGTCCCTATTCCCCCTACCCGTTGTCTCTCCCTTCCCTGACAATGTCAGCATTCCGGTTAATCTCATATCCCCATCCTTAAAGCACCCTTCTCCTTCCCTGTCCCCCATAATTTCTTTTGGCGGGGGAGAACAACTGGAGATGTCTCCATTATAATGGCAAATTCCCCTCCGCTGCATCTTTTATTAGTGAGAGCTGGCTATCAAAGTCCCATAGGCTAATTTGAAAATCCCACTTGAGCCATCTCTGATAGAGCTGAGTGATCAGTTTAGTAAATTACATGTTACTTCTTTCTCTTCTCACAGAATATCTGCCAGAAGAATGCAGTCTTTTTGAAAATGTATTTAGTTACATTTATTCAAATAATGTTTTCTCTGTCTTTTACCCAATGGATTTATCATAGATATTCTCGATTGTAGCTGTGTTGTTTCGTTTTGATAGGTCACATGCTATTGTTCCTGTTTCCTGATTGGCTATGTCTGTGCATTCATCCAATGTCAAAGTTCACATGGATGAATTTAAAATTTGGTTTCATTGAATGCTTGTATACATGGCTTTTCCTACAAACACTTCTTTCTTGGATTGCCTGAATATTCTTAGAGAAAAACATAAAAGGCTTTAGTCTGGCTAAAGCAAAGTCATTTAAAATGTAACAAATGTTTGCAGAATATTGTTTGTACTCTTTGCCTGGTTCTATTCTCCAACGAACTATATATTAGCATTCCTGGCAGAATGCTTTATCTTTGAAGAGGGGCATCCCTTCCTCTTTACTTCAAGTCTCTTTTTAGAGATGTATCTATACTGACAATGGCACTCTGTCCTCAATAACTTGTGAACAGGACATGATATTTTAAAAATATGAAAAAAAACCTCTACATCCACCAAAATAGGGCCATTTGTTAAATTGGCCCCCCACCCCAGGCTACCTGAAATCAAAACCCATTCACTCTCCCTATTCTCCTCTAACATCCAGTTCTTGAAAGGGACATTTTGAGCAAAAATAGGTGCCTACATCTTTTTGCCTGCAAAATATGCCCTCCTAGGGAATAGTGCATGCAAAATACATAAGTCATATGCAAAGTAGGTATGTAAAACCTTTGCAAACTGGGTAACTTTTTGAGATTACCTGTCTGCAATTTATTAATCGTTCCTCTTGCTTTTCCAGAATATGTTGCTGGATCTACCATAAACTATAGGCCTGAGTCTCCACTTTATACACTATTTTAAAATAAGAGTAACAGTAAAATAGACTGGAAAATCAGGTCCTTTGTGTCTTTTCTTAAGTTCAATGCATATTCCATAGTACATTCTGTCAGTGTAAAGGGGCAAGATTCTGGCCATAACTCACCAGTGGGGAAAAGTGGTCCCCGTGGGGACAGGCTGATGAAGAATCAAGGAGCTGGGATGACTTTTATAAGCCAAGTAGACCTCAGACAGAGGGGATGACTGAACCGCCTGTATGTATGTGTCAATGTTAACATTCTAATGTAAGATTTTTTTGGTTTCTTCCCCTCCACAGCTTCCCAGGTTCTCTTGTGGTCTCCAGGTCACCATACCCAACCTCTCCAATACACCCTTTCTCAGGCTCTCTATGCACCAACATTTCATCGCTCCCCTCTGCAAACTCACCACACCATCATTCTAATATACACCATCAGGGTCTTCCACTCTGCAAACTCCCTTACAATACTGCTGAATATGTAGGATCAGGAGCTGGGGGTAGTCTGCCAGCCTTCTGAGCCCAGTTTGAAATCTATCCCACAATGGAGCACAGTGCTAGAGCCCAGGCTAGTGGAATGCCATAGGGAAGAGTGAATGAAAAGCTGAGCTTTACTTAGGAAGGTACCGAGACGCTAATCTCAATGTTTTCAGTCCTTAAATAAGAGGGTTTTAGACATGCACACAAGCCCTTTCTTTATTATTTATTATCATAGCACCTAGAATTCCTAGTCATGGACAAGGACTATATTGTGCTAGGTACTGTACAAAAACAGAACAAAAAGGTTGTCCCTACCCCCGGGGGCTGACAATCTAAGTATAGGACAAGAGGCAATAGATGGATGCAGACAGACAAGGAAGTACAAACAAATAGTGAGACCATATTGGTCAGCATGATAGTGGTCTCTACACTCTGGCAGGCCAAATGTTGTCATGTTTTTTTGTAGGCATTATGGCAAAGGACAATTTTAAGGAGGGACTTGAAAGAGGTAATGAGGTAGCTTTACAGATGTTAATGGGAGCGCCTGGTTAGTGTGGGCCAGCATGGGAGAAAACACAATGGTGTTTGTTTGAAAATGTAACAAGTGGGCAGTGGAGGCTGGCACCATGGGCCAATCGGTAGTGAGTAATTCTGAGCTATTTTTACTGTCTCTAATACTAACTATGTAATATGCTTAGTGGCTATGATCGATCTGTCACAAATGTAATAAAATTTCATTATTTCATTGTGCATTTAATGAAGAGAAGGCAGAGCTGTATTGGTAATTTGAAGGGAGGGGGGGAAGACTTACACAAACAATAGTGCAGATCTTTCAAGAGAACTTCCCTGAATTGTCATTAAACTTTCCCTGACAAACTGCATTCTGCATATCTAAAAGCAATGAGATCTTTGTAAAACAAAGGATTTTTTCCCTTTTCTTAAGAGAACTAAACTGAAAGCATTTGACAGAAGAATAGACAGAATTAACTTAATACAGTAAAATTGCCACTTAGCAGAATTGATTTTACCCTGTAGTTTTAAATTGCTATTTATAACCCATACTAATCAAATTCTGTCTTTCTCTTTAGGATCATAATTACTGTCTCCTCCCTTTTTGCCTTATCTTTGTCTACTAAGACTGTTTGTGTACTTTGTTGTTCTCATTCTATCCTTATGCTGCAGAAGAGGCAGCTCTTGATTTATCTGTTTTAGCAGCAGTTCTGGTCTCTGGTGGGGGCAATCTTGAAACAAATTGTTGCTTGAAGTTCCAAGTTAAATGAGCCTCACCTAAAAGGATGAGAAGCAGCTGCTCCTCTAGATGAAAAATTGGAAATCAAATTTGAAAAGCCATGCTGGCTTTCCAGTTTCATAAGAATCAGTAGGCAGGAAGCTTAGCCGTGTTCTTAATATGGAAAGAGCTGAAGCAAGGCTGTTTGCTTACTTTGGAATATTTTATTAAATAATGTAAATACATTTCCAAGACTAAAATCAGCTTTGGGGGGGGTTGATCTCCTAGAAGTCACAATGCACTTCATTTCTTTCTTTTCTTTTTCTTTTTTCTGTTTTCTTTTTCTTTTTTGCCACCATAGGAATAATTGTGGAAGCTCTTCAATACAACTGATTATAAAACAGCTCCTGAGGGGAGAAGGTAATAGCCAGTACCTGAGTGGTTTACAATCAGTACTTCACAGAGCTGGTCTTTAGTTGTAAATCACAAACAAAATGCATATCATAGGCAAAAGCCACTTTAGTAAAAGGTTTTTAGCAGTCTGTGCAAACAAAGCAAGGATTAGTAGGCAAACATGTGTTAGAATAACTGCACTTATTCCAGCCATTGTAAACTAAGGTCCAGAAATTGTGTTATTTTAATTGACACGAGTAATAAAAAGAAATAAGTATGTTGGACCTGATTTTTCAGAAGACATTCTCCACTCACACATGTGCACACTTCTTGTGCACTATCAATCGTGCAAGTAGATTGTAGATTCTGTCACTTGCGTAGATGTCCAAATGAGTTTTGCATATGAAAATATGAGCTGCGTGATAGAGTTCAAGTAAAATACTTTAAGACTTAAGGAAAGTTATAACTAATGGAGTTTACAGAGAAACCGTCCTCATGGATGGATGATTCCATAATTACCAGGGTCTCTTGCACTTTTCTCTGAAGCCTATGGGGTGATGGGCTGTCAGAGACAGCATACTCAATTAGGTGGAGCTCTGGTTTGATGAAGTAAGGCAATTCCTACCTCCCTAAAATTGCACATGTACCAAGTGGAGGCCAGGATGGGACTACAGCTGGGCGATATTTTTCAGCTGAAACTTTTTTTCCTGATTAAAAAATGGAGAAATGGGTCAACCAAAACATTTCATGAATTTGTGTCAAATTCACCAGATTGTTTCTATCAAGAAAAACCAACCAACCAACAAAAGGAAATTTGAAAAAAAAAAAATCACATTCCAATTTTTATTCAAAGCAATTTTATATTAAGAATTTATCATTTATTTTAATAAGGCTTTTAAAAAATCTCTCAAGTGATATGTAACTTTTCATCTGACCCAAAACAAATTTTAAATGTATTGATTTTGTGTTTTTGGTTTAGCCACTGGACTGAAAAAATAAGTTATTCACACAGTTCTATTTGGGAACCCATTAAAAGCAGACCCTATATGTTTTCAGAGGAAAAAAAGTGCTGCTTTTGTGCAACAAAAAGTGCAACAATTTGTAGGTACAAACCAACAGTTTGTAGGTAATAGAGAAAAGAAACCTAACTAGAAATTGACCATAGTGACCTGATGTAGGATTGTTAATCCAGATTTCACAAAGAATTTTTTCTTTTTAATTTCCTAAAAAGAAAAGTCTTTGTGAAATCTGGATTAACAATCCTACATATCTATTCAAGGGACACCATCCTAGGACCTAATCACATCAGCCACACCATCAGAGGCTCGTTCAACTGCACATCTACGAGTTGGAGAACACTTCAACCTCCCTGGTCACTTAATTACAGACCTAAAAGTCGCAATACTCCAACAAAAACAGACTCCAAAGAGAAACTGCTGAATTGGAATTAATTTGCAAACTAGACACCATTAAATTAGGCTTGAATAAATACTGGGAGTGGATGGGTCATTACACAAAGTAAAACTATTTCCCCATGCTAATTTTTCCCCTACTCTTACTCGTACCTTCTTGTCAACTGTTGGAAATGGGCCATCCTGATTATCACTACAAAAGTTTTTTCTCCTGCTGATAATAGCCCACCTTAATTGATTAGTCTCATTATAGCTGGTATGGCAACACCCATTTTTTCATGTTCTCTGTGTATATATCTTCCTATTGTATTTTCCACTGCATGCATCCGATGAAGTGAGTTTTAGCCCACAAAAGCTTATGCCCAAATAAATTTGTTAGTCTCTAAGGTGCCACAAGTCCTCCTCGTTCTTTGAACAGCATATGTTGTTTCAAAATACACCGTGCTTGGATAATTTCATGATGGCAGATCCCCTTTTTTTGCTGCTCCTCAGTAGCCTTCCTGCTGCTGCAGTGAATCCTTGTTCATTACACTTGTATCTTCAAAAACTAGAAGAAAAAAGGAAAGAAAAAAGAAATACCTGTGTTTAGGGCCTTCTCTCCTTGCCCCAGCTTGGAGCTCCTTCCCTCCCTCCGAATCCCTCAGCCCTAGCTCGGAGCAACCTCCCGCATCCCAAACCCTTCAGCCCAAGCTCCACCCCCAAGCCTGCACCCCCAGTAGGAGCCCTCTAATTCCTCTGTGCCCCAGCTCCCTACCCCAGCCCAGATCCCACTCCTGCTCTATGAATCCCTCGGTCCCAGCCCGGATCCCCCTCCTATACCCAAGGCCCACCCCAGAGCCCGCACCCCAGCTCCCTGTGCCAGCCTGGTAAAAATGAGTGAGTGAGGGTGGGGAGAGCGAGCGACAGAGTGAGGGGGAGGGGCAGGGGTGGGGCAAGGGTGTTTGGTTTTGTGCAAGTAGAAAGTTGGCAACCCTACCATTGAAAGAGGGCAGTATTTATCATCTGTCTTACTGATTTGTTCATTTATATCTTTTAAAAAAATTAATTAAATGACTCAGGACCACCAAGTTCTGCACATAGCCGATCTTTGTAGTTTCACATTCTGCTACTGTTCCCCATATCTTTGACATCCCTCCTCCCCTCCTCCACTTCCCTCCTCTTGCTTATTATACCCACTTGGAAAGTCTAGGTTGAAATTTGTTTGTAAATGCTCAAAGACTGGGAGGTGCCTTTCTAGAAGAACAAATTCTTCCTTGATATAAATCCCTTGGCTTCAGTGGAGGTACAGCAAGGAATATTTGTGCTCATTTATAATTTGTATAACACCTAGCACAATAGGACCCAATTCCAGTCCAGCTTAGATTCTTGAGGCAGTAGCGTAATACAAATTGTCATTCTCTTTCTCAAGACACTGTGGACTAGGGAAGGGACAATATTAGGCCCTCCCACCTGCTTCATCCCCTTTGAACCAATCCAGTGAGACAAAGGGGTAAGAAACTGGCTTTCTCTCCACAACTTGGGAATCCCCGGTTACACTAAAGCAGGCACAGCCAACTTCTGTGCAACTGTACACGTCCTCAGCAATTCCCAGCACTGGGAGAGTGTCAGGGGTGTTGCTGAAATTCGGTGCTACAGCCAGGAAGTCTAAATTAGAGTCACTGCCAAAAAATCTGGACCAAATATCTGATTAAAACAGAGTAGTACTAACAGCATAATACACTTTGCTAAGACACTGGAGAGTACTGGAGAATATTCATGGGAATACTGACTGAGCTTTTAGACTGTATACACCCTATTACAGAGCATGGAATCAAAAGAGGGGCAAAGCTCCGTGGGAGAAATAAAAAAGAGCCATCCTACATCTCCAGCTATAATTCTGGGAATGAATATACATTTGTAATTAGCTGAGTATTAATGGAAAACTTATATTATGTTAGGGGCCAGCTTGAAAATACAGAAAATGTGCTTTTATTATTCTCCCTTCACTAAAAACATACAAACAAATGCAGCCCTGGTGTAAATCCATTTATTTCATGATAGTGTGGGTGTGTGAAGTTCATGTGCATGTGTATCTATATATTTAATGGGAAGTGTTTATGTGTAGGCTTTTAGTTTTTCCACACAAACATCTAAGACCAGATTCTATTGTTTATGGTTTGAAAAAGGATAGAAATAGTGGTTGTAATTTTTGTTGTTTTTTAGACATAAATTTAGACCAGCCACTGTTCCTCAATATTAATAGGCTGACTAGGCTGCAGGTCTCAAATCATTCCTTTAGGTTGCTTTGCAAATCCCAGTGACAGTTTTATTTAAGGCAGAATGAAAAATTGATCCCAGCACCAATGCACAGTGTCTCTCATTGGCAAATAAGTCCAGGTAATTCTACATTAGTTCCCTGAAGGTGGCACCATGGTAACTCTCTCTGCACGTCCCATCAAATAAATGACCTTTTCCTCACATGCTGGAAGATGAACCTGGGGTTGGCCCTGATTCAGCAAGATAGTTAAGTACATGCCTAACTATAAGCACGTTCGTAGAGCCATTGATCTCACTCATGGGCTAAAAGCTAGGCACATGCTTAACTATCTTGCTGAATCGGTGCCATTGCCAGCAAAGGGTGCCTGGGAAGATGGATCAGTGTATAGCAACAGTATAGCTAGTTGAAATGTTACCATTATGAAATTTAAGAAAAGAGGAAAAACTACTTACAATACTGTCACAAGACTCTTCCCCTCTCCCTCCTTGTTTCAAACAACTTAGAGCTGGTTGAATTTTTTTATCTGGAAAATATTTCATTCATTTCTCCCACCACTTCCTTTTCTTTTTTTCCTTGACAAGGTCTAATTCACCAACAGTATTTGTTAGATGGGATGTAAACCTGAGCTTCGGACGAGTTGGGGTCATTACATTCTATTAGTCTTTACTCACTTCCTGTTGAGAATTGATTTCACGCTGTCCTTCCCAAATTCCAGGTTGGATAATTGCTTGCTAAGTAACAGACAGGGCCGGCTTTAGGAAGTGCGGGGCCCGATTCGAACAGTTTTGACGGGGCCCCGGCAGGGATGACTAAAAAAAAACCACGTAAAAAAACACGTGGGGGCGTGTACTTACCGGGCGGCGCTCCTAGTCTTCGGGTCTTTCACTCGCTCCGGGTCTTCGGCGGCACTGAAGGACCTGCTGCCGAAGTGCTGCCGAAGACCCGGAGCGAGTGAAGGGCCCACTGCTGAAGTGCCGCCCAAGACCCGGAGCGCCACCGGGTGAGTAAAAATTAAAAAGGAGCCTCTAGCCAAGGAAGGGATTCTCGGCTACTTCTTTCTCCTCTCCCCTCCCCTCCGGCGGCCCTGCCACTGGGTGCGGGGCCCTCTTAGGCGCGGGGGCCGATTCGGGGGAATTGGTGGAATTGGCCTAAAGCCGGCCCTGGTAACAGAAAAAAATACCTTCTTCAGTTTCCTTAGGTTAAGGGATTATTCAAGCCCTGTTGGGTCCATATGCATAACTCCATTTTGCAGTGTGGGGGGAGGTGATCTTAAGGCTACATCCTACTTTTTTTGTTCGTGCAATGGATCCCGTTCACTCCCAGGTGCAGGATTTATAAATGGCTTTAAACGTTTGTAAAATACTGGTATCCTTCATTTGAAATGCACTACGATACTGTGCCTGGGCCAAATCATGAGCACCTGAGCACAGATTTATGAATGTATTTAGGGCACCTAAGGATGCAGAAAGGCACCTATTGGGATTTACAAAATCCCCTAAGTGAGCTAGGCCCAGGTCCTCAAAGGTATTTAGATGCCTAACTCCCATTGATTTCAGTAGGAGTTAGGTACCCTAATACCTCTGAGGATCTGTGCCTTAGAATCTAACTGCCATTGACTTAAAGTGGATTTTCAATGGAAGTTAGGTGACTAACCAGCTTTAGGGGCTTTTGAAAACTCCGTTAGGCTACTATCTGCATCCTTAGATGACTAAATACCTTTGTAAATCTGGCCACTGCTGAGCATCTTTCTGGGTTTGACCCTATAAATCTGAAACCATTTAATCACCAAGAAGTAATAAGCTGAAGCACAAAATGTAAGTAAGTTGAAACGATAAAGACAGCAGCTAAGAATGAGGGATTTTCTTTTTTAGAGATGAATTTTTGTGTCTCAGATGTTTCATGAAAAAAAAGTTGACCTTTTTTATAGGGATTTGGTTTATTATCCCCGCCCCAAAGATATCTTTTCAAAGTAATTGCTTATATAAGCCCATTGCTATAAAAGCTGTAGATCTGAGCCCCTTTAAAAAAAGGAATAATAGTGCAGTTCAGCAACTCTGCTGAGGTTCACAGGGCCATATTTGTCACTATTGTAACATCACTATTTGCTTCCATTTGCATGGGAAGAATTTGGCTTATGCAGTGCTATGGGATCACAAGAGTCTTCTGTGCTCCCAGACTGGAATTCAATAGCTACTTGTTGACTGATAAGCTGCCATTAAGATCTCACCACGAAGCAGTCAAAATGGGCCAATGCTACCAGTAAAGGAAAAGGATCTAGGAGAACACCATTCTCATATACACACACTTACTTCAAAGGGTGGTGTGTGTGTGTGTGTGTGAGTGTGTGTGTGTGTGTGAGAGAGAGAGAGAGTGATTTAAATAGTTTAAATGAAAGATTATTACTGGTAGCATTGGGCTGAAGTTCAGATTGATTTCCTAGCGTCATTGAATTTTGATCTCCTTCCTCCCCATGTGCTCAGAAGAACAATGAATAGGTGCAATGGGAAAGATGATTAGAAGGGCAGAGGAAGTGGCATGAGCAGAAAGATCAGAAAATAGTCTTGCAAGATTCAGCAAACACTGGCAGGCAATCCCTAGGGATCTTTCCCACTTCTGCTAAATTGTAAACATAAACCAACATTAGCACTCTTTGAGGAAGAGAGAGAGAGGAGTGTGTGAGGTAGAGGGTGTAGTCAGGGACAAAGGAAGTGTGATTAAAGCCAATGCCATAAAACTGACAATGAACCAAAAAGGGATCTATTCTTTATGAACAACCAAGTACCCATAATTCCAGAGCAAGATGTTGAGGAGAAGCAATAGGTTGGGATGGCTAATGGGAGGGTGTGAATGTAAGGAGATAATCTGATAATCTGTGGATCACACTTTACAAACAGTAAAGTGTGATCCACCTAGATACAAACAGTTCCTAGACTTTACCATGGGTACAAGTAAAATCTTAAGACTCCTGTTGATTTCAGTGGTCTTTGGTTCAGGCCCTGATTGCAGGTTCAGTTACATTATGTATCGTATTCCAAGTAAAGGAAGATATTCTGGTTACTACTGCATATCCTGACTGTTGGATTTTCAGTGGCGCGCTCTGTAATTCCCAAGGATACTGCTCATGAAAATGAAGGCAAAAGGTAAATTTCAACCTGCAGAAGACATTGACCCAGTTGTAACAGGGTTAAAAAGAAGAGGCAGTGGCCTTTCATTAGTGTTGTAAATTCCTCTACCGTGAACTATCTCTCTTGCATATCAAAAATGCAAAAACCAGCAAGATGAAAAGCAGACATTAACTTCTGAACTTCTCAGTTTAATGAAAACAATCAGGGAATCTGAAATATATAATTAAATCCTGGCAAATTGCATAAAACTAATCTGGTCTAAAGGAAAGGGGCAAAGTGAAGGATTGTGGGATATTCCCTTGGTGCCATGTATTTAACCTTTAGAAAGATGCAGTACTGCATAAATCATAAAAAACATTTTAAAGGTTAAAGGGAAAGCCTCTAACCCCTTAAAGGATTACATAGTTGTAAATTATTTTCTTGGCCTCAAATAAGATAAAGCATCTTATTGGAAAAAATCATTTCCACTAACTGTATTTTGAGCATCTGAAAACATGAGCAGGGTTGAAAAATAAGGAATAAAATAATCTTTAATGAGAACATTTTCAAAGGAAGATTTTATTGTTACTAGAACTGGAATTTGTTGCCCATTTATGATATCTCTCTATATTAGCATACGGAACCTTAGTTAGTTTTTCATTTAATCTGTAATGGCTTTCTTTGATTAAACCACATGATGCCTCAAAGCCTCCATCACATTATGAGGTGAGGACTCAAATGTTCGTACATTTAAGATTCCAAATCCACAGCCCAGTGCGTCTGTGTTTTAAATTGATAAAGGCAAAGGAAGCTGAACACAGAACGGCCATTTTACTTTTTAAAATATAAGGCACAAAACGTGTGCAGTGTATGCTTACCTTAATGTTTCAACTAAAAATACATTGGGGCAAGTTAACTGCTAGTCTGTTCCCCAGTCCCATGGCTGATTACACCCCAGAATTAACAGGAGGACATAGGTTGTAAATCTAACAAATCTAACCCATTATTTAAAGATAACTTTGAATGAACAAGAGACATTGCTTTAGCAGAATTTTGGAAATGCAGGACTCTCTTAAAGTAGCTCTGTTGTTGTCACTGGAGTGCAGGTATACCATGGATGAATTTGATGTGTACAGTTAGTTATAAATAATGCAATCTGTCTGGATGAAAGTGGACATTCATGGGGGGTGTCTCCCATCCACAGAAAAAGCGGGTATTATGTCACCTACCCATCAACAAGGAGTGAGGTAGTCCAGGCTACCCAAAAACTGACTTTAGTAGAGTGAAAAACACACTGTTTCTTCCTTCAATCAGAAGCCACTCTCTAGCATGTCATCCTTAAGAGCTTGATCCTACCAGATGCTGAATCTCTTGTGAATTGCTGAGTGCTTAGAACTCCACTAAATTCAGTACTAGTTAAGAATGCCGACAAATGGCCAGAAAGGGTTAAACATCTTGCAAAATAAATGACTCAGATTCAACCCTTAAAGACATGCGGGGAGATAGTGTTTGTGTGTATATATATATACACACACATTATATAAGTAGTGGTCAACAATGTAATCAACAGTCCCTGTCTGTGCTGTGTTCTGATAATCCAGAGATCAAAAGAACACCCTAGCATTTAAATGAATTGTAAACACAGGATATCTCTGTATTCATCTCTCTTTGAAATGTATAGTAAATCATCTGTGAATAGTGGAGAAACAGGCAATTGTCTTAGGTTAATTCATATAGCTAAGTACTGGTGATGGACCCACTTCAAAGACGCCCTGATTACCTATTGTTCCCCAAGGGAATCCAACTTGACAAAGAAGACATGAAAATGTATAAATGATCCTTGGGTCCTGATCCTTTTAATCTCAGATCTGCTTAAATTTCATAAAGGGAAGTTTGAGTCGTAAGATGAGAACCCAGTTAAGCTGGTACACCATGGATATGATATTGGACATTGGACTATAACCTATGAACTAAATTCTAAAAGAACTCTTTGCAACTACAAAGCTAACCATCTCTGCTATGAATCTGAACTTCAAGAATTGAACTCAAGTCTGTATGTATATTAGTATTTTAACCATTCTCTCTTTCTTTTGTTTTTTTTTTTAATAAATTTTAGTTTAGTTCATAAGAATTGGCTATAAGCATGTATTAGGATAAAATCTGGAATATTGATTAATCTGGGAGGTAATGTGTTCAATCTTTTGGGATAGGTAGAACCTTTTCCTTTATATGATGAAATAAGATTTTCAGAAATCTTCATCATATTTGACTTGGGTACCTGGATGGAGGCCTGAGGCTGGGTTACTTCAAGGGAACAGTGTTGGCTTCTGGGCAACTGGAGAGGTAATTAAGAAGCTGTTTTATGCTGGATTGGTAAATCTAATATTGACAATATCCACCAGTTTTGGTGATTATCTGCCCTATTCTTTGCAGTTCACGCTAATTGAGTGACCTCAGCTGGCCCCCCACTGGGACCCCGGTCATAGGGGGTGCTTAGCACAGGTGTGATTAAACCCTAGATCACGGCTCATCCCAGTGGCTAAAGCAGAGTTCATGTCCTCTGAGATGGTTTTTTTTTTTTAAGATTCTCTTTATAGACAATTTTATTTTTATAGCCAGTAATTTCTGTATGTCTTTCTCTTCCCTAATTCTTTAGTACTCACCAACATCGTCACGAGAATAGGATCCTTGTTTTTTTAGGGGTGAATGAGCTTCTGATTCCTCACAAGTAATCACAACCTGATGCCCTTCTTGTGAAAATAACAATGATGCAACAGACAGAGGATTATGAATTCAGATAAAAATTACATTTCAGGAAGGGTAGCTAAGTATAATTCATAAGGAACAAAGAACCAAGGAAAGAGTATGACCAAAACTATATAACATACTAAAATTATCTGTTTGGCTCTCGAAAAGGCACTGCCTGATTTTCAACCTGTTTGCTTTAAATCCTTTTGTATTTTTCTATACTTCTATCATTTAATAGATGCATTGCACCAGTTACTCTGGACCAGTTTCTGATCTCCATTACGCCAGGATAAACCCAGAGTAACTTTGCTGGCTTCATCAAACCAAGTTACTCAGAATTTACACTAGTGTAATGGAGATCAGAATCTAGTCCTGAATGTTCAGTAATACAGGACATGCTGTCTGCCTCAAATACAGTCAGGTGATTAATACAAACAATAGCTCAGCAATTTTCTGTTGTTTTGCTAGGGAGCTTAGATATATTCATTGGGCTGCATCTCTTATGTGAGCTCTGCAAAAGTGAATACCTGCCTGCTTAGCATAACACAAATCTTTGATGTCTGGGTAGATTGGGTACCTGCAACACCATTGTTATTTCCCTACCAGATCACAAGCAACAATGGAACTCGTTATATATCTTTAGTTGAAAGCAAACAAACAAACAAAAAAATATATAGAGGTTTTTTAATATCTTGCATAACTATGCATATTATATACATATAAAATTACACGTGCTTAATGAAGCATGTGACTAGTCACATAGAAGTCAAAAGGTACTAGTCACATGGCTAAAATTAAGCACATACTTAAGTGCTTTGCTTGTGCATGCCCTTCCCTACAAATCCCAACAGCCCATCTTCACTCTTCTTTAAAAGCGTGAAGCACTTGATGCTTAAGTGTTTCACTAGATGGGGGTCTATAGGGAGTAATCTTTCTCTAGCTACCTGCAGTGGGTAATTAGTGAGCGTCTATTGTGATCATAGTGATTCCCCTAGATCCAACTTCCCAGGATCTTTCAGGACCTTGAGGTACACCAGTCAAACCTCTGCTACTGATTTGCGTATTGGCACTGATAGGGCCAATCGAGCGGGGGGTGGGGGGGCGGAGGACCATTTGGCCTGGGCCTCAAGCTCAAAGGGGGCCTCAAATTTAGACACTTGTTAATTTTTTGGCATTTGATAAGTTTCGCAACTTGTTTTTATGTGCATCCCTATTGGACCAGAACAGCATTTGTTAAATAAAAATGTATTCAAATTATGTCTCTCTTTTTTTTTTTTTTTTTTTTTGGTGCCTTATTTTGTTTTCATGTGTCATTTTTTATTTTTATTATGGCTAGGGGAAGCTGGAAGTGGCCCAGGCCTCTCTGGACCTCTGAGAGGGCCTGGGCACTGATATCATCAAACAAGCAAATCAACAAAAACTGATCTGCAGCAGATTATCAATGTGGGCTGCCCACCTGAGAGAACCTATTGTTATGCTAAAATGTATCAATGGCTGCCAGCAGAAATGTTTTGGATACAATAGGTGTGCCAAACACTCTTCACTGCTTAACCGAAGGAGCAGTGGCTTTTATTTAAGAAAGAGAGCAGCAAACAATGAAGGATATATAGCCCACAGACTAGGCTGCATGGCAGATCAGAGGTAAGCCATGTAGACTGAGGTGTTTTCCTGGTTGCAAACGAAGGAATTAGAATATTTGGTTGCAGCCTGTGTGTGTTGGAGCCAGAATGCCAGGATAATTCTAATTCTTTTGGTCTAATTTTGGGCATTTTGGAATAACCTCTTTTAGCACTGAATGTAGTTTTGTTATTTTTAGTTTTGGTTTTCCTGATTACTTGCTGGTATTTGGGGGTCACTCTCAGACACACTTGGGTGGCTATTTCTGTTTTAAATGCAACTTTTTAAACATTCTGAGATGGTATAGTATTTATAGTATTGTGTAGTATTTTAATAAATTACTGAAGAGTCTATACGATATTGTATTTTATTCATGCATTTACTCATGCTTTATTGAAGCAGGCATATTAAGTAGTCCTGAACATAACAACTGTTTTTAGACATGTAGCACAAAGGAGAGAAATAATAGTGAGATGATTGAGTTTTATTAACATTATTGTGTCTCATACAGTTTGGCTAGCTACTGTTTACATCTTTTCTTGCGGAGGCTTGCAAACTTCTTCAAACACATAATGGGCTAGGTCCTCAGCTGGTGTATGTTGGCATAGCTGCGCAGAAGTCAATGGAGTTAAGTCAGTTTATAGCAGCCCATAAAACGTCTATTCTACTGATATTGACTAGTGCTAGCTAAGGAAGAAAAGGTTCTGCAGTGGTTCATGTATCTGATTCACTAATCCATAATTTAGGCAGAAGTTATAAATTTTACTACGGTACTTACTTATCCTTAGAGGTACACATCTTTTATCTTGGTATTTCTATTATATTTTATTAGTGCATGTGTTTTTAGGCTCTTACCTAGTATCAAGAAATTGCACTCAAAGTTGTCGTATATACAGATTAAAATAGTGCTAAATTATATCCCTGTGTGTCATACTCCTGTATGTCTGTGTCTATTCTGCAAACCACTCTACGTGGTTATCAGTATACGTTCTGCAGAAGACTGTTACACATCTTCACAATAACTTTCCTATTGAAAATACACTAAACTCATTTCTTTTATTATAAGAGTTTTAATTTAAATCAACTTCTGGAAGAGCCAAAGCTGCACTTATCAAATGTTCAATATTGTCTGAACTTGTCACAGTTAAGGACAACTGCACCTATATTCCTTCTCCGTGGTCCCTCGAAGGCCCCAACTCTAGGCTACCGGCTTTTCAGCTGTCACCCCTCTTGAGTAAAACCTGCATCTCCTTGCTTTCTGACCAAGATTTTTCCAGGCTGCGCATTTCCCAACATATACTCCGATATCCCCAGCAATTCAGACTCCCTAAACAGGCCACTGTCTATGCTTTGCTTTCTCTTTGAAGGCTATGAAAGCGTGATTACCAACAGTTAAGTTACCACATAATGCTTTATAAGCAAGCACATTTATTTTTAAGGTGAAAGCATTACAATGAAAATATGTTAAAACAATAAAAGAACCTACATACATGCTAATAAGCTTATCATCCCCCAACTCTATTAAGGGCTCTGCCAGGAGTCAGTCCTTCAAACCCCACACAGGATTTTTCTGTGGTTACAAGTTCAAAGTAGCACAACCAGCAGTCAGTTCATCTGTTTCTTTATACAAATTGGGCCTTTTATCTTGAGACTTCAGGAACAGGCACTCAGTAGACAATGGTTCCCTCCTCAGGGTATTGCTTCAAAGACTGGGCTTTTGCATAAATGGGGAAGAAGGAAGGGAATTTGCATTCACTTGCCCCTAGAAATTCCCCGGGCAAACCACTTGATACTGTTTGTCTCAAAAGTCCATTCTTCTTTGGCACATTGTTCAGTACAGTCCTTTGAAGTTCATAACACTTCCTAGGATTCACATCACTTCTCGCCCCTAAAGAGATGACATGCAATCCTGACCCATAGTAATGCATAACCTTTGCCTTTAAAACAGTGGACTCTAAAGATACTTAAACTTAACAACCATGTTTTTCAAGGATCTGTTACACTTCTATCTTTTTTCAATACTAGGGATTTGTGAACCAGTTACATGAACCAATGTGGGACCGTTTCTTCCTTAACTGTCACTTGTCAGCAGCAGCAGCAGCAGCACAATGGAAGTTGTATGAAGCATCATTGAATATAAGGTGGTTTTCCAAAGTATAAGACGTTGGGACAGGTCCTCAACTACTGTAAACTAACATAACTTCATTGGCTTCTGTTCACCTGTGTTTACTTACGCCAGTTGAGGCTTTGACCTATTAGCTGTATGGAGAAGTTCACAAGCTTCTGAAGAAATAAATATACAGTCTGGAGGGCCAAGTTGTGTAACCAAACATAATCATGTATACAAATCTCAGTCCTCTCCATAACTTTTCTCACCGCTGAAATAAATGCTTAAAAATAGCTATTATGCCAGTGCCTCTTTAATGTGCCTGATTCAATAAAGCATGGTGATAAAAAGACCAATGAGGTTTATGACATGATTATGTTTTACTATAAGCATCTGGCTTTCAAGAAATTATGTTTTACATATATGGCAGGGTCATTGTCTAACATGGTCTGAGCACAGACGTGGGAAACAGAAACTCCTGCTGAGTTCTAATGCCAGCTCTGATGGTGACTCCCTCCCTTGCCTTCTGTCATATAAGATTCGCTTCAGTTTCAACATGTATAAAATGGAGATATCTACCACAGAGAGGTGATAGTTAAATTGTTTATGCTTGTCAAGCCACTTTGAAGATTTCAAGTGCCAAATATTATTACATAGCGTACTAGCCTCAAGTGTGGTTCTTTCTCAGGAACACACCATGAAGCAATAGATCTTTATTGATACACATTCTCTTCTTTCTGTCCCAGACACTTCAAAGATAAAGGGGCAAACATATCTTTTCATCAGAGCAACATGCTGGGTGTAGCTCCTTTAAAGCCCTCAAGTGATGACCCAATTTCCATAGCATTTTATATTACTCACATAGTTCTCTTCTTGGTTGAACTTCAATAATTTGCAAGTTGCCCCTCTTGGTCCAGAGGTTAGCAAAGCAACCACAGCAAGACCTGCTAAGCAAGTGAGCGACTTCATGCCAGAACAACACAGTAAAAGTTATTCTGTTTCAGATTTATGTCATACTAATGAAAGTTGTCCCCTGCTGCTTTCAGGTGTCTGGAAATCTTACACACTTGCTCACTGCTCCAGAAGTAGACCTCAGCTGGTTGTTCCTTTCAGCCCTAGTAATCAGGTTGCACTGGATGATAAGTGCTCCCATTGTCAGATGCCTTCACAAGGAAAAGAGATAGAAATTTATTTTAACAAGCCCATACCAATCCAGCAGTGGATTTCAGACAGTACAGCAAAGCTTGTTTTTTCTGTCCCTGTATATTACCGGGGGTTCATTTCTTGGTACGTCTACTGGGCAGGTTTACAAAGCGCCGGTTCTATACAGCTGGAAGTCTGCAGTGTTGCAAGTCATCTATTCTGATGGATGCAATCTACTAATGTGCTTAGAAATAACAAGAATTAAAGAAGTAATCATGGGTCCATGGAAAGCATATTTTATAACCACATTAGTTTATCTAATTTTAGCACAATCATCAAAAAGCTTTTATAGCTAAGGTTCTTGAATAGGATTTTATGGGAAATAGTTTTTCCATCTCTGTGAGAACTTGTTTATTTTTTTCCCCATCCTGAAACAGAACAAGAAGTCAATTTAAAAAAAAATAATCATTTTGATTTGGATCAATTGCAATATTTCATTTTGATATGTTTTGATTTTGACTGCTTCTTTTTAAATGTTTTAGTCTAAATTTACTAACATTTCAAAATGAAAAAAAAAACATTTCAACATGAAACAGTGAAACTTTTTTCTTTTTGAACATGTCAAACTGGGACACTTTAGGAATGCAGATGTCTCCATATAGCTCCAGCTGGCTGCTTCAGCTATGCACCAGGAGGAGGACTGAGGGAAAGTCCTGCAGAAAGTGTAGCCTGGCTCTCTTCCCTACCTGCCCAGCCACACTATGATATTAGAAGAGCTAATGGAGGAAGGGAGTTTGTAGTCCCCCTCGCCTCCCACATCGCAGCCATCTGACCACCCAGCGCAACATCAGAGGGGAACTGCGCCAACCCAACCCCCTGTTTGCAAGATATCCTGCCTTCCCCACTGACACCAGGAAAGATTGAAGTATAATTGCCTTCCGCTGCTATGGCAAGGAATATTTGTCAGGCAAGGAATCTCTTATTGTGACCTTCATAATATGTGGGGATGGGGAGCATCGCAAGTTGAAAGGGTTGCAGATGAAAGAATGGATGAAGTTGGAGAGGCAGGAAAAGGATGAAAGGGAGAGGGAATATTCAACTGGAAATATTATAGAGAAAGAATATTAGACTAATGAATTTTATGGGTGGCAGAGTATTTTACTCAGGGAACATCACGTGTATCCTAGACTCGAGCTGGAAAATGTTTGAGGGTGCCCTTGTTAAAATTTTGGCAGCACATCACAGCCAAATCCAGTGACTCGTGGGCTATGGCCCTTAAGGCATAGCAATCCGTACTGTGCACTGAGCTGGTAATGTAGTTTCTATCAGGTAAGACAGTTTTTACCTGCTTGAACTTGCTGTCAACTCAGTGAAAAGAATAAAACTCATAAAGGAAGCATGGCTTTTTGCAGCAGTCAGTAATCTGCTGCCACCACTCATTCTCTAGTTCCAGCCTTTACCCTCTTGGGGCAACCTCTTCTCCTGTTCCAAATCCTCCACCGACATTGTGAATTTTTAGTTTCTTTCTGAACATGTGTGAGAGTTTTTATTACCCCGGGAGGAAAATCTGTTTTCTAAAAGGAGATTAGAAGCGGGGAGCAACAAACTCACAGCATATGAACTGTTTGTGCATACAGTGCTTAGAATAAAAGGAATTTTGAAAAGGGGTAATAAACACAAATGGCTCTTGAGGGTGAGTGCAAGCTAATTAGCCTTGAATACAGGAAAATGCTGCTAGCTTCTTAATGATACCCATTCCCACGTTCTACTATAATAAGCTAACTTTAAAAATACAAACCCAAATGCAATTTTGTTCTAAAGCAGATATTTATTGTTTTAATGTCCCTGTGAGTTACCAAAAAAACAAACTAGGGAGAAGAAGACTTAAACTCACAGGCTCTTGGTCTCCAGCCTTTTTTAGTCCCTCCTAAACTACAATGACATCTCTGGAGGTTGAATTCATCTATCTATGTGCATGAATCAGTGCCCCAATGCATATTTCCATCATACTGCTCTATTAGTGGGACTCAGCTGTGATTTAGAAGGGCAATCTCTGTAGGCAAGGAGTAGGCCAATCTGTACACCCATTCATTCTTGGCCTGTCTAATTAGACTGACAACAAGGCTGCCAATTAGTACCAACGGGGAGGATTGTAGTGATGAAAATAACTACAGCAGAGGAAATCTGTAGACATTATTTATATATTTCTACAATTCTACATAAATGACTGTAGTTGTGATTCACCACCAGTGTTGTGATATGAAATTAGATACCCTATACATCGTGGATCTGTGCATAATATAATCTTTTGCCCTTGACTAGAGCTACAGAGACACAGTCGTGGAACACTCCATAGCATGGATATGAGAAACGGGATTTTTCATAACAAACACTTTATCTTACATGTGTCTGACAAAGTGGGTATTCACCGACGAAAGCTTATGCTCCAATACATCTGTTATTCTATAAGGTGCCACAGGACTCTTTGTTGCTTTTTACAGATCCAGACTAACACGTCTACCCCTCTGATACTTTATCTTACAGTTACCTGGGATGAACTTTGAAGTGACGGAACAGACCTGGTGGCTAGGTTTCTCTCAGGGAAAATGGTACCATATGGTACTTAAGCATTTGCTTCCAAGAAGAGGGGAGTTGTCCTATGGAAGGAATGCATGGTGAGCCATTAGTACATACATTAGGATGTCGATCAGGGTGGGGTTTAAATTAATGGGAGAATGCTTGGATGTCTCATGGGGAGCAAGTATGGGATGAAATTTATTTTCAGGGAGAGTGTAGATGGAGGATGTGGGTCTGTTGGAAGTCATGTGGAGGGTATGTTTCGCAACAATGGAAAATATGAAGGGACATGAAGGATGTGGTGCCTGGGAGGGTGGGACTAAAGACATGTCTATACTGCGATCACAGGGTATGATTGCGACTCATGTAGACATAACCAAGCTAGCTTTTGTCTTTAACAGAGTAGTGAAGGCACAGTAGCCCAGGTTTCAACCCCGAAGGGTTCTGGATGGGCTTGTACCTAAACTAGCTAGATTACAGCTAGTTTAGTTTCGCCTGTATGTGTTGCTATCACATCCCATGACTGCAGTGTAGGTGTGCCCTAACTAAGCAACGTTTGCCCTTCCTATAATCCTGCTGTCACCAGGGCAGGGAAAAAGCCCAGGAAATGTGACCTCCTAAAAAAGCCAGCTAGTGAATATCACCTCATTTGCATCATGTTTGTATTACCTCACTGCATCATACTCCCTTCCTCTTGTGACTTGAAGCTGGTTAGGAAATTAAACAATTGTGAGTTTCATTTCAAAGCTAAAATCATCATGTAATGATGAGACAACTCCTAGGTCTAAAAAGCACAATCTAATGTGACCAAATTTCAATCCCTCTATTGTTGGAAATGCTATAGAGCAGAAGAGGTTAAAATGACATATTAATTAGCCATGCAAGGTCCTTATTTTTCTGAGCATTTGCGTGTTAGAGGGAAATCAATAAGATGTTATTGCAGATGTAAACATGTATATGGAAAATATCACCACAATCTGTGCACATATACCATCACATTCCATCTCAGAAGGCCACGGGCTGCTTCTGCATCTTGGCTAATAATCCAGATAGTTCGTAAAGCAACTGTACTTCCCATGAAAAGAGGCTAGCAAAGGCAGGACAGTTCAGAGAAGTGTGCAGGAAGAATAGACAAATACCCGATTGATAAATATGTGATAACCAGATGTCATTTATGAAGCTGCATATATAACAGTTTTGAATATCATGAAGAAACACAGTAGAAAGTCCAATTAAAGGTTGTCTACTAAGTATGTCATTTCTGAACCTGCTAATGTTGATCTGATGGGAGCAGAATGGGTTGTGGGACTGATGAAGAGGTTGTTAGAGGTTGAAATATGATGGATAGTCCAGGGGGACATATCACTCAAGGAAAAATAGGTTTTAAATTCTGTCAAACACGTTAGCCCGTCTGTCACTGGTGTTTTTCCTTAAAACTCCAAGGACAATGGAACAAATGTGAAAGGGATTGATTGCATGCTAATGTCTGACTGAAGAATATAAAACAAGCATATCATTTTTATTCATGTATTTTTAATAAGTAGAAGGCTGTTACTAGAAACTTGTGTCTTGAGATGCCACACGTAAAACATCTGCCTAGAGCTGGGAGATATAAGCATAATCACTCCCTAGTACACTGTAATTAGCATGTTTTACCGTTGTTGGGTTTATCATTAAAAGGAAATCAGTTTTCTGAACATGTGAAATTATTCCACAAAAAATCATACCCAATAGGACCATGTTTTCCCCGTATGTGTGTTTGGTGTTTTTAACTTGGAGCTGGGGGTCAACAGCTTTCATTGGTCACATGTTACTGCTTCTCTTTTCCTGACTGGCTAAGAATATCCTGAGTGAACAGAAGGATGAGCAGAAGCCATTTTGACTCTTTTTTTATAATTGAAGTGACTGCAATTTGTGTATTCTGTCTGAGTCAGTGAGGCAAAAATGCGTACTGGCAGTAACACGGAGTGGTTCTTTGCTGCTCCATTCTGCAGTACCAAGTGGGGAATGCTACTTTCTTTCCAACTCTCCCTCCCCACTATCATGAAGATCTGTGAGATCCAGGGCATTAGATGCCCCCAGTAGCTTTGTTTGGCACCTCAACAAAAGTTCTGGAGGGGAGAGTGGTCCATCTATCCAAGAGACCAGATGATGTCTAGTAGCAAAACAAAGGGCTGCAATGGTCTGGTTATTATTATTTTTTTTTAAGTTTGGGTAAACATCCAGATTCTGAACTTGTTAAAGTGGTACATAATAATCTAGTCTCTTGTGGATTGTAATACTTTGGTCTCGTATAGGTTGTTGGGTTTAGTGGGTGCTCAGTGGTGTTGGTGGCCTGTGATATACAGGAGATGAGATTCAATATCTAGTACTTCCTTCTGGCCTTAAATTCTATGATGATGACTCAATAGATGTACATCTAGTCTGGCTATGGGAAGGCTGATTTGCTATGGGTTTTACATTTTTTTGAGCAATACTAATGTTGTTCTTTACATGTTTTTACACTTTGGCAGTCAGGCTGGCTTATCTGCTGCCACATCAAAATAATAGTCAGCAATCAATGAATGTAATGACTTTAGCCTCAGTTTCAAACCTTTCCAATGATTTCGCTGCCTCAGCTATGGCAGTTGCCCATGGTGACTTCTATAGTACTTGAAACAGCGGGTCAGATTGTCATGTGGACTCGGGTTTTTCCATGGACAGAACTCCTCCTCCGTCTCACGTGGAGTGGTGGTAGAAGGGGAATACCTATTTCCATGGTACCGTTTTTCCGGTCCAGGCCCTGATCCCACACAATGATTCAGGGCAGGTGTAGGATGGAGGTGGCAAGGGGCAATGGGTTATTTCATTGCTCCATGTGGCAACCAGTAAGAAGACCATATACAAAAGAAACACAGCCTGAGGCTGAACTAAACATTTTGTGAGGCCACTTCATTGCTGGCAATTCACTTACTAGGGAATTCAAGGGCCCGGGACAGATGATAGAGATCCTCTCATGGACCTATGCTGTCAGGAAGGAAAAGAATCTAAGGTAGAGATGGTTGGAAACCTTTTGATGAGTGTTTTATTTTTTTTTAATTGAAAAATGCCCATTTGTCAAAACAAAACTTTTCTAGGGAAAAGATCATTTTAGACAAGTTTCTCAGCTTGAAATTATCTTTTGGGGGAAAAAGTTCAAAATTATCAAAACATCCCATTTCAACATTTAAAAAAACCCAAGTTCAGTGTTCTAGTTCAAAACAACAATTTTTCAATGTAAGATAATTATAGTATATTTCATTTTTATATGGTTGAAATTGAAATGAAACATTTTGAAATTATCCGAGTGAAACGCTTTGATTGCCCTGAGCATTTTTTTTTTTTCAAATTTTTAATTTTGACTTCATACCTTGATTCTGGATAGGGAAAAGTTTCTGAAACCTCAAAACATTTTGCAGGATGGGGGGAAAAAAATTCCCACCCAGCTCTAGTCTAGCGGTCCTGAACTGATATGGAAGCATAGGACCACCATCTGGAGGTTGTTGACTTCCAGCTAAAGCTCTGTGCATTCTGGGGCGAAACCTTTACTTTCACTTTCTGGGGAGAAATCTCCACACTCCCAGTAGAAGAATTTAGGAGAAACTCCAGGACATCTCTCATCTCTCCAGTGTTCTCCTCTTGCTGATGCTTCTCAATAGATTTTCCCACAGGAGGGTTCAACCTAGCACATCATCTAGCAATTTATTTGCATTATGGATGGGTGAACTAGTTTATATTAAGGGAAAAAAAACAAGTAAATATTTAGGACAGTTCAGTGGTCCAAGGTTTGTTCGTTCTTTAGGTTTGTATGGTGCTTAAGATAGTGGAGGGCCTCTAAGAACTTCTGTGAAAATTAAAATAATTTGTACATTGAACCAGGCTTTGAGTTTCATTTTTTTTTAAATAATAATAATAATAAAAAAACATGTCCCTCATAATTGCTTTTTCCAGTCAGGCCTCTCAGTAGAATTGCCAGAATACTGCAAAAAAAGGGAAAATCTCTTGTTTCTAGATACAAGAAACCAGAAAATATTTATCAAGAGATGTCCCAACTTTTCCAGTGCAGTTTTGCAGAAAAAAACAATGCAAGAAACTTGAGGATTTCAGACAATTCTTTAAACTTCAAGGTGCTTAATTAAACCAAACCTCCAAGTCTTTTGTGACTCACTCCTCATTAATTTCCACATCTATTAATTATCCAGGAAAGTATTACATTATCAACTAGCATATGGGCTTGGTTTATTGTCCTCTGCATGTGGAGATCAAGTACAAAGCGGAGAGCAACATGTGAGTAATTGTTGTTTAATTAAGACAGGATGTTTCCCAACTGTTCTTACAAATGTCATACAAAAGTCCTTGCTGCCCCCACTCATACAGATGGTTTAAATCCTCATGGGACCACAAATTACTTGAAAATCTTCTGAGAATTGTGAATCTGATTTGTTCTGGTTGATAAGGCATCAAATCTCAGTGGCCTTCTACAACCTTCCATTTCATATCCTATTGATTGCCTGCTCTAGGCTAGCTGGGTGAATGGTTCCCTGGCCATTTTTTAAACAGCATTATAGAAATTGTTTGAATGATGAACATTTCCATTATTTCTGACTGCAGATAAATGTGAAAAACTTAACCAGCTTATTGGATAATATCTGCTATTTTTCAGCTTATATTTAAAAACATATGGCAAAAGTATTGTTGGCATATTTATACTGTTGTCATTATTGTGATCTTTGTGTGTGGGACATCACTATAATACATTAGATTATGCACAATGGTAGGGAGACTCCAAAATGTACTGGGTATGTACAATCAACAAAGCATGTCTGAAACTAGATATTTTATTTGAGTACTTAAAGATTTTTCCATCTTCATAAAAAGTGAGATAGTCCAGGAAAACATGGTATAAAGCATGATTTGTTTACTTAGTTCTCTAATAAGTTCTTCCAAGTCTGTAAGTAACGTTAGCAAAATCAATACAAGAATCAATGCTGGGGTGGCTCCTACATAGCTGATTGATGGACTATTTTCTTGAGAAGCTGGACATTTGTGTATCCGTCTCACCAATCACCTATTTAAAGAGTGGCCAACCTGAGCCTGAGAAGGAGACAGAATTTACCAATGTACATTGCCAAAGAGTCACAGTAACACATTAGCAGCCCCCCAGCAGTTCCCACCACCCACTCCCAGCGTCTCCCACCCACCAGCAGCCCCGCCAATCAGCGCCTCCCCCTCCCTCCCTGCACCTCCTGATGAGATGTTTCATGGCGTGCAGGAGGCTTGGGGGGTGGGGAGGAGCGAGGGCATGGCAGTCTCATGGAGGGGGCTGGAAAGGGGTGGAGTGGGGGCAGAGCCTGTGACAGAACCAGGGATTGAGCAGTGAGCACCCCCTGGCACATTGGAAAGTTGGCGCCTGTAGCTCCAGCCCCGGAGTTGGTGCCTATACAAGGAGCCACATATTGACTTCTGAAGAGCTGCATGTGGCTCTGGAGCCAGAGGTTGGCCACCCTGACCTATATCTATAAAAGGTAGTAATAGTAATTTTCACATGATGGATCCATCTCCTTAATTACTATAAATTAGTGTCTCTAGAGTTATGCTAATTTACACCAGTTGGGGATTTGGTGCTTAGTGCCAATTTTTCAAAATGCAGCCTCTTTCTTTTTTTAGGGGTGGGGGGACACGAAATCTGTGCCCACATTTTGCACCCACAGGTTGTGTGTGCAAGCAGCACACATTTTGCAGGTACAAATTGCACAATAAAAAAGGAAGGTGGGCCTCAACATTCTAGAAATGTATTCTATATTCTCTAGGACAGTGGTCCCCAAATTTTTATGCTGCACCCTGCCAGACACACACATAATGTAGTCTGTCAGCAGCAGAAGCAGAGGCCCAAGGAGTGACAGATTTATATTACCAATCTGCCTGGGGCTTCAGGTGATCAGGTTGAAGCCGCAGGATCTTTAGGGAGGAGATGAAGGCCCACACCAAGTGACTAAGTTTAAAGCTTTATTAACTAAATAACAGCAGTGAGTGCTGGGCGCACCCCACGTCACTCAAAGGTAAGAAGAAAGCATTAGTGCCCGAGCTCTAACCCACTTTCATACTTACACACGCATAACCCAAGGCTGGCCAAGCCTGGGTGTAACTTAAGAAGAAGGGGGGGGAAAGGTAGACGAGAGTTCTGCCCTGTGCACAGGTCGTCTAGGGTCCGCTGTAAATCTCCGACTTGCTTCAGCTCTCGGGAGGGTTTTAGGCCCTGGGTTTTTCCAGGGGCGTTTTCCTCCAGGGACCCTCATTCCCCATGCTCTTGGTACCAGTCCGAACTGGCCTTCTGCGGCTCCCTTAGTTTCCCCAAAATGCACCGGTCTCAGGCTCGTGAGTGTCAAGGCTGGATCCCCACTTTGAACTTTAGGGTACAAATGTAGGGGCCTGCATGAAAACTTCTAAGCTTAACTACCAGCTTAGCTCTGGTTCGGCTGCCACCATTTCAATGGATTCCCTTCCTGGGAAGCCTTGAAAAACCTTCACCAAATCCCTGGTGAAAACAAATCCAAACCCCTTGGATCTTAAAACAAGGAGAAATTAACCATTCCCCCTCCTTCCTCCCACCAACTCCTGGTGAATCAAGTTCCAACCCCCCTGGGATCTACAACAGGGAGAAATTAACCATCCCCCCTCCTTCCTCCCACCAACTCCTGGTAAATCAAGATCCAAAACCCTTGGATCTTAAAACAAGGAAAAATCAATCAGGTTCTTAAAAGGAAGGCTTTTAATTAAAGAAAAAGGTAAAAATCATCTCTGTAAAATCAGTATGGAAATTAACCTTACAGGGTAATCAAACTTAAAGAGCTCAGAGGACTCCCCTCTAGTCTCAGGTTCAAAGTACAGCAAACAAAGATAAACACTCTGGTAAAAGGTACATTTACAAGTTGAGAAAACAAAGGAAAACTAACATGCCTTGCCTGGCTATTTACTTACAAGTTTGAAATAGGAGAGACTTGTTTAGAAAGATGTGGAGAACCTGGATTGATGTCTGGTCCCTCTCAGTCCCGAGAACGAACACACTCCCAAACAAAGAACACAAACAACAGCCTTCCCCCTCCCCAAGATTTGAAAGTATCTTGTCCCCTTATTGGTCCTTTAGGTCAGATGCCAGCCAGGTTACCTGAGCTTCTTAACCCTTTACAGGGAAAAGGATTTTGGAGTCTCTGGCCAGAAGGGGCTTTATAGTACTGTACACAGGACAGCTGTTACCCTTCCCTTTATAGTTATGACAGTGAGTCTGTTGTTTTTCAACTCATTGACCTTCGCAGTCTTACAAGTTTTGCACCCCTTCAGTTCTGTCTGGCTCAGTTCTCCTTTCTCATGGCTGGCTGGGGTTGAGACAGAGGCTTCTGGCTGTTTGGCAGCAGAAAACTTGTTTGTGTGCGCTAGCCTTGGGCAGTAGCTTCGTTCCCTATCTTTGGGCCTAGCTGGATTGTCGAGTTAACCCATTCCTTTCTCCCTTCGGCCTCTTGGAACCTGCAAAGGAATCTTCCACTCCACACTCACACTTTGAATCCTTCCCAAGATACTTCCCAATGCATATTAAGGCATTAGCAATATACAACTGCTGGTGCTTACCCAGGTGACAAAGCCTGGGGTCGCGGACTCTGCTTGGAACGTGGCTGGGGCCAGAGACAGAGTGGAGCTGGGTGGCGCTCCCTCCCCACTCCTCATGGGGGCTGGCCCTGGCTGTGTCTGGGAGCTGAAGCCAGGGCCTTGGCTGTGGGGCGGGGCTGCTCTGCGGCTTGAGCGGAGCTGGAGGCAGAGCAGGGCAGGGTGGTGCTTCCTCCCCTTCCCCCTATGGTGACTGGCCTGGGCCCCATCATGCCCCCCAAACATTCCTCTGTGCCCCCTTATAATTGTTCTAAGTTCTGTTTGTGTTCCTATTCAATATTCACTCCTTTTCCTTGTGATGAGAACACCTCACAATCTTCTCTAATAGATGTCACTTATTAACTTTGCTTTATATGTATGCACCTAACTACAGATACTCCTACTTAAATACTTTAAAATGTACAAGTAAAAAAAGTGGGGGGTGGGCAAAAGGGATCAGCACAATTGCACTTTGGAATGAAAATGTACTGTGTATATGAAACTGCTGTGGATGTTGCTGTAATTAGCATTTTTTTCCCCTGTAAACTTTGTAACCTAGAGAACTTAATTGGAAATGATGCATGCTCACTCTTATTATAAATATTTCAAGAAATAACCCTTCCCCACCCTTTTTTAATTGCTTTTTGAAAGGTGCATTTCTGGATATGTATAAAACCATGAATACAAACTGCAACACTTTTTTGCCAGCAGAACTCTTCCTTTCAGTGCTTTCCCCTCTACTATAACGGAACGATGGCTACAGGCCCTAGAACTGAGTGGGGAGTTAGCTAGAACTCAGATTCATACATCTCTGGGCCAGGAGCATAGAATATCCAAAATATTTTTTTCTTCTGTGTGTTCTGGCATGGAGTTGTTTAGAATATTAGCATAATATAAATAACAACACACACACATAACTATGTTGAAAAAACATGACTAGGTTTGCAAGAACTCAAAAATTAGGAAATGCCAGAATTAAAATTGCCCATTCCATCTTCATTCACTCTTCTTGTGTGTATGAATTATAATACAGACAGATGGAAGCAAGACTACTCCCCTGACCTCACCTGGACTTCAATATAGGCAATCAGCCACTTCAAGCTATGAGCAGTATATTGAAAAACTTCCCACATTATCCTATCCTTACCTAAGCTGGAGTAATCATACCTATTGTGAGCACAAATGAAATCAAATTGGCCCAACTTTATGCAATTCACTGACCCCTATGTCTCTTGTATCCCACACAACATCTCTATTGAAGAAGCTTACATGTAGTTCACAAAAGTGATTTTACAAAGCTGCCACCAAGTCTATTCCAAGAGGTTGTTATAATACCTACGTTCCCTGCCTAGATAGAATGTGCAGAACTTATCAAGCGATGTGAAGAGAGTGGTACTCCAGATACTGCCATACGTTGTTTAGAGAATGTTAATGCTTCTAGAAGAGTAAGAGGGGAGCAGGCTACTGTGGAATTAACCGTCACAATCCAGCCACAAAGCCTGGGCACTAATAAAAAAACGTGGTGCTACTCAGAAGCCTCCAGCACAGCACAGTTACCCAGTCTCTCCAAACAGTATTGCTACCCATTGGATACATGTCACAAAGGTGGATAAAAAACATGAGTTTTAAAGGAGAGGTAAAAAAAAGGAAATAGTGCAATACAAACGGTGCATAGCTGAAATTGCAGATGACTTCCAGCCTTTCATTGCAGATGAAATAGAAAAGGCAATCAAAACACTGAAAATGGGTAAAACCTGTAGGCTTGGTAACATCTCCCCCAATTTCCTGAAAAAAACTATCAGACAATGATTGCCTAGCCAACTTTCTAGCAAGAGTCATTCAGGAGACTAAAACACTGAAGATCTGGCACAGACCTTGCCAAAACCTGGGAAAGGCCATTGACTTTCACCAAGTTAGTACCCCAGCTCTTTGCTAAGCTGCATGTACAAATTACTTGAAAGGCTTACACTTCAAAGAATTGCCCTTGCCATTGGTGATATCCTAGCAGGATTCAGACCAAAACAATATCTGTAACCCAGTGCTGGCTCTCACTACCTACATTGAGAATGGCTTCCAGACCAGGCAGAAAACAGGATGAGTATTCCTAGATCTTACTGCTCCAAATGACACAATCTGGCACATAGACCTTTTGTACAAACTGTCATTGGTCGTACTGAAGTGGATTGTTATGGCAGCTTTGGAACTGTTGCTGAGAGATGGCCCATTCTAAGTTTTAATTAGACCAATATTTTGGGACCTCCACGAGCTAGTTTGTTGTCTATTTACATAATCTGCTTCTTAAAGTGCAAGACATGCCACATCTACCTCTCTCCAGGTGGCATACAAGGTGGCAAAAACTAGCTATAAACATAGCCAGTGCCTATCTTGTGACAGAGCCAACAAGTCAGTCCCCTGATTTTGACCTTTCATGTCATCTTTGGGTAAAGCTCAATTGTTTCAAATGTGGAGTGATCAGATGTGTAGCTAATGACTGTACGTAGGGCCTTCTTGACTTCTTGACTGTGACCAATTAGAGGATGACAGACACATATTTGTAGGCTGTATCCATAGGCAAGGCCTGGTAGGTTTCCTCAGGGACTTGCTTAATGTCCTTCCCTCAATTACTGAATGGTTGAGATACTTAAAACTAACATGGTTTACTTGATTATCTATGTGGATGCAATCTGTGATACATTCTTTAATGACATATTATGCAGCCAATGAGGCAAAAGTCTGCAAGAAGAGAAAGAAAGACCTCTTGGGTGAAATCAGTTGAATGCTCCCCTGGCGAACTGGATTCTATCCCTGCATCTGCCACAGAGTTCCTAGGCAATTCTAGGCAAGTGACTTAAAGTAAACCACACTTTTCAAGTTGGTCCCTAATTGTCTCATTCCTGGATACCCAGCTGCACCTGAAGTTAATGGGAGCTGTGTTTTGGACATGTAAAGTATTATAAATGCTTTGTATTATAGTATTGTAAATACTTTGAAAAATCAGATCCTAGGCATCTCAGGGTGGGCACCCAAAATTAGTGGAGACTTTTGCTCTTAATTTCTCTGTCTTAGATTTGTAAAATGGGAAAAACAATAATTATGTTAATAATAATTATAATAATATACAATTATATTATAAAATATTTTCATAACTCCCCTCATCAAAGAGGGGGGTTATGAAAATTTATTCATCAATGTTTGTGAAGTGCTCACATCAACACTATAGAAAATCCCATGGGGAAGCTAATGCCATCTTCAGAGGAGGGTTTGAATAGTGTTCTGTAAATAAGGCCTGGGATGACACATGGAACCATAAGGATAAAGGAAAATATTGGACAGCTGCTCATTCAGTGAAAACCATCCATTCTTTGTATTGAAGGAGGCAGCAATCCCGTGGAAAAAAATAGTATGTGATCATGTATCCAAAGCTGTATCGTAATGCATGCACACTAGCAGGTTGCATTAGAGTTCCGTGCACAACCTTAATTTTGACATTCCCTAACTTTTGAGAGTTTGACTTTTGCAACCTTAATGTTATTTAACATAGCAAATGGGAGACCCAGAATCCAGTGGAAACTGAGGAATGACTGTAACTGAGGGGAGATGGGAAACAGGAAACATTTTTTGAAGCCCAGCCTTCTTTTCCAGAAGGGACTTGGCAATTCATCAGAGCGGAAGGAGTGGGGTTGGATGCATAGACCCATTGCCATAGACACGGGGGGAGGAGGGAAGGAAGAAAAGATCAATTAAAACTATAATGAAGAGATGTAATGGGCCACATGTGAGGAAAAGAAGAGGAATCCAGGGAAGTTCTAAGAGCAGATAAGTTCCTTATATATGAAGAACAAGTTCGGTGGAGGAAAGGAATCAGAGTGTGAACAGGGTAACAAGTTCAAGGAAATCTTTAAATCACTGGCACCTTTAAGATTTATCCCTTGCTGAGAGCTGGGATGACAGTGCTGTGATTTCCATGGAACCTGGATTTTTCTGGTGTTAGGAATGGCGGTTCTGGGTTTTTTTCTAATTGCAATACAAGGCCAAAAATTATATAATAAGGGATTATAGATGTAAGTGTCTAAATCAGTGGTTCTCAAACTTTGGGTTGGGACCCTAAAGTGGTCTAGATGAATAGAATGAATTCTCCCCTGACAGCTAGCTGGGACGAGGAGAGACTTCTGGAGCAAACTGTATTTACATGAAAACACCTACTCTGCTCAGATATCCAGCAGATAGAGCATTGTGTTGCTCAAAATAATCAACTTTGGCTGATGTTGGGTTACAAATCACTTTAGTACTGAATGCAGGGGTAGTGAAATGCTGTTACCAATGTTGCTGGCATTGTTGTATGAATACCGGGAAGCAGAACTATGCATAACCTGACCCAAACAAGGGGATCACCCTCAGCTGAAAGGACCTCATTAAGCCAGGGGCTCGAATGCCAGAGCCCTGTGAAAGTAAGAGGGGTGGGGACAGGTGTCCCAGCCAGGAGATGTGGACCCTCCCCAAAGGTTCCCCATGGTCTGGTTTAACCTGTTCCTCCCCACTGTTCAAAGAAAGAGCTAAATAGGTTTCATTAGGAGCCTCTTTGTTATTTTAAGTACTCGATCAGAGCTGAAATCACTTGAGATAGGGCAGTGTTTCTGCCCAGCCTGCAAAGAGCTGAAAATTACTAAGAGACTCATGTGTAGAGGTCACAGCCAAAGAGGCAAGTGGCAGCAGAAGGTGACTGACAATGGGCTGGCGAATGAGTGGCTGGTGAGGTGGTGAGCAGAACAAGCGCTGGTGAGGCTGGTGGGACAGTCAGGCGGCAAGGCGCAGCGGCTAGTGGGACGGCCAGCCAAAGCAAGTGCTCAGATGGTGGAGCACTTCCCCGGGTGGGAGGTGAACTCTCACAAATACGCTTCTGGACCCTGAGTCCTCACTGACCAGGGACAACCACTGAGAGTGGCATATAGTGAGAGAGCAGAGAGAGGCACAGAAAAGGAAGCTTTGATTGTAGAACTCAAGAACATGAGAGAGAAGGCACTGGCCCACCCACTCTTATGATTATGACTCCCACTTGTGGCATTTTCCCTAATTAATGTTGGGTGACTTCCCTCCTTTTGTTAAAAATTTCTTTTCTACACTCAGATTCTGTGCTGGCGAGTGGGGAAGTATTGCCTCTGAGAGGTGCCTGGAGGTGGTGTGTAATTTTCCCAGTGAGTGGGGGCTTGAGCCGGTTCTGTGTTGTATCAATGGAATGGGACCCCTAAATATTGAACCCAGCCCGGTTGCTGCTGGCTTCACTTAGCAGAAGGATTACATAAAGAAAAAAACAGGTGTTTCTGCTGCTCTGGTTCAGAGGGAGAAGATAGTCTTTGAGGAGCTTAGGATTTTGGCAGGGAGGGGCTGTATCAGAGAGAGTTCCTGGTTGTAATATGTCTAGGAGTTTGGTGGGGCAGATTGGTGCAGGGGGAGCAGTGGATTCATGGATCCCAGAGAGTTTGGTTTGGGCAGGTAGATGCAGGCTGTATTGGGGGGTACTGGTTGAGTCTGCTTGTGGCTGAGTTCTGGTGAGCTTCTGCGTCTCGCTTTCAGACTGGATAATGCCCCTGTTCTGCCATAAAAAAAAAAATTAAATAAGAGCAGATTCCAACCTGCAGAGGGCTTCCTTCAACTTCCACAAACGGAGCCTGGGGGAGTGCAGGGAAGGACCCTAGGAAATGCCAAGCTCATAGATAGTGGGCAGAAAAATGCCACTGAAATTCCAACAGGGGACGTGAAGTTCGTATGAGCCGAAAACAATAACCAAATTCTTACTGCAATCAGTAACTCTACACTGCATTGAGTTCCCTCAGACTCCATGTTTTCTCAATTCCCAAGAGGTTGCTGTCATAACTATAAAGGGCAGGGTAACGGCTCTCCTGTGTACAGTATTCTAAAATCCCTCCTGGCCAGAGACTCTAAAATCCTTTTACCGGTAAAGGGCTAAGAAGCTCAGGTAACCTGGCTGAGAGTGGCATATAGTGAGAGAGCAGAGAGAGGCACAGAAAAGGAAGCTTTGATTGTAGAACTCAAGAACCTGACCCAAAGGACCAATAAGGGGACAAGATACTTTCAAATCTTGTGGGGGGGAAGGCTTTTGTTTGTGCTCTTTTTTTGGGAGTTTGTTCGCTCTTGGGACTGAGAAGGACCAGACATCAATCCAGGTTCTCCACATCTTTCTAAAGAAGTCTCTCCTATTTCAAACTTGTAAGTAAATAGCCAGGCAAGGAGTGTTAGTTTTCCTTTGTTTTCTCAACTTGTAAATGTACCTTTTACTAGAGTGTTTATCTTTGTTTGCTGTACTTTGAACCTGAGGCTAGAGGGGGGTCCTCTGAGCTCTTTGATTACCCTGTAAAGTTATTTTCCATACTGATTTTACAGAGATGATTTTTACCTTTTTCTTTAATTAAAAGCCTTCTTTTTTTAAGAACCTGATTGATTTTTCCTTGTTTTTAGATCCAAGGGGGTTGGATCTGTATTCACCAGGAGTTGGTGAAAGGAAGGATGGGGGGGATGGTTAATTTCTCCTTGTTTTAAGATCCCAGGGGGGTTGGAACTGTATTCACCAGGAGTTGGTGGGAGGAAGGAGGGGACTGGTTAATTTCTCCTTGTTTTAAGATCCAAGGGGTTTGGATCTGTATTCACCAGGGAATTGGTGAAGAGTTTCTCAAGGCTTCCCAGGGAAGGGAATCCACTTGGGAATGGTGGCAGCGGACCAGATCTAAGCTGGTAGTTAAGCTTAGAAGTTTTCATGCAGGCCCCCACATTTGTACCCTACAGTTCAAAGTGGGGAAGCAGCCTTGACAGTTGCCAATAACGCTAATGAGTAAGGGCCTGAGTTCATTGGAGTAAAACTCCTTCCTGTTTCCCACTAGTACAACAGGTGAAGGCTTCTCACTGTGACTTGATGTGTCTAGGTGGCATAGTTCACACTCCGGCAACTGTCCAATCTGTACCAATAGGTCGACTGCAAGGGGGAAAGAGGACATGCTTCTTATGGAGGATAGACAGCAGGGCCCACTCATTCGGAGCGAGCCACAGGGGTGCAACCATCCTGTGTCTACAAAGAACCCAGCCCTGTGATATCTGGGAGTGGTGGGGGGGGGGGGGGGGCAAAAGCTAGCTCTTTGTCTCTCACCTTGACTTAAGGCACTTCATTGAAGAGGAGTGAAGGAGGAAAATTGCAAAGAAATTTCATCTTTGGGAGGGAAATCAATGTGCAATTTCATAAATGTTTCCATGCTTGATCCCCCATCTCAGGGCTTTCCCCCAGCAGCTTTGTGGAGAAGGAACAAGATCTCCTTGATCTCCATCCTGGTTTAATCCTCCCTCTCTCCAGGGGAGGCCAAGATTAGGCATGCAACTTTTTACCTATGGTACCCATTGAAACTACAAGAGTTGCTAGAGGATTGAGTGCCCTGTAGCTTACATTTGAGTGTTTGCCTTCAGGACAAAATGCTGGCCTTTGGCTTTCTAAATCCAGGACATCAGGGCATGTTTTCCCAGGGTCAGAAAGGGTACATTGGATCTAGCACTTGGCCTAAGTCAAGCAGTGCATTAAATAAAGTAATTCTATGAAATTACTATTGTAATTATGCAAAGATTTGGGTAGGATATCCTTCAAATATAGCTAATTAGATCTCAAATAACATAACATTGGAATAACAACCCACTGTCACTAAGGTAGGTGATAACCCAGTGTCTAGGGTTACCATATCTAATAAATAAAAAAAAGAGGACCCTCCACGGTCCCTGGCCCCGCCCATTTCCCCACCCCTAGCCACGCCCCAACCCCACCCTTTCCCCACCCTAACTCCGCCCCCTCCTCCCTCCCACTCCCAGCCATGCGGAAAGGGCTGCCCGAGCGCTACTGGCTTCACGGTTTGCCCGGCAGCCCCCAGACCCTGCGCCCCCAGCCGGACACTTCCCCTCCCGGGCTCCGGCGGCGCAGGGTCCGGAGGCACGGGGGCTGCCCGAAGCCAGTAGCGCTCGGGCAGCTCGGCTCTAAAACAGAGCTGAAGAGTCAGGGGAGGAGCAGAGCCGCCGTGGCTGGAGGCTCTGCTCCTCCCCAACTCTTTGGCTCTGTTTAAGAGCCGGGCTGCCCGAGCGCTACCGGCTTCGGGCAGCCCCCGTGCCTCCGGACCCTGCGCCGCCGGAGCCCGGGAGGGGAAGTGCCCGGCCGGCGGCTGGGGTCCGGAGGCAAGGGGGCTGCCTGAAGCCCATAGTGCTCAGGCAGCTTGGCTCTTAAACAGAGCCGAAGAGTCAGGGGAGGAGCAGAGCCGCCATTTTCCCAGACATGTTCGGCTTTTTGGCAATTACCGCCGGACGGGGGTTTGACTGCCGAAAAGCCGGACATGTCCGGGAAAAAGAGGACGTATGGTAACCCTACCAGTGTCACCAAAGTCTGGACAACTCCCTGTAGGCACCTGGATAATGTACTGTACCATGAAAGTAGTTTGGCATCCATTAGAAGTTTCATTTTGTTTGTATTCAGACACACCATGATGTGCAATCATCTATCAAAGTCTTACAGCAAAGCAATCATGAGGCTTATCTAATGAATGTAAATTACTTTCTTACTGAAAGATCAGTAAATCTGTGTGTCATCAGCTGAGCTGAGGTAACATAATACACAATTAATTTAATTAACTGTGTGGCAATTAATGCAAAGTTCAAAATTTCTAAGTTGGAAAATCTAATGGCCTAGTATGTATCACAATCATAATGAACAATTAGTGTGCACTAGTATTTGATTAAGATTATTAAAATCAATCTATGGCCATAGAACAAAAGTTAAACTAAGGCTGAAAGTAGTCAAAAGCAGAATAATCAACAGGCAGCAAGACAGTTTTGCCAACAATATCCAATATATTCTGCAACAAATACCATGCAATGCAATTTCTAATTCTAAATGTTGAATGCAGATCGAAACCATCAGGAACATTCTACAAGCAGTCTATTTGTTAGACTAGTCATTTGTCTGTGTAGCCTGTTTAATCAATATGCAAGAATTAAAACGTGGATTTGAGCAGATGACCTCCCCACCCTAGTTTACAATGAGTCCATACAAGCTGTAGGTTTAAAATGTAACCTCTTCCCGGTATTTGGTTTTCTTGACAAAAAGACCCCAAAATGAAACAAAAATCAATGCAAACCTTCCTCCAGGCTTTGTTGCTGCAATTTGTTCTTCTCAATCCACATCTTAGGTCCCCCGCCCTCTAGATACATGCTTCTACCTCCCATATGGCATAAAAAGCCATGTCTTTCAGTGAGTCAGCAAAATTCAGATAGCATTTCCCAGCAGGACCATCACCTGTTAACTGGTTGGAGTTTTCAGGCAAACGCTGACAGTGGGTTACTGAATGAGTGCAATAGCAGGGTTGGTATTGTTAGGAGTGATACAAGTTGTTCAATATAAATGTGGGGCTACACATTTGGTGGGCTGGGATCAGGGAACATAAGGGGTTAATAGTAATAATGATAGAATGAGTTTCATAACGCATTCCATCCACCATTTTTAATCTTCTTTTCAACAAAACAAATCGCACAGAAACATAATCATCCCAAATCTTCACAGAGGATATGTTTATTACCTTTTGCATACATGCTATAATAGAGCAAATACATTTTCATACAATTTTTCAGAGAGCTACATATAGCTTGATGCTATTTCAATCATGTAAACCTTCTTCACTTGTCTTTATATTCTTAAGGTGGTTCCTTGTCTGCTCTTATTTGTAATGGTTTTAAGGAGGTCTAATTTTCAAATATGTCTTTTGGACTGCTCTGTTTTGGAGACATTTTATAATCAATACTTCACCTGGTTCTTTAGTGATGTTGTGCATCTGTTTCCTCCATTAAGAACTGGCTTGATTTCTTTTCTGATATCCCTGAATGACCTGGACTGCAAGGCAGTGTTTACCTGTCTTCCCAGTTCTTCCTTTTCTCTTTTTTATAGTCTGTGTACATCCAGTGTTCCGTCGACAGCAGCTATGCTTTACCTTTGCCTTTGTTTGCTACTGGAAAGTCACTTGCACATATTTTAACACCTTTTCAGTCTTTTTTTTTTTCATAAATCCATCTCTTCTTTCATTTGCTAGCTTGAGTCCATTTTCAAGAACTTCCCTTTCAGTGTGCAACTGTGTGAAGTCTTGAATCTACTGTGTTGAAGCATCTGCCTCGATCCAGATTCCAGTTTTCTAGCATAAATTCATGTGCATTCGTCCTTTCATATGTGCTTATTTCAGATCAATGCTACTGGTATGCTGGAGAAGCATCTTTTTTTAATCTTTCAGCACGGCTTTTAGAACAATAAAGTCTGGCAAGGTCAAACTGTCATCCTATCATGTAGATGCCTTTATCTTCCTCTGATTCAGCACTGACTTATCTTCTTTCATAGTGATTGCTTGACCAAATTGGAGTTCTTGCACCCTGACTGGACATCTGTCTTGTCCATACCAGGTGGATGTCCATAGTCCTGACTTGGGTTCTGTTCTGTTCAACATAGTTCTTACATTACCCTCATCACTATAGTATCGGAGCCTCTTCCAATCATGCATTAAGCAACATGACTAACATTTGTCTCGTGGGGTTCATTCTATCACCCATCCTCTCCCTAGGTGAGCTCTGTGTGCAGTATAGTGGTTTGTTATGGTGGTGGTGTTGTTGTTGGCTTGTTTGTTTTTAAATGGGTTTGTGTTAAGGAGGGCAAGATCAAAGAAGTTGGAGCGGAAGGTGGTGAGGTTGATGATAGTCCTTAATTCCAGGGGGAGTTCATTGCACAGTTTCTAACCAGCCCTTCAAGAAAGCTCTGTCTCCTGCCCAGGTAAGCTCCTCCCTTAAGATAGAGAGTTCCACTGTGCCCGAGGAGTGGAGTTGTCAACCACAGTCCTCATCACAGAGCTTGAACTCTCTCCTCTCTCATTGTGGTATGAAATGGTTTTGCTTTCCCCTTGTTAAAGTTCCAATGTTCCTTTCCAAAGCTGGCCAAGCTGAGTATCCTGCAGGGTCGGGGTATGCCCCACCCCATCTCTGAAAGTGTTTTGAGACCCGTTCTGACATCTTGAGACTTCGCCTTGCAAGCCTTTAGTCCCCGCACAAGTTGTACATTGTTTTCTGTGCCCGTGCTCAGAACCTGAAACTCTGATGCTCATCCAATTTCCCAAAGTCAGTCCAGTGTGACCTTCCTGTGGCCCTGATCCGGCAAAGCACTTTAGCATGTGCTTAACTGTAAGCACGCGAGTGAGCCAACTGAAAACATTGGAACTGCCCCTGTGCTCAGGCTCTGATCCAGCCAAGCACTTAAGGACCTGATCCAAACACAACTGAAGTCAATGGGATTCTTTCCTTCAGTTTCAGACTTTCTTTCCCTCTGTTTTGATTTTCCATCACAGTTTGTAGGGACAGACCACTTTGTGTAATGTCTGGGGGAAGTGAATCCAGAGTGCAGGTTCTGAGTTCTTTATTAGAGAAAAGCTGCAGCAGCCTGCTCCGTGTTCTTCTAACTTGTGTGCCAGACTTAGTCACGACTACACAAGGAGTCTATAGCAGAACAAAGAACTGAACCCAGATGTCATGAGTTCCTGTCTAATAATTCCTAACCACAAGACCATCCTCCCTCTTTGTACAAAAAAGGGACTGTCAAACCCCTGAAAGATAAGTGTTTTTAAAAGCAAACAGCCCCCTGCCCCCCACCCCTCCATCTCGCTACTTCATTCAGCCCTTCCTGTCCCCTCCTCTTCCTTTCATCGTTCTTCTGTCGTTCATCAGCACAGGTCAGCAAATCTCTTGTTCCCATAGAGTTTACTATATATTGTACTTCTGTTGTGTTTACTTATTGAAGGAGTTGCAAGGGCTGAAATGCTTCAGTTGTGAACAAAGCACTTGAGTATCCATGTCTGACTATTATTCTGGGGCAAAGATCTTGTTGAATGATAGGGGAGAAAGGAAGTATAGACCTGGATCCCATGACTGGACCCTGATAGCTACGCAGACTTGCAATAAAGTGAATGGGACTCCAGGCAGACACTACAGAATGCTTTGGTGGATACAGTTGCAGGATGGGGCCTATCAGGTAAATTGCTGTAAGAGGAGGAGGGAAACAGGTCAAAAGTGTGTGTCTACATTTTTGTAAAGAATTTTATATTTATAAGTCGTCACCTTTTCTTTGCTTTTTGCTGTTTTCCTCCTTGGCTCTTGTATGCACTTGGGAGTTTTTTCCATCCTCTCTTGAAAGCCATAAAGGAGCTCCCGTGTCAGTGGTGCACGGCTTCAACATTCTGAGTGTGTGGACCCATCAGTGTAGGGAGATCATAGCAGCCACGGTAAATAAAACTGGATACTCCCCATATGATTGGTTTTTTTTTTTTTAAACAATCTGAGGTATACAAATCTCTCTAATTTCTTTAGCTAACAATTGCTACTGACATATGACAGCACAAGGATATGCATGTTGTGCAGTTACTGAGAAATAAGTGCGCAATGACTATGCAGACCAGACTCTATAACCAATCACAGTTCAGAAGTCTACAGACATGGAGGAAGTCCATTGTTTATTTTGGCAAACTGCACTCTGATTATCTGAGCCTATTCCATGTTACTATATGTAATTATCCCATCACACTATTGTATAACAATATCAACTAAATGAAGATGAAGGAACAGAGAGCATTTTTTCCCCACATTTGAAGTGACAGTATTGCCAACCCCAAGCAATCACAAATCATAATATTGGCTTTAAAATAATATTTAAAAAATAATAATTTGGGGGTGATTTTCATTTGATTTGTAAGTTTTTGGGTGCATTTGGGTTTTGTTTTCAAGCTTTTCTCTGAAACCATGAGAGTTAGAAACTTGCTTTAAAAAAGTAAAGCTGAGATTCCCCTGTAATCACATGAATCCAGGAGTCGGAACATTTAGAAATCCACCAATTGATACAAGAGTCATGATAAAATTGGAAGAGTTGGCAACATGGAAGTGAGAATATCCATGACTTGCAGTACTTTCAGCCATCCTACATGTTCTACAGCAAAACCTGCTGTAAGAATCTAACAAATATCAGATGTGATACATGATCTTGTGGTAAAGGTTTGCCACTGACGAAGGCTGGGTTTTAAGGTCCTCAAACCCCAGCTGTGCTCGAGTCCCTCTCTCTGACCCCCATTTACCCATATATTATGTGAATTGAGAAGCAGGCCTCCAGGGAAATGTAACAAGGTCCTCACTGGGGGAGTCAGGGTAGGGTGAGTGAGCTGATAAGATCCACATTGAGCTTGAAGGCTCTTCAGGAATCAGGAAGTTGTGGTGGTGGGTTCTTGACAGGGCTGGTGCAACCACTAGGCAAACTAGGCGGTCGCCTAGGGCACCAAGTGGTTGGGGGATCCAAGATTTTTCCTCCCTCCCCTCCCTTCCCCTCACACAGAGTGTGGCGTGGCTGATAGGGTGCCTGGCCTGATTTAGCCACTCCCATTGGCCTCCAGCAGCCAGAGTCCCTCCCCCGTTCCCACCCCCCCCCCTTGCCTCAGCGTCACGTCGCTGGCACGCTGCGGGGAAGAGGCTGTGTGCTCCGCAGCCTGTTTGCTTTGGCTCCATGTGGAGCCAGCGGCTGGAGCGGCATGGTGGTAAGGGGAGTCCTGGGGGGCTGTCGGGGGCGGGGGGAGGGTTGGAAGGGTCGGGAGTTCTGGGGAGGTCTCTCAGGGGGTGGGGAGCGGTTGGATGGGGCATGGGAGTCCCGGGGGTCTGTCTAGGGGTGGGGGTGTGGATAAGGGTTGGGGCAGCCAGGGGACAGGTAGGGGGTGGAGTCTTAGGAGGACAGATAGGGTGGGGGGGGTCTCAGGAGGTGGCAGTCAGGGGACAAGGAGCAGGGAGGCTTAGGTAGGGCGTGGGGTCCTGCGGGGCACGTAGGGACAGGGGTCCCAGGAGGGGGCAGCCAGGGGACAAGGAGCAGAGGAGGTTGGGCATTCTGAGGGGGGCAGGAAGTGGGAGGGAGTGGATGTGGGTGGGGCTCTCCCCCCCCCAATCCTCTTTTTTGATTGTTGAAATATGGTAACCCTAAAAAAGCAGTGCCCTGGCTCAGCAGGGAGGAGTTGCTTTCTGGAGGCACAGGAGAGCCAGAGTGTCGGCTTGCGGAGGGGGTGAGCCCCAGCCATGGAGGAGCCGGCGCGGCACAGGGGGACAGCAGCCCTGCAAAGGCGGCAGCACCACTAGCGGGGAGCAGCCACACCCCCTGCCCCTGCTGCCCAGGCTGCAGCCTGGTGCACCCTCCTCCCCCGGGGGGCTCCTGCAGGCTGCAGCAGTTGCATGTGGTCGGCAGCCCCCGTGCGCCCCCTGGTTCCTCCCTCATCATGCTCGGGCTCTGTGACTCCCAGGCATGTGAGCTACCGGGGTGCAGGGCCCTGAGCCTACTCTGGGAGGGGCAGCGACAGCTCCCACTCCTGGGAGCCGCAGAGCTTGAGCATGGCAGGGGGGAGCCGGGAGGCGCACAGGGGTTGCCGCCCGGGTGCATCCACTGCAGGAGTCCCCGGGGGGGCACCAGGTGGGTTGCAGCCCGGGCAGGCACACCCCCCGGCTTACCCCTCACCGCGCTCGGGTTCTGTGGCTTCCGGGCATGTGAGCGGCTGCTGCCCCTCCCGGAGCAGGCTCAGGGCCCTGCGCCCCAGCGGCGGCTCACATCCCGGGAGCCGTAGAGCCTGAGCACAGCAAGGGGACAGCCGGGGAGCGCATGGGGGGTCTGCATCTGTTGCAGCCTGTAGGAGCCCCGGGGGGTGGGGCCGGCCGCAGCCTGGGCAGGAGGGGCAGGGGGCGTGGCTGCTCCCCGCTAGCTGTGCCACCGCTTTTGCAGGGCTCCTGCCCCCCTGCACCACATCGGCTCCTCCATGGCTGGGGCTCGCCGTCCCCGCAAGCCTGTGCTCTGGCTCTCTGGTGCCTCCAGAAGGTGGCTCCTCCCTGCCAAACTGCTGCAGTGGTCCAAGCCCAGCAAAGCCAGTGAGTGGACTCGGGGCAGGAACCGCCAGGGTGGGGTGGGGTGGGAGGGCTGGTGGGAGGGCTGTGCACCCTCCAGGGGAGTTCAAGGGGTGGGGGAGGGTGGAACCTGGTCTGGGGAGCAGTCCCTGGGCACGGCTGGCCCCTGGGGTCTATAAAGGCTCGTTGGGATTTGTCCCTCAATGAACCGATGTGCAGGAGGGGGGGAGAGGGAGGGCAAGATGGAAGTGTCGCCTAGGGCGCAAAATATCCTTGCACCGGCCCTGGTTCTTGATAAGAAGAGCGGCTGGAGAAGGAGACTGGGAGGAGTTTGTGGAAGGAAACAATAAATGGCTAGAACAGATGACTAGTTGTGGGTTGCAGAAGGACATAGGGTAGGGATTTGTGAACTGGCGAACTATAGAAGGGGCGGGGGAGGGGCTGACCAGCAACAGGGACTATGGGAAGTAATCCTGGAAAACATTAAAGTAGAGGCAACTTGGATTGAGTACAGAGTGATGTCTACAATTTAGAATCTGCCTGTGGCAAGCCAGGAGTGGTGGTGTGGGTGCCCTTGCACAGAGAGGAGAGAGACTCTGTTGAGCCTTGAGAGGAATGAAATACTGCTTTGTTTTGGGGTTTGTTTGGATGTTTCTTGTTTTTTTGTTGTGGCCATAGAACCAAATCCACTATCCAACCAGGGAGGAAACCGAGTACAGATGACCTGATGCTGGGCAAGGTAAACCGATGCTGTGGAACTGAACTGTACCTGATATGCAGGGGGTATATTTAAGAACAGAGACTTCCTAAGAAAGGTAATCTCCTGTACAAATTTCACTGGGATATTAATTCATCTTGGAGGTGTGTGCTGTACCTACATATACTTCCATGAGTGTTGTGTACTTACTAATATAGGGTTGCCCATTGAATTGTTTGTACACTTGGGAATGTGTATGACATGTTTGTGCCATGCTATAATATTTGAATAGTTTAGAAAGACTATAGGTTCATTGCTAAAAAAAAGGTGTCTATCCACAAATTCTTGTGACTAGTGAGTGGCTTTTGTATTTTTACCACTGGATGTTGTTAGTCAGGGTTTGACTCTCATAACTCAAGTTGGTGTTACATGAGAGACTAAACAATTAAATGTATTAAGTTGAAGGATGAACAGTTCGTGCTTAGTAAATGATCACAGGTTTTGGGACACTTCTTTGGGATGTTGAGCCAGATACACAAATGTTTCCTGTCTACAGCGCTAGTAAATCTTGTTAAACAATCTATGCATTTACTCAAATATCTGGTATATTACTAGCTAAGCTGGGGCAGTCTGGGCCATTAATGGTCTATATGCTGCTACAGAAATTGGTGCTGGTGATTTAGTAGGTGACACGCTTTTTTGTTATGGCCCAATTCAGCTTCCATTAAATTCAACTGAAAAACTTTCATTGATTTCAATGGGAGCTGAATCAGGTCCTTAAACTCTACTGAACCATTATCTAAAATGGTGGTGGAGGACACTGCTGCTAGTTGTGCAATCTATAAACTGAGACCTGCAGTTTCAATTGAATAAGGTATTCTAGCCTAAAACTGTTGCAAAGTGTCCCCTCCTATCACTGGTTGTATGTCATTGCAGGGTGGAATGAACTTATTTTAAATGTATCAAGACTTGTTTTAGAGAGAAAGGCATCATACAAAATATTTCCTCTACATGATCTCACAACAGTGTTATTTAAAGTAACAAAACCTTAACTCCATTTACTAGCATTTTAAGTTTCAGAGTAGCAGCCGTGTTAGTCTGTATCCGCAAAAAGAAGAACAGGAGTACTTGTGGCACCTTAGAGACTAACTTATGCATCCGAAGAAGTGGGCTGTAGTCCACGAAAGCTTATGCTCTAATAAATTTGTTAGTCTCTAAGGTGCCACAAGTACTCCTGTTCTTTTTTTTTAGCATTTTAAGGTAGTCCAGCTAGATGTTAGTCTATCTACACACATTCACAGTAATGGGAAGTAGTGAGAGGAAACTTGCTTACTTAAACATAGGAAGTTTTGTTTGTTTGTTTGTTTGTTTTTGTTGAACTATGCCAGGATAGGGCAGCTGCCAAGGTAAAAAGAACAGTCCTTTAAGTGGCCAGAATTCTATTTTTATTTTCTGATTTCAGCCCAGCCAACTCAAGCCAGAAAGCAGCAACTTTCATCCTGACAGTCCATTGTGAAGGAAGGCATCCAGGCTATATTTTTTTCTGAGCTGAGCACCACATTACTTGGGATGTTAAGTCCTGTCTTATTCTGAGATTCACTTCTTATTCTGGGATGAGAAGTCATTGAGGTGGCTTTTAGAAAAGATTAAAAAGCCCTGAAAATGTACATTGTGGGAAAGCACACAATGACCTTATTAAACTAGGTCTAAGTTCTTGAGTGACCTTATTAAACTAGGTCTAAGTTCTTGAGTGACCTTCTTATCCTCTGCCTTCATCCCACCTGGGTTTTCTGCCTATTTATGTTTAGCAGATTGGTCTTTTTAAACATGGTCTCATTTCAGTGCAACTTCTGTAGTTTTCTGGATACTGTAATGGACACTGAATATATGTATTTTTACATTTTATTTCAAAATAAAATTGATAGAACCTCTCTGACAAAATTGAGAAGGGAAATTCTGAAGCAGAATAATGCCCTAATCAGGTAAAGACTTACCTGTGTACTTACCTTTACTTAATTGGTCTCGTCCCACTGAAGTTAATTAAGCTGCATTATGTGAAATTAAGCATGTATGAAAGTCTTTGAATGACCATGGCCTAGTAGAGGGTGTGTTACAGTCACAGAAACAAATCTGAACAAGTAGTTCCATGTAGTGGGCCCGGTTCTCAAATATCCTAAGCATGTAATTATTTGAGAAATCATGTGTCTTACTGAAAAGATGTGGTTGTGTTGAAGGAAATGCTCAGTTTGCGTATGTGCTGTTCTGTTAATAACGCACGGCTATTTAAACGCAGATTGGAAAAGCAGTTATATTTCCTCCTTCTAGCTGACAGTGTTGAAACAAAATATCATTTTCATTGTCTGTGATAACCATTATGTCTAAATTCCATTATGAATTCTGATAGCTTGCTCTGAGATATAGTCAGGAACAGAACAGAGGTCATGCAGGACAAATATTCGGTGTACTCTCCAACATTAGGCTGTTAAACTACAAAAACTCTGTTTCAGAGTCAAATACTGCAGAAGCTCTTAAGGAACTGAACCAGCATGGTGCCACTATGCAGAAAGGTCCCCAGGCTTGGACAGTTTACACACCATAGACTCTGTTCTCAGGGCCTGAGCTAAAGCCCAATTAAGTCAATTGAATTTGAATAGGCTTTGGATCAGGTCAACACGGCATGCAATAGACCAAATTAAGTGTGTTTATTTCTTCCATATTGTTCAAGTTCTTCCTAGTAAAAATGCTTTCATTTGGAAATACACAGGGTTTTTCCCATATTCTTCTTCCTTATACCCCTTCTTCTGGTTTGATTTCTCCCACTTGCCATCTTATGAAGCTTCTCTTAACTTATTCTCCTTTTCTGTTATGTGCGCGTGTACGTCAATAAAATACTCATTCCATCTACTTTGGGATATAATTGTTCACTCTTCTATAACTTTTTCTCACTGTGGGTCTGATACAAAGTACTTGGAAGCACAGTAAATAAAAAACAGAGTTAAAATCTCCCCCACCTAAATTTGGATTTTTTACTATTGAAATTCATTCTTCATTAAAAAGCCACCTGTTTCAAATGAAATTTGAAATGTCCATCCTATGGATAAGGCCTATAGTCATGTAAATAAGCTTAAAAAAATGCTGCATCAGTGAGTCTTCCAAGTTTTAAAGAATTAAAGGGTGCTATTGTTTTAGTTATGTATTGAATAGGGAGAAAACATTAACATTTGAGGTTAACCCAAGCTTTATAAACATCAAGTAACATTTTAAATCTTTACAGTAGAGCAAATGCTGGTACTTACATCTGTCCAAATATCAGTACTTTCAGATTTTGTGCGGTAAATCTTTTGTGTTAATTACTTTTGGTTTAAGATTATTTTCCAGGTGCAGCAAGGATATTTTCATCATTTGCACTATGTCACTCAAAGTTGAGAAACCAACTGAGAATTGAAAAAGCAGGAAAGCTCATTTGCCTCTTCCAATATATGAATAAAATCTGTGAGAGAGGATGAGATCTACTAACTTTAAAAACTTTAAGGACAACAGGCCAAATTTTCAAAGAGCTTTGTGCATCTAAAGGGTGCACATACGACCCTAGAAGGATTTCCAAAAGTGACTATTTGCATGTTTGGATGCCTAAAGTCCTTTGAAACTCTGGTCTATGGTGACCAGAAATAATCCCTGAATTCACTACAGTTAATACTTTCTATGTGTTTTTAAATCCAGTTTTAAGTGCAAAGCATAAACATACCACTTTTCTTATCTATCCAGCACATTTAAGCTAGTTTAGTTAATTAATAAATGCTGAGCTTTGTGCATTTATAATTGAATTCCATTTCAAATGCAGATTGACACAAATTAGAAGCAAAAAAAAATTAATCTAGTAAATAAGTCGCTCACCATTTTCTAATATAAAATAACACTGATTCAGACTTTTAATTTTATGTTGGCTATGTAATTGCTTAAATACGCATGTAATGATATAGTGCATTCTCCTAGCTAGCAAAAAGAAGTACCAAATTTAGAGTAAAGACTATATTTAGTTGCAAATAAACCATGTTTAATAGTTATACCAGCCAATGAGAATGATCTTCTCTTTCAGAAAATAACTAAAATGAACAAATGCAAAACAAGATTAAAATCAAGTTTTCCTTTTTTGCTGATTCAAATCATGATTAAAATTGATTTCAGTCAAAGATTCAAATCAACTCACTGTGCATTGAATTCAGTGGAAAGAATGCTATTGACTTCAATGGACTTTGGATGAGGCCCTAATTTTTCAATATCACTTTCAATATCAATTAATTCCTTGAATATAATTGTGGCAGGGTGGACTAGCCCAGGGGGACTGAGCACAGAACCTGGCCAGGCCAGCGAGGGTACCAAGATGGCCCCACTGGTCTGGTTGGAGACTGAGTCGAGGGAGGCCTGCTGAAACACCACCAGCCGCAGGTACAGAATATCTTATTCAACCTTTTCAGTCTTCTTCCCTTTTCCTTTCTTTATTATTTATAAAGTGCCACTGGTGTCCCGGGTGATAAGTAACATTAGGTTGAACGTCATCCTGTGGGAGACTATCAAAAGCACAAAGAGGAGGTAAGTACCTTATTCCTACAGAGAGTCTATGGGAATTAGGTACCAATTCACCTTTGCAAAGCTCTTCATCCAGTTTCTTTCTGTTTGTATCCCATTAGAAGTGCTATGTCTTCTACAGAAGGTCAGGCATCAGGAAACCTTAGTTCTGTAATACATGAGATGTGGATAATTCAGACAATGAACTGGCATTGCTCTATTGATGGAAGTATAAATAAGCAAATATTCAAAGCTTGTAGATTTTTTTTCCGCCTTAAAATATAAATGTTTATACCAGAATTAAGTACCCCCATCTCTTTCCATATGGATCACGTCACTGTGGTATCTGATCAAGTTGTCAGCTCCCTTGGCTGCCCCTCAGTGTTTCAAAGGCCAAGCAGCCCTTTGATATCTGGATTGTGTTTAAGTAAGAACAAAAACTAAATACAGTGAAATGATGAGCCCTTTAAGCCTGATTTTGTTTTTGTCCCCGTCTTACTTGCACCTTACACGGTCATTTGAACCTTTGCAAAATGCTGCCAAATCAAAATGATAACATTTTATACCCACTTGGTAGAGGGGTAGATAAATGACTGTGCAAGGCAGCAGAGAACTGGCCACTTGTTCTTGAAAACAAAAGGCTTTGTGGGTAGAGAGGAAGAGAGGAATTTTCACAAGACTCTATAACAAACCCTCACTTTGATCAAATATGAATGTGCCTCATAGTGATACAAAGATAAATGATTGGTATCAGGGATCATTTATGCTGCTCAGTTCCATTTAGCTCAATTATGCAAAAATCAGATAAAGTCTAATGTTATTGATCACAGTTTCCCCACTAAACAATAAATATTGCACTAAGGCCATGGTACAAGAAGGATTTATGCTTCTCTATATTTGCACTTTGTAGTGGTTAATTTACAGTCTTTTCTCTGATTAAGACAAAGTGGCACCTACAGTAAAATATTTATAAAGGCAATATGGCTTTTTTAAAAATTAAGGTTTAATCTTGAAACAATTTTTAAAGAGTGAATTACCAAAGAAAGCAACAGGAAGGATACAGTCTATAGTCAGTGTTCAGCAATGCAACATATTAGTGAAGAGTTGTTATACTCCACCCCAAAAGGTGTGGGGTGTGGAGCCGGGGAAGATACCAGCATCAGACATGCTAGAGGAGAACAGAGACCCCAGGATTGGCTCTCATCAGGTACATGTGTATTTTGGGTGGGTAGCAGCAACTGGACATCTTGGCAGGTATTCTGGTCTGAGACCCTATGAAAAGTGGAGCAACAGAGTATGGTGGCTACTGTAAATGAAAGAAAAGAAATGTGATGTAAAAGAAAGATCATTCTTAGTTGGGGCTTGATGCATTGCCATTTCAAGTTACTGGGAAGGGCTGCTATTGACACCATTGTGCCTTGAATTAGACCTGCTGTGATTAAGCCGAGGACAAGAATGTGTGATAAAGGAAGAAAAACAATCAAGCAAAAAGTATTACCTACTACCAAGTAATATATACTTGTCTCTGATTAAATATTACCTTCAATGATATCTCTCTGAGAGCACAGGTTACAGCTACCAGATCAACTCTTAGTACTCTGCCAAGGAAATGAAAGAAACTTGATCTGTTGTAGATAAGTCAAGAGCAGTCCCCCAAAATGGTCTTTAAAGTAGTTTGTCTTAAAGTAAGAAAATAATGCATTTAGGATGAAATACAGTGGCAGTAGTCCAAAAAAAATCCACGGCACATTAGTCCCTTAACCAAGAAGACTTAATCTTGCTGTTGTTGAATTATCTGGCTCCACTTGGCTGAATCTATTGCTGCCTGTAATATATAATGTATTTCTACATACAAGACTCTAAAGGAAGAGGCTTTCTATATATGTGATCCTAATTACGCTTAATGCATTTACTACTTTGTATTTGGTTAAAATCTTTTCTGATGCAAATTAAAGTCTCCAATCCTTGCTTATTAGATTTTAATCATTTACATGTTTGCTCGATCTGGAATTTGTGCAAACTTATTATTTAGAAGAAGCTTCTTGTTATTTTTATCTCCTCATTTCAGAGACTTAATTATTTGTCCCTTTCTTCAGTTTATATTAGTGTGTTAGGTTCATTAACACATTATTTGTCAGAATGCAAGGTTGTAAGAGTGGAAGTGTACATCACTCAGTTCTAACCAAACATTAGGCCAGATTATATAACCCTTGATCCTGTTCAGTAGTGTCTTTTTCTGCAAGTAACCTGTTCATTTACTGAAACTATGTACAGAGTAAGGCACTACTCAGTGGTCACAAGGGCAGGGACAGAATCTGGCCTACCGAAAACATGGGGTTGAAAATCATGACCTCATTGAGGGCAATGCTTAATTCGGAAGTTGGGGGAGGGGGCTAGGTGGTCATGCTTTACCCCATCTTCTCACTGCTGGTTGCTCTTTGTAGGGATCGGGTCAGGTGTACTGTCTGCTAAAAGCAGAAGGAGAGCTCCCCACATCCTTCTCCTTGGTTTGGGCAAGAAAAGCTCCTCTATAGCTCCTGCTCCTCCTTGCTTGGGGCTGTGGGGACAAACTTGCTTGTTTTAAATTTACTTTACTAAATACAATGCTATGACCCAGAAGTTAAACACCCAGGAGGCAGGTTTTTTAGAGAAAATAGAGCATTCTTAAGAGGAGCATCAGCCATCTAAGTCTCAGTATAGACCAAATTCTGCCCTCATAAATCTAGTCAGTCATTTTAATGTGTTAGTCTCAAATTAATGTCATCCCTTTGTCCTTAAACATGAGGATTTATGCACTGTTTCTCAGATGTGTGATTCTATCTGTCAGTTACCAGAAACTACTTGGTCTTCACAATTCTCTGTCAACAATCTTATCTACGCACATATATGTGGGGTCTTCTAGAAGTACTGAAGTCAATGAGCACTCATCTGAGGTGTTTTTCAGACCATAGGCCATCTTTCACATAAGCTAAACCCTTCCCTGAAATTCAAACCGGTACGCCAAACCATATGATTGCTCTCTATAAATATATTAGAGGTATAAATACCAGGGAGGGAGAGGAGTTATTTAAGCTCAGTACCAATGTGGACACAAGAACAAATGGATATAAATTGGCCATCAGGAAGTTTAGACTTGAAATTAGATGAAGGTTTCTAACCATCAGAGGAGAGAAGTTCTGGAACAGCCTTCCAAGGGGAGCAGTGGGAGAAAAGACATATCTGGCTTCAAGACTAAGCTTGATAAGTTTATGGAGGGGATGATATAATGGAATAGCCTAATTTTGGCAATTAATTGGTGTTTGACTATTAGTGGTAAATATGGCCTGTGATGGAATGTTAGGTGGGGTGGGATCTGAGTTACTACAGAGAATTCTTTCCTGGATGTCTGGCTGGTGAGTCTTGCCCACATGCTTAGGGTTTAGCAGATTGCCATATTTGGGGTCGGGAAGGAATTTTCCTCCAGGGCAGATTGGCAGAGGCCCTGGGGGTTTTTCGCCTTCCTCTGCAGTGTGGGGCACGGGTCACTTGCTGGAGAATTCTCTGCACCTTGAAGTCTTTAAACCACAATTTGAGGACTTGGATAGCTCAGACATAGGTTAGGGGTTTGGTACAGGAGTGGGTGGGTGAGATTCTGTGGCCTGTGTTGTGCAGGAGGTCAGACTAGACGATCATAATGGTCCCTTCTGACCTTAAAGTCTATGATTCTATGATTCAGGCAGTCACCATAAATTAAGGTGGCGTGTGAGAAGTACAATTACCTATGGTATCTGCAAGTCAGCAAGTATGCCTGTCTTCAGGAGTCCCTGAACTCATTCAAACCTGCTTAACCCATTTTTTTCTTATTCATGCAGCAGTGTTCAAACACAAAAGAGGGGTATACTTAGCTTTTTTTCAAAGGAGCATCCAGGAGGGTGTGAAGAAAGAAAAGTAAAGTTTCTGTCCTTGCAAAGAACCTTCACACTACCATACAAATTAACATGAAAGCAACAGCTCTCACTGAGTCATCAAATCTTTTTCATTCGTTCTCTTGTCTCTAGAGCCTCTCTTCTATTTCTTTCTACAACCTTCTGCCAAGTGATTTCACATCAGAAGAAAACATAAAATTATACTGCAGAAGTGAAACACTGCTATATAACAGGCTGTCGTTGCTTCAAGGTAGACCAAGGTTTTTCTTATAATATGTTAGTATAGCAGGCCTGAGTGGTTTATTCCTATGCAGTTAAGCGGGATTTCATAGTCTTTTTCTTCCCTCCCCACATTCTATCTGTTATATTTGGGGTGTATTTGTTCAGTGGTTCTTACTCACTTGCAACTCGTGAATAATTAAATAGGTTTTTCCCTGCATGTGTTAGAAATTATTTTACACCAGAGATTTCCAGTTATTTGACTGCTTTGTTCACACATGCAGTCCTGTGTACAGCAGTAACATCAGAGGGCTTGTGAAATACCAATAGAGGACTAATAAAAAAGCAAACCCAAGCACCACACACGTCATGGTGATTTTGTTAGGTACACTGAGGCAGGGAGTGAGTCCCAATCAATCATTCTGACATCAGCCTGGTTTTACATCAGAGGACATGATTTGTTGATCTGCAATTATAATTTAATTGTGACTTTTCTTAAAACATTCACTCACCAATTGTAGGGGGTTCTGGGAAAGATGATGCAAATGACCCTACTTAATTCACTACTGCAGTAAGTGAATACATTTTCTTTTATTTGTATAACAATTGTTTTAAGTTCATAATTGTTTCTAGTGCAAGTTGCATCCTGATGAAGCCTAGATATTGGAGGGGGAATAGAGATGAGTCTCTTCAGGGCCCACCCCCAGAAAGCTGCTGCATAAGAACTAACCAGAAACACTAAGCTGCATGGATAACAAACAGTTGAATCTGGGGATACTATCTTGTATTCCTTTGGGTCAAAAGAAATAGCCACCTGACATAACCATTCCCCTGTTGCATGCTGTTATTGACAGTGCCCAGACAAAGGCATTTTCTGTGCCCTGAAACCATGGCATGACTACTTTGCTGCATCATGAAAATACATTTTTCCTAACCCCAGAAAGTAGTCATCAGTTTTACCCTTTAGCCAGTGAGCAAGCGTCAACCTAGCCTAACGTCAGGACGAAACACATGCCAAAATCTGAAATGGCTAACCACTAGATTGCAACTCCCATTTCTTCCCTACACTATCAGGCCTAAGCATCTATCTCCCAGAAGCTTGCCTAAGGGGGAATGTTGGAGGAGAAGAACTCTGGCTGCCGTTGAGAGATTGGAGACTTCTTAAACAATAGTCACTTGGTGTCTTTATGCAATGCCCAAACTCCTTATCTGCAGAGATTAATATTGCCAGTTAAGGGCAGTTAAGGGCCATGAGCGTCATGCTAGAGTTATGTGGGAACTGGGTTTTTCCATTTCACTTTGCCAAACAAACAAAAATTTCCTGTGAATCGAAAATCCTGGAAAAAAATCATTTTGGGTCAATCAAAATGTTTTTCCAGTTTTAACTTTATTATAATTTAAAATAAAAGTGAAACCAAAAGTCATTTCTAAATAAAAAAAAATGAAGCATTCCCGCCCCATGTCCCCCCAAAACAAATGGCACCACAAGAGTAGCAATGTGGCATTTCTTCAGACTGAACACTGCACTCTAAGAAAAAGAACTTGTCAGACTCCATAGAACAGCACTGCCTGGTTCCTTCCCCCATAACAAAGATTAAAATTGTATAGTTACTGATGAATTCCAGATTATTTCACCATGACAACAAAACAAAGGGGCAGACGGTTCCAACATTACTCCTACTGAGTAGTTCCTTGCTCAGCAATGGTGCTGGCACTATTTGCAGAATAAAGAACTGCTCAGTGTAAGGGAAAGCACAATATAGCCTAACCAGTCAATTCTCCCAGTTTCAGGAGGGTTTGTACTCTGCCCATCTCAGCCATGCCCCTGCTGCCAAGACCTCTATTACTGCAGGTATGGTCTAGTTATTACATAGTCCTGCCTTGAGTGAAGGGTTGTGGTCTACATCACCTCTCAAGGTCCCTTCCAGTCCTACACTTTTATGAATCTATTTATACTTGTGTTAGCTCGATGAACGCAAGTGCAAGTATGTGTACACAAGTAGGAGACTCACACCCGTAGTTCATAGTGAAGATGAAGCCTGATATTATCCATGAAGCTATTAACATTAGAGTATCTTGTATCCAACACTGGGGGCTAAATTTCCAAGCAGTGCACAGGACAGGTTTATATCTCGCTATTTCTTTTTATCATAAGGGAATACTAATAAGGCTTATAATCTCCCAACAGCAGCAAGTCTGGATGGAAGATTATTCTAAGTATAAATATCCAGACAGGTGGAAAGCTTTTATGTGAGACTCCCCAGAAATTCCCATATTCCACATATGGCTACCAGCACCGTGATCAATCACTGATCTTGGTTCACATTGCAATGATACAGCACTAAACCCTGAGGTATACTTATTTCTAGCAGCTGATGTGCATAATTAGCAATTGGGTTTCATGTAGGCATGCAGAAAATTAACTAAGATTCAGAAACTTCATTTATTCTCTGATTTTTTTTTTGAGGTTACAAACTTGTCTCCCAAGTTTTATGAGCTAGGTCAGCTGCTCCATCCTCTTGTGTTTTGATAGAACAAAGTATTATCCCAGTAGTTTCCAAACTCTGTGATGGATCTGTATTAGGGAGCCCATAGTCCCTCACACTGTAGGTCCTAACATTTGCCACAGATCTTCCAGGTGTTGTAAAGACTTTCCCATTCTCTTTATTTGCTTGTTTCCTCCTCTTTTCTTTTGTTTCTCATTGGCAGAAATTCAAGAGGCCTTCAAGGACCTGAGTGGGCTTTCAGTTACAGAGGAAATTCTAGGCATGTTGTTTCTATTACAATTGATAGTTGAAATAATCACCCAAGCCCTCAAACCATGCTGTTATGGTAGATTCATGAATAGCTTGAACATCTGCTAGCCAACCTGAGTATTTGCTCCAAGATGTCCACCCATTTTATGAATCCTATACCATATGCGCCTGATCACAAGTTTGGCTATGCACTAGGTGAAGCAGTGTGATCACAGGTTAAGGCACTAGATTGGGACTTGATATACGTTCTAGTGCCAGTTGTGCCATCACCTGCTGCATGACCTTAGGTGTGTCACTTTACCGCTCAGTACCTCGGCTTCCCCTCCCACCTGTTGTGTCTCCTCTATTTAGATTCTCTGCTTTTTGAGGGAAGTGCCTAGCACAATAGCAGCCCCGTCTTGCCTGGGACATCCATGTGCTACTATAATGCAAGTAATAAAAGGAACCATCAGAAACTGGAATAACAGTTGGGTTTTGCTTTATCAAGTGGGGGATCAGTTAAGAAGAAGGTGTGAGTATCAACGGGGGGGGGGAATTATAGTGGGGGCACAAGACAGTGAGGGCAAAATATATATAATCTGTGAAATCCTAACATCCTAAAAACAGTGTTTGGTGCATCAATGACTGAGTATCTGCCAAATAGGGTGTAGGCTCAATCTTATGCCTCATATATTCATTTCTTGAGAAAAAATTATTCCATACACATAGTGGGGGTGAAAACTGCCCTTGAGCCTTCACCCTGGTGCCTAGTTAATATACAGTTGACTGGTTGCATGAGTGTCTACATGCCTTTCAGCTACATCAGAGATCCAAAAGCAGCACCAAAACCCAGTACTCATGGCCGTGTGGACTTCTGGCCCTCACAGAGGGATGTTGAACTATGTAAGCTAGTGCGTGGATTAGTATGTAATTAGTAATGCAAGATATTTTCCATAAGAACTAGGAATGTAATCAGAACCGTTACGGGTGTATTTTTAAAACATTGTTCATTTGACCATTTCATGACAAACCATAGAGGGGTGGGAAACACAACACATTGGCAATTGTTTACATAAAATGGGGGAGGGAATTGCAGCATCACTCTGCCCGGAGCATAAGTGTTAATGAAGAGGAAGATATTTGCATATGTACATTTAAGTGATGTGGCATAGCATGGCTGGCTATGGCATTCCTTTCATTATACTGACATTCATGCGACCTCACTGCTGCTCTCTCTTCTTTTGGAACCTAATTTTGGTTGTGCCTTGTAGCATCAGGCCATTAATAAGAAACAAGCATTAAAATGTCAACCTTTGCCATTGGATGCCAGTCACTCTAATTATAATGGTAGAGTTGGTTAAAATGTGCAATGTCATAATGTAGGTTGTATAATATTTTGCACTTAAAGTGGGAGTTCGAACTGTTTTTTAATAGAAAAGCCATGGTATTTCAGCTCCAAATTTGCATTACATAATCCCAGTAAGGTTGATTGGCGGGGAGGGGTAAGTGAGTCTGAAGATAACTGTTTAATTAGTTTGACTTGCTTAAAAATTGGCACAAAAAAGCTCGCTATTATTCATATGACTTTTTTTTTTCAGGCTCCTCTAGCTTAAACTACAAATGAGAGTAACCAATGTGAATGTAGTGAGAAATAGGGGCTGCCAGAATTTATGTAAAGTTTCTAATTAACAAAAATAATTTAAAAAAATAGCTCTTTATCATAATTGATTTATTACTACACCAAACCAAAGAAGAACAAGACTTATAGCAAGCAGGGTCCCCTACAAAGTAGTAGCTGCTGGCTTGTCAAAGACCAGGAGCTTCATGAAGCTTTTCTACTAAACAATCTCACTGACAACAGCATCTTCAACAAAGCAACAGCTACAGTGTTAGAAACATCCTATTCTTTGTGAAACCTTCCAGTCACCTCTGGAGCTTGTGGTCTCTGATTGTGTAGTCAGTTCAGGAGTGACACAGTTGAACTGGTTAAAGAGTTTCATGAAAAATAGGGTCTGCGGCAAAACAAGGGCTATTTTGACTAATATCATGGTCTTGATTTAGTACCTTAGCTCAGTGGTTCTCAAAGTCGGTCTGCCGCTTGTTCAGGGAAAGCCCCTGGCGGGCCAGGACAGTTTGTTTACCAGCCACGTCCGCAGGTTCGGCCGATCGTGGCTCCCACTGGCCGCGGTTCGCCGCTCCAGGCCAATGGGGGAGGCAGGAAGCAGCAGCCAGCACATCCCTCATCCCCCATTGCTTCCCGCAGCCCCCATTGGCCTGGAGCGACGAACCGCAGCCAGTGGGAGCTGCGATCGGCCGAACCTGCAGACGCGGCAGGTAAACAAACTGTCCCGGCCCTCCAGGGGCTTTCCCTGAACAAGCGGCAGACCGGCTTGAGAACAACTCCCCTAGCTGAGTCAGAAGTGAATGTAGTTCTTCACAAAGAAGAGCCTTTTGGAGGGAGACCCTCTCAATTTTTATTAGTATTGTATCGTGACTCAATCCTTAGTATGCCCAATGACCATCTAATGGAGAACATGGGAATGGGAAGTTAGTTGTTGCACGATCTTGCTCGTTAGAGAGCAGTACAATACTGCTGATTGTCTTGTGCCCCCACTATAATTTTTTCCCCCTCTGATACACCTTCTTCTCAACTGTTGGGGATGGGCCACATCTACCATGATTGAACAGGCCTTGGTAGCACCACAAAAAGTAATTTTCCCTCTGTTGATCTTCACCCCTTCTTGTCAACTGTTGGATATGGGCCACATCCACCCTAATTGAATTGGCCTCGTTAGCACTGATCCCACACTTGGTAAGGCAACTCCCATCTTTTCATGTGCTGTGTATTTATACCTGCCTACTGTATTTTCCACTCCATGCATCTGATGAAGTGGGTCATAGCCCACAAAAGATTATGCCTAAATAAATGTGTTAGTCTCTAAGGTGCTACAAGGACTCCCCGTTGTTTTTATTCTTTAATATTGTAAATCCTTCTGTGAGAGGCAAGGTTGCATACATAACATACCTAACACACAAGCAAGGAACTGAGAAGATAAGGCATCTAACAGTACATAATTTTAGAATATAGATATGCAGGCCTGTCTGTAAAGGCCTATACTTTAAGAACTTAGGTGTATTTTTTATCACTTAGCTAGTTCTAGAGGTATAAAACAAAGAATCAAAATCACAAATCTGCCTGTGTCTGGGCCTTCTCTCACTAGGACAGTCTGAAGACTTGTTCTTAGGCTAAGGCCTTTGGCTAAGCAGCAGGGGCAGCCGAAAGCGGGGAAGCGAATGGTCACATCCTCACATCCCAAACCAGTCGCACTGAAATAAGGTGCTATTGGGCTGTTAAGAAGATGATCCTGTCCTGATAGTGCTTATCACCACCAGATAAAGAAACAGATCTTAAGATGGCTAAAGAAAACTTAGTTTAATAGCATCCTGTCTGGCAAGAAATCACTTATCAATGGTTGTGGTTGTGAAACCCTCATTTCTGTATTGTTTTATCTTTATGGCCCCCACTTTTCTATTCTTAATCTGTCTGGTTCTCTAATTGTTTCTGTCTGCTGTATAATTAATTTTGTTAGGTGTAAGTTAGAGTAGTGGGATATAATTGGTTAGAGAATTATGTTACAATATGTTAGAATTGGTTAGATAGATTTTAGTAAAATGATTGGTTAAGGTAGAGCTGAGAATATTACTATATAAACTGGGGTCAAACAGGAAGTAAGTAGGAAACTGGAATCATGCTTGCTGGAAATTAACCCCAATAAACATTGCATACTCTGCACTTCAGACTTATGGTCTTTTGCTGCTTGCTGTCTGCGTGACAAGAACTGGGGAAGTGGGAGGGTGGAGGGAAAGTCCTCTAATACGTACCTGCTGTTCCTGCCTTCCAGCACCCCTTTTCCCAAGCATAAGTGAGTGTGATTCTCCTGGATGATGCATTAATAACATAGAGAAGCTGTTTGTAACTTTTCGTTTGTGCACTTTTTTACTCAACAGCTCAGGGATCAGGCTCTTGGCCAGATTTTCAAAACTATTTTAGGTGCCTAAAAGATACAGGGTATGTCTACACTACCCGCCAGATCGGCGGACAGCGATCAATCCAGTGAAGATTGATTTATCATGTCTAGTCTATCGCGTCTTGTCTAGTCTATGTAGCTGAAGTTGGGTAACTTAGATCGATCCCTCCCTCCCAGTATAGACCAGGCCGCAGACACTTACTGTGACTTTCAATAGTGATAAGATGCATCTTTAGGCACCTAAATACCTTTGAAAAATCTTATTGTTGGTGTTTTATACTTTAGGGCATGAGCCAATGTCTCAATGATGGTTGGAAGGAATCTTCCCTTATGGGCTAGTTATATCATAATTGTGAACTGTGGAGTTTATTGCATCTTCCACTGAGGCCTTTAGTACTGGGCACTGTCAGAATACTCGGTTAGACAGACAGCCGATCTGCTATAACAGTTCCTATGTTCCTAGGGCTGAATGGTGTAATGGGCTATAACACTAACGGGCGTATATGTTAAATAAGTATAAGTACCCACAGCATTTTCACTACATACTTTTATTTCACAGAAGGAAGTTATGTACAAGTACTAATTAAATCTAATAACTATATACTTTAAAGAGAAGAATATCCTCTTTGTTGGAGCCATATATTTTTAAAGGCAGGATTTTGAAAGTTGACTGGATTAAATAAAGGGATGCTGTCTTTTGACTTAGAAGGCAGTCATATGTATGTGCCTATCCTCAGTCTGCTGCTTGACCACATATCACACACAGGGCTGGACGGCTTAAGCAAATATCTTCATAGAAAACATCTGTGCAGGGTGGGGGCAGGAGGGAACTCAGCTTAAGTGGAACCGTAGGGAAATTTATTCACACAAATAGTCCTTTATGCTGATAGGATCTGATGCAAGTGAACTGGAAGAGCAAAAATATTAATGTATTTTTCAATGAGGATTTTTTTAAAGCTATATTAGCATCCAATTAGCAAATAGTGCAGAAGTCTGACTGTACCATACATACTCCATCGTAATCATTATCCATCATGTTGCAGGCCACTAAACTGTTCAGCCTCTTCAGTGAAGCAGCTTTAGTGTTGTGACAGATGCATTTCACTGTGGTAAATCTTTGGCAAAACTGATGATCTGTGGCATTGTAAATGAAGAAGGAAAATCATGAACCCAGAAAAGGGAGAACGATCTTACGGCAAAAGCACTGGACTGGGACTTGAGATATTTGGGTTCAATTTTCCATCTCTGCAACAAACTTCCATCCTGTGTGACAGGTCAAAATCACTGAGGGCTAGTTCTTGCAAGGTACTGAACAGTCTGGCTTTAGGGTGAGCAGACAGCAAGTGTGAACAATCAGGACAGGGGTAGGGGGTAATAGGAGCCTATATATAAGAAAAAGATCCAGAAATTGGGACTGTCCCTATAAAATCTGGACATCTGGTCACCCTATCTGGCCCTGATCCAGCATAGCACCTGAGCAGTGCCCTTGATTTCTATTACAGTATTATTAAGAAGAAGGCAAACAGGACTTGCCCACACTATTGCCATTTTCAATTGCATGGGGCATGTTCATTTCATGTCCTGAGTCCCTAGTTATCCAATTTAAATGTTTAGTGGCCACATTCCTCCGAACGTGTCGTCCTGAAGTGCCGTGGTGGCATAATAGTTCCCCAAATCTATTAGAGCACTTACCTATCAACAACAAATCTACTGATTCAGTCCCTGCATCTTGCACACATTGTGTTAACTTGACATTTGGCAAGTTTTGATTATATGTAAAGTCAGGGACTGATGGTCTATTCCTGCCTCAATGCGATTTTCTGTTCAGTTCCACCAGTGGCGGTACTAGTAGCAGTAAAATGAGAAACCAGGTTCAGTGTGGTGGGCCTTAAGTATTCCACAGCTGTTCAAAAGCTTTCTTTAAGCTAGAAAGCAACTACCATATGTAAACAGAGCATGCACCAGCCTGGTTTGCTAGGGGATATACCGTTGAATGCCGTTACACATTTAAATAGGAACTGAATGTGATGATTTATTTATGTTGGTCTATCATGCAGTCTACGGCTGTCTCAGAGGCCTCAGTACCTGATTGTCCCAGACCACGTTGCAGATGTATAGTATGTACCTATTGGAGGGGAAAAAACTGCTCCAAGTTTTAGCTGAGGAATAGATGCAGAAGGCTGATACAAATGTTGTTGTTCCTGGTTGATGTGCTTCATTCTGTTGTTTCTGGATTGGAAAAACATGTTAACAAGAGAAGATCTACAAAACTCTAGTTTAATATGCAGTGTATATTTAAATAAAATATTAAGTTCTTAAAGATGTCTACATCGCAGGTTTAGTTCTTCAAAGCAACGTTTCAACCATTGTGCAAAGTAGGAATTAATTAAAGGTAAGCCAAAAAATAAAACCAGATATAACTTCAGAGGGAAATATGAGCATCCTAGCTCACCAAGGATTGTCTATTGTATAGCAAAATGTCATGTTGCCCTGTGTTTATAAAAAACACTAGCGCTTATGGTGCAATCTGGGGTTCATATTTGCTTAATCATATTAGTGTTTTCTCTATTATGTCAGACCAGAATTTTAATCTAAACGTGGACTATTCCCTATAGTCAGTGCTGTAAGTCATTAAAGAATAACCTATTGACCTAAACACATCAGTCAATAAAAGGGTGGGATGATACTTTTAAAATCAGTAATTGCTCATATATTCAGTTCTACCTCACTATTCAAATTTTAGGCAAACTTCTCTTCTGCTAAATGGGCAAAATTCCACTCAAGTCAATGGCACATTTTAACCCAGCAAAAAGATTTGGCCGTATGACTTCCTGGTCATCACATTGATTATGTTCAAACTTCAAAAATATTATGGAACAGATTAAAGTTGCTAACAGAATTATTCCCCTTTTCTCAGGAATTTATTCTCGAGTCTTCAAGCTGGATAAAACACGCCCCCAAAATGTTACATCTGTATTAGGATTTGTTTAATATAACAATAGTCCTGGAATAGCATTAGATCACATTATAGAACGTGGAATGCATTTCAGTTTAACACAAAATCCCTGGGAGCCAGATCGTCTATAGCCAGGCTAATTTATAGCTCTGATGTCAGTGAAACTATGGTTCTTCTTTGAGTGATGTCCCTGTGGGTGCTCCCCTTTGGGTGTCGATACGCCCCACGCTCGTAGCCAGAGAGTTATGGTAGCAGTGCCCGGTGGGGTCGCACGTGCACGGTCCCTGTCTCGTGCCACTTCAGGTGGTTAACTGGCACTGTGCGACCAACTCCCTCTCAGTTCCTTCTCTACCGCTGTTGGCTTGAGTTGGAGCACTCAGCAGTGCCTCACAGCTTAGAAATACCTTTTCTTCCATTAGTCTTAGTTTATAGTTTTCAGTTAGAATAGATTAGAATACTTAACCTTCCTACTTATCCCCATCCCTTTAAAAAAAATATTTTAATTCTCCTTGTGACAGGGCAGGGTGGCCCCGCACTGGGACCGCAGGGGTTACCCTTCATTCCTAGTAGAGGAAGCCATGCCCCTGGGGCTCTGCTGGGCATGCGCCAACTGGAGAACAGGTATAAAAGCCTGAAGAACTGCACAGTCTGGGCTGACCACCAGAGGGGAAGGAGGCTCGCCGCCAGCTCCCAAGGAGGGACAGCCTGTGCTCCAGGATCTGGAGGCCAGCCAAGCCAGGACACGCCCTGATGCCCAGAAGGAGTATGTCACAGAAGGGGAACAGACCAGAGGACCCCCTGAAGCAGAGGACCTGGAGGTTATGGTAGGAAGCGACCCAGGGGAACTTTAGAGGAAACAGCGTTAAAGCCACACAGAGGCTCAGCATGTTTTGGGCGGATCCCCGCCGAGCCGGTGGCAAGGGGAACTTGCCACCACCAGGGCCCTGGGTCGGGACCCGGTGGAGAGGGCGGGCCCAGGATCCCCTACCCCCACCACAGGAATCATATGGACATTGGACAACACTGCCCAGACGTTTGGGGTGAGTTACCCGAACTCCGGCTGCTAGACTGCACTACCCCGCTTGCGAGGGGGATTGTATGGTCTCTGGCCATTGGGCTGCACTGCTCTGAACTGGAAGTGATTTATATGGACTCTGGTGGTTAGGGTACACTACCCCGACCAAGGGGTGATTGCGTGAAGGGAGGCTATTAGGTCGCATCGGGCCTCCCCCAGAGAGGCGAGCACGCAAACTTGGGAGTGGTGATGTTCCGACACCCCATCCCTCCCCCGCCCCACCCCAAAGGGGCAGTGCGGTGCCAGGCTTGCCACACTCCTCAGCATGATATCCCTACATCTCTCCATCTTAGAGAGAGAGTACGCTCCCTGAGGGGCATGCCTGGCTCCCCAGGGTTCAAGCGCTACACTACCTGCAAGCTCTCAATATCCCTTTCCGACGGGCATTCTCAGTGCATTCAGTGAAGCATGTAAACCTCAGAAGTGCTTGCATTGTCACAAACTGAAAGCTCACACAAGAAAGGCAAGATATCTCCAGCTAAAACTTCTCCTCATGGAGAAATCTCTTCTCATAGCATAGCATCTGAGCCCTCCCGGCCAGAAATTGCCGACTGCAGCCTCAGACAAGAACCCCTCTTCCATGGAAAGGGTTCCTAACCAACCTGCTAAGAAGGCAGCAAAAAAACCAGATACCACGTCTCCAACTCCGGAGTCGATGAAAAAAAGGTGCTCTGATACCAGTCAAACTCTCCCAGTACCGACTTCTTAAGCCCCTTAATATATCAGTTCCTTATCTTCTTCTGTTTATCAATATATATTTTAAAATAGTGGGATTTAAAAGTATAACAGTGTTGACAGTAAATAATACAGTGATTGGACCAAGTAGGACAGCAAACAAATTATCTTAAAACACACAGGAAAGACTGATGTTCATCTTTATGTGCTGCTAATTAGATATGTGGACAGAAAAAAAAAATCTTTGTAACTTGATCACCTAGTGAGTTGTGAAACATATGCACAGAGCTTCAACATGATACCCTCCTTTGGTCGTCTTTATAGCAAGCAATCCCATTCTCTTCGAAACTACTGTACTACAAGGAGTGATATCTAATTACCTCTAGTGCACTATCCAAAAGTCAATACGCATGGAGTTGGGAATTAAATGAATCCCTAGATTCATTTTGTTTGAACATAATCATGTGTTTAAAGAGGGGAATCCTGATATTCCCATGTCTGACACACACATAATGTTTTATGGCATGTAATTTATCTACCACAGTTTGAAATTCCCTAACCCCTTGCCAGATTAAATGTTTGTCTGAAATTGATTGGATCTGGATTAAATGTGAAAAATTCCTTTTGTAATTATTTTTAAAGCTCAGCTTCATATTTTTCTGTGTCCAATTGGATGCAAACATATTTTGGTCCATGTGGGAAAGTATAAAATCTACAAAAGCAGAGAGGAAGAAAGGGTTGTTACTCATCAGAAAAGACACTGGTTTGTCAGATGTGTAATTGTCTTTCACTGAAGACAAATATTCACTTTGGGGTTGGGATTTTCAAAGGTGAATTAGCCATGTAACTCCCTGTAAAAGAGGGAGAGTTTCAAAAGGGCTTAACAAATAGGAACAAGAATTCCATTGGCTTTCAATCCCTTAAATACTTTTGAAAATCTCCCCCATAGGCCATGGGAATTGGGTGCTTAATTCTCTTAGTCCTCTTTGCAAATCCCAATATTTATGGCATTTCTGTAACCAAGTGATCTAAATATTTCAGAAAAGTAACTGTTCAGTGCTGAAATGAGCCAGGTTTGGGAGCTGGGATCAGAAACACCAATCTCACTATGCCAAAACCAGTTAATCTTGGCATTGCACATATGCTTCTTAAGGTAAGTCACCGTATTGCTTAATTCTTTATTACAAAACAAATGAAGTGTGATCTTCATTCTTATTGGTGTAAAATAAACCATTAACTAAGAGTAAATGACCAATTTTCCATCACAGTTGTCTTCTAATTAAATCAGGATGTGAAGAATGTCAGTCAGATATGCTACACCATTTTTTCTTCCAGTGGGGGAAAAAAGGTTCTTCCTGTTACAGTTATCACTGTTTCAAAGTAGTAGGAAGATGCTGTTGTTCCTGCAACCAGCCATGGTGGTCTCTTTGACACGAGTCGTCATCGTTACCATAGTCAATGACCAGTTTGCCAGAGATGACTGAACCTCTTTGAACTGCGGCTGAGGATAATTAACTAACAAACCAATGAATGACTGGTTTTGAAGGCAAATTATTCTTTAAGTGAGTTATATGCTCTGTAGCCAGGGGATCTTTCCTTTTACTTCATGCTTGACTACACTGAACAGGAAGGTCATTCATGTAAGTAGGGAGTTCAGTGCTGAACATTCTGTGAAAGTTAGAAGATTTCTAAGTCAAAATAAGAACCTTTAGAAGGCTTGTTATTAAGTATCACATATTGCTCTGGCTATACTGGGGCTTCTTCCTATAGAATAATCTCAAGTTGACAATAAAACTAGGTTGAGTAAATTAAGTAATGACAGACAAAAGGAGAAGGATAGCTGGAGGAAGACCATTTCTCATCTGGTAAAGCTAAGCTCTGAACTCTGAACACTTATACCTAGAAGTTACTCCTAAACATGAAAACAATAGAAACCAGGTGACAACCCATCTTGTGCTGGATTTCTCCAACATGAATTTATTGGTGAAGCAGCAACTGACAGAACATGTAACATGCTCTCTGAAGGACAGAGACTCTGTTTTGTCTTTCATTTAACTGGTCTTTAAAGATCATTCAAGTAAGCTATCAATAGGTTTCTTTTTAAAGGGCAAGTTTTACATGTTTGGAAGAAAGTAAACATGGGATACGGAGAGAAGTGAAATGCAGACTATTAGGAAAAGGTCAAGTACTGACTGTGCACAAACACATCTTGCAAACAAGAAATGCAATCCCAGAGCCTCATGTTTGTGACAAAAATGCTAACAAGAATGACACAGCAAGAAATTACTCCCCTGGCAATGGGCATAATGAGAGAGAACTCTGCCTTCACAATGATTAAGGTTGGTGCACTGCTTTTTCACTTTGTTAATTACAGCTCCCTCGGTTGCTGGGATTTTACATTGTTTCTGAACTGAAAGAGTTCCATGTAGTGTGTCCATGTATGTGTGTGTGTAATACTCGCTTTATATGTATTAAAAAAGTCCATATTGCCAAGCCCTCACATCGTGAGTCAGGTCCCAAAACCTAATGAAATCGTGAGGTTTTACGAATGATGTATTCTTTTTAATTATCTTCTAGTTTTCAAATCTTTAGGGTTCATCTTTTTCCAAGTTTTTTTTTTCCTGCAGCCATAAGGGCTAGAAACTTACTATCTTTTTAATGAAAACTAAACTTGTCATGTAATCACATTACTGCAGGAACAGGGGCTTTTAAGAAAAGCACCAAAGACTGCAAGACTTGAGGTAAAGTTTCAAGTGTTGCCAATAGTACATTTTTGACAGGTTTGAAAGAACTGAGTTCTGTCTGTCCTGTGAGGATGCTAAAAACCATATGATGCTTTTTTATAAGAGTTGGTATTTGCCCTTGTGTCCTTGCCTTAACTTTCCTTTGCTACTACTGTCAAGAGCAATTTCCTGAAAGTCTTGCTAAGGGTAGTGAAATGTTAGGATGTGTTATCAGAAGGCACTAATAGAAATAGTCTTACAATTTCTATTTTAATATATAGGCAGTTAGATTGTGGGGAGAAAGCTATGATGTTAGCAGTGATACAGTATTTAGAAATTGTGCATATCACCAGTAAAGTTTATTCTTTGCCTGAGTGTCTCTAATTAAAATCAATTCTTAAGTTCTGATCTACTGCCTAGAAGGTATATTTATGCAAGTTAACAAAACTTATGATTGGAGAAGCTTACAAGCAAATCTGGCTATTTTGTGGCTTTGCATTGCAGTCGTTGAGTGATTCTAGGTTTGACACAAAATAAAGAAACACTGGTCAGCTTCAGCGTAATTTCACTCTGTTTTTATGTTCTGTGCTGTTCATTCACTAAACTCTAAGCAAAATATGATAGAAGAGTGAGATTTGAACACGTTTTGCTGATTGTAAGACAAAAATATATACATAATACAAATCTTTGTGAAATGAAACCAAGCTTCACACAGCTCTTTTGATAGCAGAAATGTTGTGACAGGTACAGCTTGGATGACTGACAGATTGTGGGCATAGAACACATCTGTATCTTTATTGAATGGAACTGGTTGGAAAAAAAGCGGGGAAAGAATCTCACATGCTTTTTAAATATTTTTTTTCCATCAAAAAACAAAACTTTGAAATTCTGAATATTTTTCAAGTGGACCTCTATTTGGTGGAAATTGAGGGAAAAACTTACGTCATTTTCCCCTTGTGGACACTTTTCAAGGATCATTAGTAAATGTTGAACTGGCAATGAATTACCAAGAATGATCTAAATGGTCTGGTAGCTGAAGACATAGGTTCTGTTCCTGTTCTGCCCTTGCCTTATATGTGACCTTGAGAACACTAATGATTTCTTCTTTTTAAAGGTGTTGATTACCTTCAGTGCCCATTGACTTCAGATGGAGTTCTGGGAACTCAGCATTTCTGGAGTTTAGACCCGCTGTCTCTGCATCTCAGTTTCCTCGCTGGTAAAATGGAGAGGTTGATACTTGCAAATTTCTGTAAACAGCCTTTGAGAGCGACAGGTGAAAAGTGCTCCTGTAGACACTATGAGTATTGCGTCACAAAGGCATAAAGTCACTCTGTACTGATTAAGCATTCATCAACACCATGGATAGTACAAATAATTGTATTGACTACTCTGAGATTATCACTTGCAACCTTTGGCTACTTCAATAACAAACTGAGAAATAATATTCCCCTCAGGAGAAGTGATACGTTCTCCAGTAGAAAAAATATTTTTGCCAACATTGCAGAAAGCTAATGTTGTCTTTAAATTAGACAATAATTCAAAGCGAGCCATGACAAGCAGCTACAAAAGTTTAGCTAAATAAGTAACAGTATATATTTTTTATTTATTCTAGCCCTATTGCTCATATTTTGCAGACATTTTTCTTACTGATCCTATAAGTGCACTGTGCTTCTTTTACACTATGTCTCTGCTCATATGTAAAGGAAATTAATGATATCATCCAGTGGGAAAGGCAAACTTTTGAAGAGGTGAAATTAATTGACTTATTGCTCTCATCTCCTGCCCATAAGCTGTGGTTTCACTGGCAAAACAAACCATACAAAAACCATAAAGGAAAATACCAGGTGTCTTTTTTCATTAGAGATGGTGCTCCAAGAGGCAAAGCTAGGATCTGAACTTCCCCGCAGTTTGACATTTTTGAGCTAGGGCTTTGCTTTGGCCCATTAGAATTAGGAGCCAGATGTAAGGTTTTAATTTGCTTTTTCAGTGTGTGTGTGTGGGGGGGGTAAATTGGCTCTGAGGTTTTAATTCACATCTTCTTCCAATCTTAGATAGCAAGTTTTAAAAAAAGTTGGCAGTTCTTGTTATCAGAAGCAGATTTACTATGAAACAATCCATGTGGTGGCATGGGGTCCCCAATGACAGGGGCCCCCCAAAATGCAGGACAAATATCCCACAATCTGCCCCTGAGTCCCGGCCGGTGGCACAGGAGGGCTCAGGCAGGCAGGTTACCTGCATGCCGTGGTCCCACGCCGTTCCTGGAAGTGGCCGGCTGCTAGCACGTCTCTGCGCACCCCTGGCAGCGCATGGAGACCTGATGCCTCCCCTCCCCGCAAAGGGCGCGCAGAGATGTGCCAGCAGCAGGGCTAAGGCGGCTCCCTGCCCACTCTGCCTCCCTCCCTCTGCGCTGCTTTGCTCCTGGAAGTGGCTGGCATGTCCCTGTGGCCTCTGGGGGTGTGTGTCTCTGCGCGCTGCCACCGCCCCAAGCGCAAACTCCGCAGCTCCCATTGGCCGGGACTGTGGCCAATGGGAGCTGCGGGAGCAGCATTTGTAGGCAGCGGTGTATGGAGACCCCTTCTCCCCCCTTCCCCAACTTAGGAGCCGCTGCCGGAGGATGTGTGTGCCGGTCACTTTGGGAGCCGCGCCACCTGAGGTAAGTGCCACCCCTGCCCCCCTCCCATACCCCAACCCCCTGACCCAGCCCAGAGCCTCATCCCGCACCCAAACTTCCTCCCAGAGCCTGCACCCCTCACCCCTTCTCACACCCCAGCCCACAGCCCACACCCAAACTTTCTCCCAGAGCCCACCCCCACACACCCTCCTGCACCCCATCCCCCTGCCCCAGCCCAGAGCCTGCACCCAAATTTTCTCCTACAGTCCGCATCCCTCACCACTCCTCCCACACCCCAACCCCTTGCCCGAGCCTACACCCAGCACCCAAACTCCCTCCCAGAGCCCATCCCCCACACACCGTTCTGCACCACAACCTAGGAGAAAGACATTATAGCAGTCAAGCTTACAAACAGAGCCATAGAATCATAGAATATCAGGGTTGGAAGAGACCTCAGGAGGTCTTCTAGTCCAATCCCCTGCTCAAAGCAGGACCAACCCCAACTAAATCATCCCAGCCAGGCCTTAAAACCTCTAAGGATGCAGATTCCACCATTTCCCTAGGTAACCCATTCCAGTGCTTCACCACCCACCTAGTGAAATAGTTTTTCCTAATATCCCACTGCCACTTGCTTCTTGTTCTGTCATCTGCTATCACTGAGAACAGCCTAGTTCCAATTGCTTTGGAACCCCCCTTCAGGTAGTTAAAGGTTGCTATCAAATCCACCCTCATTCTTCTCTTCTGCAGATTAAACAAGCCCAGTTCTCTCAGCCTCTCCTCGTAAGTCATGTGCCCTAGGTCCCTAATCATTTTCGTTGCCCTCCGCTGGACTGTCTCCAATTTGTCCACATCCTTTCTGTAGTGGGGAGCCCAAAACTGGACACAGTATTCCAGATGTGGCCTCACCAGTGCTGAATAGAGGGGAATAATCACTTCCATTGATCTGCTAGCAGTACTCCTACTAATGCAGCCCAATATGCCATTAACCTTCTTGGCAACGAGGGCACACTGTCAACTCATATCCAGCTTCTGGTCCACTGTAATCCCAAGGTCCTTTTCTGCAGAACTGCCTCTTAGCCAGTTGGTCTCCAGCCTGTAGCAGTGCATGGGATTCTTCCATTCTAAGTGCAGGACTCTGCACTTGTCCTTGTTGAACCTCCTCAGATTTTCTTTTGGCCCAATCCTTCAATTTGTCTAGGTCACTCTGGACCCTATCTCTACCCTCCAGCATATCTACCTCTCCCCCCAGTTCAGTACAATCTGCGAATTTGCTGAGGGTGCAATCCATCCCTCATCCAGATCATTAATGAAGATTTTAAACAAAACTGGCCCCAGGAATGGTCCTTTGGACACACTGCTTGATACCGGCTGCCAACTAGATATCGAGCCGTTGATCACTGCCCGTTGAGCCCGACGATCTAGCCAGCTTTTAATCCACCTTATAGTCCTGCAATGGAATACTTCACAGTGCATACTTTATTCAGTGAATTTCAACACTTTTTTTTTCTAATGGCAAATTAAGGCCCCTGTCCTGACTGGAATCTGCCCAGGCACAACAGTCTGTCCACATAAGCCACACTCTTGTATTGAGATCCCTCTTGAACAGGTTGGCTAAGAATTTTGTGTATATTACTTTTTTAAATTCTTCAGTTAATAATTCTGGTCATTCATAATGATTCTTAACTCATCATGATTTGCAAACTGAATTTTGATATTCACCTGGGGAATTCTCTATTGCAACACTGGCATGTAAAATTCCAGATGTGAAATTTGTTCAACTTGCACCACTCCAAACTAAAGTTCCTTTTCGTATATATTTGAGCAGTTGAAGTAAAAACCCAATGTTTCATGAGTATACACGCTAGTAAAGCTTGAGCATTCAAATATTCATGGGATGTCAACATGAAAGTGTCACAGATGTGATCAAACACATGAATATCTGTTCTGAAAGCTTCCATTACTTTTTGTGCGATTTGCCCAACTCTCAGTATGAATGGGTTGCCTTTCTTCCCTAGCTGATTTTTTGCAGGGGGAGAGCCAGCTTCATAGCTGAGAGAGCTGTCCTCCGAGTAGTGCTTGTGTGGTTTCATTGAGCTAATTGCGCTGTAGCTGAAAGGCAGCATGTGCTATGTGTACTACTACATCGTTTCCATATGTAGCAGGGTTGAGTTGGGAAAGGAGTGTGTCCCCTCATGTTCCCCACAGTGTGTTGGGCCACTAGACTCAAGTAACTTCATTCTCGCTTTACTCTTCCAAGGATATACCTACTACCGAGGCTAGGCACTATTTCCTTGCCTTTGACCATTAGGATGTGAGCCAAAGACAATGGGAGTCTTTCCATTAACTTTGATAGGTCATAAGGACCAGATCCAAAGTCCAACTTTCAAACTTGAGTGCCTGCATTCAGGTATCTATATATAAATCTCTAAGTGTCTAGACACACTATTAGAAACCTAGATACAACTAAGAAATATACATATTGCCCACATACATCACACAAAGAATTAAAAACAAAAGTCAGATGTAAAAGTTTAAATGTGAGTTTATATTGAGTTAAGATTTAGTTTGTTATACCCATGTTTAAAAAACTGGAACTGAATGTTTGTTTTGAGCATTCTGAAGATTAAAGCAGAAATACTTCGGAGCCACAGAATCATCCTGGAGAGTACTTAAGAACACTTCAATAAAGGCACAGATGGTTTGTACACCACTGTACAAACAAGTTAAAGGGGAGAACAAAATCCTCTTGTAGCGTTAATTAGGGCTAAAAAACAGTATACTTTAAAAAAGATGAGATCTTGTCTTTACCGCATAACTGAAATGATACACAGACTGTGTCAGGCATGATGAAAATGTAACATACTGGAAAATAGCAAGTAGTCAAAGATATGTAGATGTCCAAACTAGTTTCCAAATGTAATGCAAGTGCGAAGTCTGCCTGGGTGATTATAGGCCCTCCTGACCACCTTTGGGTGAGGAGGAAATTAAGGAAGCTCACGATTGAGCTGAAAACGTTGCACTGATTTCATACTGTTGTTGCTATGCAAATAAATACACCATATAACCAGAAAGACAATTGACTATAATGTAAATTTTTTATATAGATATATTCAGATAGCAAACATGCTTAAGTGCTTTGCTGGCTCAAGGTTGTCATTGCTTATGAATGGGAGCCTCTGAATGATGAGGAAAGCAGTTTTTAATTTCTTGTTGCTTTCATTTTTCTCTTGTTGGTTTATTTTCCATCTATTTCTTATTTGAATTAAGCTCTCCGTAGGGTTACGAACTCACTGGCTGGAGCAATTTTCCATGAACTCGTAGCTTTACAAATAATCTCTAGAAATAATTATGCCTGTTGACTCCACTTTTCTGTGAAGTATATTAGAAGATCTATTGAAAGGCCAAGGAATACCTGATAGCCCCTGGCATTCCTTGACTTGCTTTTACAGGTTTATCATGCTAAAATACTTTACTCAGAGGGCCCTATCATGTATTTAGATACTTAATTTATGGAATTTATTATATTTAATTTTATAAAATAATGGTTCCTTGGGATGTCAGAATGTTAAATGAAAATCTGAGTGATTTGCTCCTTAATCATTGCTAATAATTAAGTGACTACAGCTCTAAAAACTTTAATATGTTTGCTTATTATATTGTATGGATTACCTGAAACATCTCTCCATAGGCTAGGTGCTCCTTTTAAGGCAGTGTTTGCTCTTTATTAAATCCAAAAGATAGCTGTCATTTAAAAATAAAGCTCTAGAGAATCTGAAGTGACGTGTGTGCATTTAAAACTGTACAAGCATAAGCCAGGTCTCTGCGGACCCGCTTCTGTAGTCTGTAAGGAAGTTGTGGGAATTTTAAATGATCCATGTTCTGAACTAGAATGGATGGCAAAATGGGGAGGAAGGGAAAGTGAAATGTACAACTGACCCAGTGGCCAATGGGAATTCTTCAAATAATGAGATCTAATGGTCCTTTGATTTTTATATTGACAAGTTAGAGGTTTGGGAAAGTGACATCCATACGTCTGGACATGCTTGTGAAATAGAGGTAGCCCTTCAGGTGGTATAAATTGGCACTCTTGGGTCTGGTCCACACTACCCCCCCACTTCGAACTAAGATACGCAACTTCAGCTACGTGAATAACGTAGCTGAAGTTGAAGTACCTTAGTTCGAACTTACCGTGGGTCCAGATGCGGCAGGCAGGCTCCCCCGTCGACTCCGCATACTCCTCTCGCCGAGCAGGAGTACCAGCGTCAACGGCGAGCACTTCCGGGATCGATCCCAGAAGATCGATTGCTTACCGCTGGACCCGGAGGTAAGTATAGACCTACCCTTGGTTTCATTACTTTTTGAAATGTGGTGTTCAAGATGGTAGCGTCGCACAGTTCAGAAGTCAGTCTGGTAGGATCTGTGGTGTCTTTAAAAACTATACAGCATAATCAGAGGTACCCAATGGCAATAGGGGACTGCTTGTGCAAGTACATATGGCTCAATAGGCATTAAAGCTTTATGCCCATACGGCTCAAATGGGAGTATAATTTAGATCCTTTTTAACTTCCATGCCACTGATCTAACTACTATAAACTTGACCTTATATCACAGATGGAAATCAGATGAACACTGTTTTGGAACGTTGGGTGCTTCTGTACATGCAAATATTCCATTGCACTTAAATGCAGCATGAATAGATTAAAATTGCAACATGATTATGCATCCGACGAAGTGGGTATTCACCCACGAAAGCTCATGCTCCAATACGTCTGTTAGTCTATAAGGTGCCACAGGACTCTTTGCTGCTTAAACATGATTCTGAATCTGACCATGTGTAACCATAGTATTACCAGCACCAAGATTATTTCTATAGCACCAACAGTGCCTAAACAAACACAGAGTAGAGGAACGGGATTGAGCAGGTTAATGAAAAGAGATTAGAGGAAAGAGGTGATGCCTGAGGACTTGAAGGCAAAGACAAACTGCTTGAATTTGATGCAGAAGGTAATAGCAAGTCAGTGAAGGGCTTGGGAGATGGTCAGAGTCCTGAGCAAAGGCAACATTTTTTGTGGCTGGGGTTTTGGATGGACCCTGGTGAGGAAGATGAGTTCAGGAGAAGAGAGAAAAAGAGGCTGCAGTTTTCAAAGAGAGAAATAAGCAAGGGTTGGGTGCCCACTCTCAGTAGAAATGAACAGACAGATTTGTAGCATAAGACCTTGCAGGATTTAACAGCATCAGCCATGTAGAGAGGGAAGAAGAGGACTCATGGTTGACACAAAGGTTGTGAGTTTTAGGTCCACGGAGAATAGAGTTGTCACCAGTAGGAGAGTCAGAAGAGCATGTGGGAGGAAGGGAGAGGAGTTCAGTTCCTTTGAAGTTACAGGGGTCCAATTTGGTACAGAATGTAGCCCTTGGTGTTGGCAGAGCTGAGTAAGCAAATAAATGACAACAGGAAAAGCCTGGAAAAGCTTTCCGAGCTTACAGCTTTGCTGAGCAGAGGAGAGCTTGTCCAAGTGAGTGAGAACTGTCAAGGGAAATGTAATTGTAGTTCAATGTGCAGAAAAAAGATTTAAGACCCTATGATGACTGAGTAAATGGGAGGAATTGAGGCTATGATAAAGTTGATAGAATTGCAGAGATGGCAAGAAAGTGCTTTGTTCACAAGGGAAAATTGGAGGTAAATAAATGAAAGGAAAGGTGGTACAATAGCGTGGCCAGGAGTGACCCACAGAGTAATGGCTATGAATGAGCCAACTAGAATTGACTTATTTAAAGATCTACATGCACAAGACAAACTCTTGAATAACCTTATCTTTCATAACAATTGTTACTCTTTCTGTCAGGTTTAATCCCTGTCCCAGCAAAGCACTTCCACATGTGCTTAATTTTAAGCATGTGCATCATCCCATGGATTATATATGTGCCAAAAGTTAAGCATGTGCTAAAATGCTTTGCTGGATCAGGACTTTTCATCTATGTTGATTTAAATCTAAGTTGAAAAATGAATGAGCCAAATTCATCCATCACCCACAAAAATCAGTGGAGTTATGTGAGGGGATGAATTTGGCCCATTAGTTTTTAAACTTGATCTGACAACTCCATTAAGATATTAAATGCCCCAAGAAGGCATGCAATAGGCACACTGGTAATATAACTGACTGTAAAATTATAGAATTACTTATATACAGAAGCAGAGATGTAAGATCAATAATATGTGTGCATAGTGCACCATTCAGTAGCATGTGAGGACAACAGAATTCAGGTAAAATCAAATACGTTGGGAAACCTGGGCACACAAAAAGGGTTAGAAATGGAGTCTGTTTAACTGGAATACTAGTTTGACTGACTATACCCCAAGTAATCAAAATACCACTGAGGCTTTCATCATAAACTCTAGAACCTAAGTGAATTGATGACAAAGCTGTACATACTCACAGCTATGGATCCTCTGTTCTATGTGAATGATTTTATGTTTTCCTTTCAAACACAGTTCAATTCACGCTGACCCAATTGTACTTGCTCAAAAGGCTTCCCTGGTTTTGCTGACATGGATGGCTGACTGGACCATGCTGAATATGCCTGATGCCTGAATGCTTTGTTTCCCTCCTTTTAAAGGAGACAGACCTGACTTTAAGTTACACCTCTTGCTTTTGTATGCTAACTGATGCCCCCCCCCAATCGCTCCCCTTTTCTGTGAAGCCATATGCTTCCTCAGCATTTCGGTAATCCTTGATACAGTTCTTTACCTCTGCTTCCTCCACCAATATCCCATATTTCTGCAGATACTTTAGTATTTTGCAACTTGTCTGCAGGGGCAGATGGTTTAGTCAGCACCAACACCAACTCTGAAGTAAGCCTGTAGTCTTTCAAGTGTTCTGTAGTTGAAGATCACTATCTCAAACTCCCAGGGGCTTATCCCCATGCACTGTGCTGGTTGAATCCACAGCTACCCTATGCTGCTTTAATGGAGCTCTAAAACAGGCAAAAATCACAAAATAAAGTTAATTTTACTGGGGGAATTCAGTGGCATGTTAAAATTAAATAAATCATCCAACAAGAAAAACAAAACTTTCTCAATATTCAGGGTGGGAAAAGAGAAACGGTGCATAGGATTAACCCACTTCCTCCCCCGCCCCCCAAAATCAAGCATCAGTGTCTGTTGGTGGAATTGCAGATACCATTGCAATCTGATTACTTTGTACCACTACTGAATTTGGGGAATGTTTATTAGAAAAGTTGCTATTCCTTCTCTTGTTTTTAATTTATTTATTTTACTTTGTTTTTCTCTATTAGAAACAGAAGAAAATTAGTTCTCTTAAATTAAGTGTGTATGGTTTCTAAATGATTTAAAATCTGTATTTGCAGCCTGGCACATCTTAAATCTGCAGTAAAAGTTCAGCCCACAGCTGTAACTCCCATTATAAGTTGTCCAACAGTGTGTTTGTGAACAGCTCCACGATTGATTTTTTAGTTTTGAAACTTAAAAAATATGCTGGCAGCTGGCGATACTGGAATGTTCATTGCACTGATAAGTGGAAGGCTCCTAACCTTAAATCACACCCTTAGGTTGATGAATGAGGAGGGCTCAACAAGGTGACATTTTGGGCTCCAGGGGTGGCTACTGACCTCAGTGTACTAAAATATCTTCTAACCAGGCAAAAAATGACATTGGAATCAGGTGTGCACACATCTGTTTGTGTGCTCTCCTGGGTAGAATAGAAATGCAGTAAATCAGTTGACAAAAAGTGGACAGGCTCAGAGTTGGGTAATACTAGTGGAAGATAGGATGAGGAGAGAACATATAGTAAGTCGAGATGTTTCTTGTGACAGAATAATGGTATATTAACAGGAATGGCCAACTATTTGGTGATTTAAACTATATTAAACCTGACATTGAACTCTCATTTATGGAAACTTTAATTTGATAGTTATTGTGCATTGAGAAAAAGCAATTTTATATATCCCTATTATAAAGCAGATGCATTTATACGTTACAGTCTGGATGACTTTCATTGTCCCTTTCTTACTTTTTATTTTTAGCATAGATTACCATTTCAGTCCAATTTAAATTTGAGAGATCTAAAAAATTGTTGTCACCTCTGCTCTCTCTCTTTCTCTCTCTCTCTATATATGCTAGTTGGAACTGGCACGTGAAATTGAAAACCTAATAGTAAGAATTTTTAATGAATCTGTAAACTCGGAGGTCGTGCACTATAACTGGAGAATTGCTAATGTAGTACCTGTTTGTAAGAAAGGGGGTGGAAGTGATCTGAGAAACTACAGGCCTATTAGTTTGACCTCAATTGTATGCAAGGTCTTGGAAAATTTTTGAAAGAGAAAGTAGGACATAAAGCTAAATGGTAATTGGGATGAAATACAACATAATTTTGTCAGGAAGGAATTTCCCCCCGGTTCTGATTGGCAGAGACCTTGGGGGTTTTTTGCCTTCCTCCACAACATGGGGTACAGGTCACTTGCAGGTTTAAACTAGACTAAATTGTGGATTCTCTGTAACTTGAAGTCTTTAAATCATAAATTGAGGACATCAGTAACTCAGTCAGAGTTTATGGGTCCATTGGAGGAGTGGGTGCGTGAGGTTCTGTGATCTGCCATGTGCAGGAGGTCAGACAAGATGATCGTGATGGTTCCTTCTGGCCTTAAAGTCCGAATCTGAGATTGTATAGCAGAGAACGTTGTGCTCAGAGGGCTAGATGGCAAGAACTCTTCTCGAGGAATAAGGGATAGCTTGCTGCTGTGCTGTCCTTGGAGCAGTATAGAAGGGATGTTGTTAGTCAGCCTCCTTCCTGGTTCCCCTTCTGCTCTGGGAAGGGAGTAAATTATGCCATGTCTATAGCTGGTACAATGTGCACCTCTGACCCATCACTCTACAGGTATGCCACCTGGTGCATTGGGGAGGTCGGAGCCAATTCTCTGCTCCATTCCTTGCCCCTTCCAGTGTTGAGACACAACATACCTGTGGTGTCTGCTTCCCTTCCTGTGCTGAGATGCAGTACAGGTAGTTAGAGCAAAGTGGTTAAGGGCATGCGCTATGATTCTTGTGTGGGAGACAGGTCACCGTCTGGCTCATAGTGACTGGTCGCCTCTCTTTCCTATGAACAAAGACGTGTGTTAGCCATCAAAACAGACTAAATAGCACACTAGAATCCAGAAACTCCCATGTTAATTTTAAGATTTTGTTGTTACTATAGGAGAATGCCATAAAGAGATGAAGCCTTAAGCTAAAATTTCCAAACATGCAGGTTAAATGTTAAGACCCGAGTCACAACATCAGTGGGGACTTTAGGTTCTGAGCACCTCTGAAAATACTGTCACGAAGGCCCTGATCCAGCTATGAACTTAGCTACTTGCACAGCTTTAAGCAAGTGAGTAATCTTGATGTTACAGAATACCAGCGACTCACATACGCTTGTACATTGTTGGACTAAGTAACCAGGGCCTGGCTTATTAATTAATACTTGACATTTTCTATGGTATTTGATGCTTGCCTGCCTCTGTAAAAAAGCTTTATCTCCATCTTACAAAAAAGGGAAACGTATTGATTAAGTGGCTTGCCCAGGGTCAGCCAGTGGTTCACTAGCAAAGCCAGAAATAAAACAAGTCTTCACATTTTTCTCTCTCCAGGGGACTGTTCTGTTTCTCTCACATGTAAATGTTTTTGGGTTTAACTCTTAACAGGTCACTGCACTTCATTCAAAATGTCAGTTCTGTTCTAATCTATTCTATTTAGATTGCCTCAGTTCTCTCTCTCTGAGATAACTACTTAGAGCTTACAACCTGTATCCACAAGGATGTGGAAGGGGTCAATACACCTTACCTCTACGAACAGACCCTGCAGTAGTGTGGTCTTGCAGCATGCACAAAGTGAACTTGGAATAACTTGTGTAGACTTTTTTGAGGCTTCTCATGGACTTACCTTTCTAGATTCCATATATTTGATTTTGGCAGGGGCGGGGGATTAATGTAGCTGTATTTGAGTTCTTAGAATGCAGTTGGGGGTGAGGGATTAGAAATTACTTTTCAAGTGTTAATATTTTTCAGACTTTTTTTTTTATAAACTCAGATTTGAAAAAAAGCTTCGTTTTTAGAACTTCCCAAATACAAACTTCACATAATACCACCTATATCTTGCACAGCATTTTCATCAAGAGACCTCAAAACACTTCATGAAGGAGGACAGTATCCTTATCCCCATTTTGCAGATGGGAATAACTGAGGCACAGAGGTGAACTGACTTGCCTGAGGTCACTCAGCAGGCCAGTGGCGGAGCTTGGACTGAACTCCAGATGTCCTCACTCCCACTCCATTCCTCTAGCCACTAGGCCATGAGGCCTATGTACGTTAAATAATTCATGTGAGCTTTGTTTTCTTTTGGGCATCTGAAAATGAAATACATTTATTCTGTCCTCTGTTTTTTAAAAGCGAATGCCAATGTGTGAAACTCTAAACACGTCCACTTCCATTCTAAATCTACTATCAGCGGCTTTTCGCTTTTAGCCAACTTATTCACAGTGATTCTGCTAATGTATAACAAAACCAAGCACCATATAAATAAGCCGGAACTGAAACACTGCTTGAACTCTGGGGAGTCTGGCATTAGATTATCTGAACTTCTTGATGTGACTCTCCCCAGCTCCATAACAATAACTCCTTGAACTTTTATGAAGTTTTGACCCTTATAAATATTGAATCCATACTTTTCAACCCAGGCTCATCTCTAAAATAATAGTGCAAATGGGAATGTTTAACCTGGGTTGAATAAACAGTTTGAGCCATAGGAAGTAGCTGGATTATGGGAAGAGCAGGGCTACATTGGTCTGACTGCACCTGATTTGGTATGGTTTCCAGAGCTTATGGCCTCCAAACAGGACCGATAATGACAACAAAAAAAAAGTCCCTTAACTTCCTAGAACCATTGCTTTTAGATTTGGTGGTCTCTGGTTCAATTTCTTGCTGGAATCAATTCCTCATAATAGTAAACATAACTTAGATACTTTCCTGTATACCCCACTGTTCACACTGGGCTTTTCAATTTTTATATGTTAATGCCAGAACATGCTTATTCATTAGCTTTATTTTTTATTAAAGTTATGGTTGAGATAATATTTCTATTCTCTGTTTCTATTTCCAGCGGCTTATAATTGTCTCATGCTTGTGGACAGCCTATAGAAAAAAAAATTCCGAAAACCTGGAGAGAAAAATCTATTCAGCTGTTTTTTGGAGGGCTGTTGGAAATCCAATAATTGCAGGTGTGTTTTTGATGCAATATCTAAAATAATTTGTTTCAGTTTTAATACCTAGACATTTTAAAGGGGAAACTTACATTAGTGAAATGTCAAGGCTGTGAATTTATTTGTAAAGAGTCAAGAAATTGAGATCCCTTGTGCAAATAGATGTCAATAGGGTATTACATTGCCAAATGTGTCATGATGCCTAATGTTATGTGTTAGTAATGCAAACAGTGGAATACACTAGAGCTAGGCAAAGATATTTGTCAGGAAACATTTCTGACCAGCTCTATAAAGTAACATAAAGGAATGAAAATGTGCTCTTCCCTTCTCCCCCATACTCCTTTGACTGTACAGCGTGACTCTGGGCCCCAGTCTTGCCCCTGCTGAAGGTAACAGCAAAACTCCCATTGGTTGATTTTTATTAAATAGGAACAAGATTAGGACCTATGTACATAAACTCATATGAACTGTCTTTGGTGAAATTCTTGGCCCATTTCACCACTTATATCTAAACTATACCTTTTGTAATCTTAGATGCATGTCTCTGTATTGCTGATACATTGTGAGACAGATTGACTGGGAAGGAGAGGGGCTGTAGGAAAGAGCCTTTTCCATCTACCATGTATGGTCAATCAAGGGCTGGTTACATCAGCAGTCTGTGCTCAATAGAACTGCTCATCCCTTGTTGCTAGTTGCCAGCAAATCAGCTGAAAAGGAACAAGAAGGAGGTAGGGTTGTGACTCTCTCCTCATCACCTTCTGCCCTGGCCTGTGTAGCAGCTCCCCACTCTCCGAAAGCAGGGAAAGCAATCTGTGCTACCCTAATGGATGGCTTGGAGTGTGCACCCTCCGTTTGTGCTAGGCCACTGCAAGAGATATTGTGCTTTGGTCAGTGTCCATGCAGGGGGACCTATGTGCCTGTGGGGAGACCCCTTGCGGTCAGTGGGGTTTTGATCAGGGACAGGGGTTACCTGCAGTCAATTGCAGGATCAGGACCTAACTTCATGCACTCATATTTGAAAGTCTAGGCTTAAATTCCTTCAAGCTTTATAAGACTTCCTTCTTCCTACCATAGGCCTTAATGGAGAAATGGCCGCTTAAAAAGGAAGAGATGAAAGGCTTGAGTTTTCTCTGCTGCACTCACAGTGGGGTACAATATTTGTATTTCCCCATAGAAGTGTTTCATTATTTTGTTTTTCTTTTATTTTTTGTTTACCTTCCTTGTTGCAAGAATTCATGTCTTCTCAGTCTCTTACGGGAGTTTTTACTGGTGGCTTTCTTGAGGGATCTTTCTTCACTGTAAAATGCTTTCTTTCCGGTTGGATATGGTGTTTGCTTTTCTTTTAAACAGGCCTTCTTTTTCAGCCAGTTTTGATCCTCTCTTGAAATTTCTTTGCTGTCGTTGTTATGATTTTAGAGTGCTTTTCTTGATCTTCTCCACATCTCATAGAGAAAGCGAAAAGAGCGTTCAGTGAGGGAAAAATGTCACTGAATACAAGAATGAGAACAAAGCAAAATAAGAGAGAATATTGTCCTATTAGCCTTTCATCAAAAGCTAACTCCCTTTGCTACAAAGGATGCTTCTTCAGAAAGTCCTGAACGCTTATTCTACATCTGTTCAATGATACCGAGGTAAGAAAATACTCTATATGACACAGGGAATATCAGAGTAATCAAGGAGAGTTTTCACCTCCAGCTCTGCCAAGACTGATTAAAATACACAAAACTCTCTTTTAACAAATGCAGCGGATGACATAAAGGAAGGATCTCAAGTACCCTTTAAGAGCAGCTGATGCCAAATGGAAACAACAATATTTAGGAGCAAATCAGCTTCTAAACAAAGCAAATAGCTATGTTGGTCTGACTTTAAACACATCAAAGTTAAGATATTCAGAGTCCAGGCTCCCCTGTCAACTTTAAGTTTGCCCTGACTTTAAGTTGGGGTAATGCTTCAGGATATTCCAGATATAATTGCATACAGTGTGTCAAGGTGAAAATGTTCCTGGTTCCCTCGGAGGCCATCTTTAAAAAGTGGAATCTACTTATTTTCCAGCCCTTGAACTGCTCAATGGGCTAGATTTGGCCACAGTTGCATGGATAGTGATTAGTGCCATACTGTACAGGTAGCCCAAAGGACCTTTTCATAACAAGACTTTTTGTGGAGCCAGGTACTGATCAGCATGAGCAAGAGTGGTACATTCTAAGCTTTAGGTGTTCGAGTAAGACCACCTGAAATGTTAGAAGCAGATCTTACCTGTGCAGCTGAGAAATATCGGATGTCTTGCTCATCTCCCTGAAATGTGCGTATGTGTGTAGGGGGGTCCATCCACGCACGTATCCCTTCTGCCTGGATTTTATGATCGTCCATATGCCTGGGCCTGAGCAATGCAAACCACTGCTTCTGAGATCAATACATAGTAATGGAGCATGTGGTGGGCCAGAACACATGGCTGAGTGGAGAACATGAAGAAAAAATTGTGTGCCTTGAGATTTTCATTCATTTTTTCAGTGGATCTCCCATTATGCTGGGAATTGTGAGGTACTTAGTTACCATGGTAATGTGTTGGATAAATACAAATCTGATTGGACTGGAATAGGGGAACAGGGAAAGTTCCCAGCCAATTAAAGGATCTGTGAGAGCAGCTCTGCTAGATCAAAGGATCTGGCTATTGAAGTAATTGGAAGTTTATTGCCCTTGACTTATGGCAGCGGTCAGTCTGATAGCTGTGATTCTGATTCTAGCTTTCAATGTAGAGGTTATAGCCAGAGCTGTGTTTTAAGTTTCATAATAGTCCCAAATAGGTGAAATTTCCTTGGTTTCTGGGCTTCTTAGAAACCCAAAATATGGGTCATGTTCATGATTTGTGTGAGCCACAGGTCCAGTTTCAAGAAAGCCTGCACTGATACATAGGTGGGAAACCTATGACATTTGGTAGTTTTGCATGATTACATGTTGCCACCACCATGAAAAATTAGGCAATTCTGGATAGGTTTCACTAGATTTACTCAAACCAAAAACACCGAGGATAGAAACTCATCTTAATTCAAAAGAAGCTGCAAGGATGGAACTTACCAAGTTTGACACAACTGTAGTTGTCACCCCCAAGAAAGGCTTGAATTCAACTAATATGTTACGCTACTATGTATTGCATTTCTCTCTAGCTTTTGTGTTAAGTGGGTGGTACTTACATTGTGGGTAAAGCATGGAATTTACCACTTTTTCACATGGTTCAGTTCCTATCCAAGCCACTAAAACACAGATTAAATGTTATTTATAGCCTCATTCTTTGAAGAAAGGAACTCACGGGCTCTGAGGAAAATAAAATATACTGATACTCAGGAATTTGCTAGCACAAATACAGCAGAAGTGCTCATACTGTTAAAGATGTTTAAATGCCACTGTTGTAATCTTTAAAATGATTAAAATGCAAATTATTCAGTAAGGCAGAACTGCAAGCAGGGGGAGAAAGCTATTTCTCTTTCCTCATCAAATCTTGTGAATGCAGGTGGTAGGGCATTTTAGCAGTATGTCCTCCCTATTCCAGAGAGCAAGCAAAGTGAATCTAAAGGAAATAAAATAAAATTACACCATTTATATTGTAAAGTGCGTGCCCATAAAAGTATTTAGCTTATCAAGGAAAAGGTTAAGAGCAACTTGATCATGGCCTAAGTACTAATACAAGAAGATACCTGATATTTAAGGGCTCTTTAATCTAGCAGACAATAGCACAACAAGCTCAATAGTTGGAAGATAAAGTTTGAAAAATTCAAAGTGGAATGAACATGCTGCTTATTAACCATAAGGGCAATTAATTACTGGCATAGTTTAACAAGAGATGTGGTGGATTTTCCATCATTTGAAGTCTTTAAATGAAGATGGGCTGTCTTACTAAAAGATATATTGTATTTCAGCCAGAACATACTGCGCTCAGTTCATGGTTACTACAGCTAAGTGGGTTTTGGTTTTTTTTCCAAACCTTTTTTGATGAAAAATGCTTTTTTTCCAAAACTAATATTTTAGAAAAAGCTGGTTTTATATTTAAAAAATACACTATTGTCCAAATCCCCCAACTCTAAATTTTTTAATTATTTTTTATAATTTAAGAAGTATTTTGTCATCTCTTCCTTTTCTTCCCCATTTTCCTTTGTTCCTTTTTTCGCTACTCAGTGCAATAGAATGAATAATGGCTTTGGACTTTTTTCACTTTTCTTCCTTTGTTGCTCTGTAACTTCTCAAACTTCAACTTTGTAAGAGTTAGTGGCAGAAGGAAAATAATTTTATTGCACCCAGGGAGGGAGGAATTTGAAAATTTGGAAAAGCCAAAGTGTTCTGTTTTGAATCCTGTGAAATGGAAACAACTTAACAATTTAGAAAAAATTTAGAAGACTTTTTTTCTTCAATATTTCAGCTTGCTCTAATTTTATTAAAGTAGTAGGGGAGAATAATACCATCGACTGCAGCAATTAGTGGGTGAAAGAATTAGAGCAGGGATAGTCAATAGATGGACCGTGGGCCAAATCCAGACCACCAGTTGCTTTTGAACAGACAACAAAAATCTTTTTTTGTTTATTTCTTATTATTACGGTTGCCAGGTGTCCAGTTTTCGACTGGAACACCTGGTTAAAAAGAGACCCTGGCAGCTCTGGTTAGCATCGCTGACCGGGCCATTAAAAGTGTGGTTGGTGGTGCAGCGGGGCTAAGGCAGGCTCACTGCTGGCCGTGACTCTGTATGCCACACAGCTCCCGGAAGCAGCGGCATGTCCCCCCGCTGGCTCCTAGGTGTAGGGGCCGTCTGGGAGCTCTGTGCACTGCCCTTACCCCAAATGCCAGCTCTGCACTCCCATTGGCCAGGAAACATGGCCAATGGGAGCTGCCGGGGCAGTGCCTGTGGACAGGCCAACATGCGGAACCACCTGGCCATGGCTACGCATAGGAGCCGGTGGGGGTACATTCCGCTGCTTCTGGGAACTGCCTGAGATAAGCGCTGCCAGGATCCTGCACCCCTGACCCCACTCCCATGCCCCAACCCTCTGCCCAGCCCTGATCCTCCTCCTGCCCTCCAAACCCCTCAGTTCCAGCCCAGAGCACCCTCCTGCACCTCAAACCCCTCACCCAAGCCCTGCATCAGAGTCAGCACCCCCAGCCAGAGCATACACACCCCTGCACCCCAACCCTGATCCCCCTCCTGCCTGCCAAACCCTTTGGTCCCAGCCCAGATCGCCCTCATGCACCCCAAACACCCTCATTCCCAGCCCTACCGCAAAGTCTGCACCCCCAGCCAGAGCCCTTGCACACACCCCCTACCCCAACTCCCTGCCCAGCCCGAAGGCCCCTCGTGCACTCCAAACCCCACATCCCTGACCCCATTCCAGAGCCCGCTCCTGCACCCAAAACACTCACCCCCTCCCGCACTCCAACCCCCTGCCCCAGCCCGGTTAAAATGAGTGAGGTTGGGGAGAGTGAGTGACAGAGGGTGGGGGGGATGGAGTGAGCGGGGCAAGGGGCAGGGCCTCAGAGAAGGGGCGAGGCAAGGGGCAGGGCAGCAGTGTTCAGTTTTGTGTGAGCAGAAAGTTGGCAACCCTAATTATTATCGGGTATCAGAGGGGTAGCCGTGTTAGTCTGGATCTGTAAAGCGACCAAGAGTCCTGCGGCACCTTATAGACTAACAGACGTATTGGAGCATAAGCTTTCGGGGGTGAATACCCTCTTCGTCGGATGCATGCGACAAAGTGGGTATTCACCCACGAAAGCTTATGCTCCAATACGTCTGTTAGTCTAATTATTTTTATTATTGTTATTGCAGGGGGGGAATGTTTCTCTGGAGTCTGGATGTTGACTATATCTTGACCAAGAAATTTGGACCTTGACAAAAAGGTAATTGACTACCCCTGATCCTAGGGCTGTACTGTTGAGGTCAAGCTTTATGGGTCCATTCTGGACTTAAAATCTGTAAGTGATCTGGAAGTAGGGTACCTCTGCTCTGGCTTCTATATATCATACAATAGAACTCGAACAGGGTAAAGGGCAGTGATTCTGCCTGGGGGAAGCTTCTCCTGGAGCAGGCACTGTGAATGACCTCCGTAAGGCTGTCTCCAGAAGACACCCCCTCTCAAGCCCTGGTTTAGGGACTGGTCACAGGGCTACAGCTCACAGCGCTGTAAAGATTCTGAGCAGCTCTGCTGCCATAGGTCAACCAGGGCAGCTGCTATAACTGAAATAGGCTATGTCTACACTTGGCGCTGCAGGTGTGATTCCCACCTCCCATAGACGTACCCACGCTAGCTCTGCTCAAGCTAACAGGCTAAAAATAGCAATATAGCCAGGACAGCATGGGTGGCTAGCCTCCAGGAGTATGTACCTATATGGACCCCCTAGGTACATAAACAGATGGCTAGCCGAAGATGCTACCCTGGCTACACTGCTGTTTTTAGCATGCTTACCTCTAGCAGAGCTAGCGTGGCTATGTCTGAGCTGGGAATCACACCCCCAGCTCAATGTATAGAGAGAGCCTTAGGGGCTGGAGCAGCCTGCAATCGAGAGGCTGAAAAGGCCTAAGGTGACCTAAGTGGTTAAGGTACCCTCCTCTCCCAGGGCTGTGGGTTCTGTCCTGTCTCAGACACAGCACAGAATTTCACTCTATGGAAACATGCAGGATGTGTAATATGGCTGATTTATCATTTCTCTTTAACTCTTGAACGAGATCGTCAGCTGCTGTAAGTCAGTGAAGCGCTGAAGTTAATGGATGTTGTGTGTCTGAGTTAATGACTACTCAAGATTGTCGAATAGCGGGCTCAATTGGAATTATTAATCAGATTATCAATCAGAATAGTACAGCACTATACAGAAAGACTGGATACATTACAACCCTTTTGTAAGATTGAAGGTCAGTGTCTCTGCAGTTTTCAGAGTAGCAGCCATGTTAGTCTGTGTCCGCAAAAAGAACAGGAGTACTTGTGGCACCTTAGAGACTAATAAATTTATCTGAGCATAAACTTTCGTGGGCTACAGCCCACTTCTTCGGATACATAGAATGCAACATATATTGATGAGATATATATACACACATACAGAGAGCATGAAAAGGTGGGAGTTGTCTTATCTGGGAGGTCAATTTAAGAGAAAAAACTTTTGAAGTGATAATCAAGATAGCCCAGTACAGACAGTTGGATAAGAAGTGCGAGAATACTTACATGGTGAAATAGATTCAATGTTTGTAATGGCTCAGCCATTCCCAGTCTCTATTCAAGCCTAAGTTGATTGTATCTAGTTTGCATATCAATTCAAGTTCAGCAGTTTCTCATTGGAGTCTGTTTTTGAAGCTTTTTTGTTGCAAAATTGCCACCCTCAGTTCTGTTACTGAAAGACCAGACAGGTTAAAGTGTTCTCCTACTGGTTTTTGAATGTTATGATTCCTGATGTCAGATTTGTGTCCATTTATTCTTTTGCGTAGAGATTGTCCGGTTTGGCCAATGTATATGGCAGAGGGATATTGCTGGCACATGATGGCATATATCACATTGGTAGATGTGCAGGTGAACGAACCCCTGATGGCATGGCTGATGTGATTAGGTCCTATGATGATGTCACTTGAATAGATATGTGGACAGAGTTGCATTGGGCTTTGTTGCAAGGATAGTTTCCTGGGTCAGTGTTTTTGTTCAGTGGCGTGTGGTTGCTGGTGAGTATTTGCTTCAGATTGGGGGGATTATCTATAAGCGAGGACAGTTCTGTCTCCCAAGACAGACTTTCTCACTGTCTCTCTTCAGTGTAGCTGGAGGAATGCCCAGTTTGATTCCCTAAGCTCCAACAACAGTATCGTTATATTGTGGGGGAGGGGGTTAAACAAAGAAAACCCTCTTTGTCAAAAGAAACATGTTCTGACGTCATGTCTGTACATTCTCAGGTTGCATGAATTATGTGTGAAGGCATAATTATTTACAGCTGAGAGGTCTAACAATTCTTCAAGAGAATGTCTTACAGTGGGTCTTTCTTCCCTATCTGCTGTAACAATCATCTCTTATCAGTTTTGCAGGTTTATATATGCTTATGTAAACATTATATAAAGGGGATAGTTTCTCAGACTATCTGGAGTTAATAGACAGGGGTGCCACTGATTATTAGATAGATAGTCTAACACACAGAACTCCTGAGTAGGGGTATTTATCAGTCAAGTGTTCTCAGCCTTAGTATTGAACATGCTCTTTGTTAATATCATAAAGATTCTAAGGAATAGCTAATATATAAATTAATCAAATATATAGAAAGAAAAGGATTAAAAGAGTTAATATTTACTAACATGAAGCTACACCAATTTACACCAGCTGAGGATCTGGCTTCTAGACTCTCCATTTCCTCCCCCTCCTACCTTCCACCCAGCTCCCCCAATTTAGTTTCTCTTTGTATTAATATATCTGTCTTGCATTTTAAGCTAGGGGGATTCTTATATCCGTCAAGCCTGTAATAGTGAGCTGTTAAGATACATTAAATATGGTAGTTCCTAAATGAAAGTTTAATTCAATTAAAATATATGCTTCATGAGAGAACTACTCCCTCTCTAGTCAGGGAGTGAATTTATTAACACTAAGGTTATCATTCATGGGTAACTGGGGAAGATTTCTTTCTGATGACCATCAGTTCTCTACTGGAGACCAGACAAGTAGAATAATGGTAGTAAATGGACAATTAGATGGGAGTTTAAAGACAAAAACACAAACGAAAAACCCCTCTCACTGGACTTATTTTGAGAATTCTTTCACATACGGCATTGGTGAAGTAATTTCCTAGCACTCTATCCCTAACATCTCAAAATATAACTGATAGAAAGTCTCACATTGCTTCCGCCTGTCACTTTCTATATAGCTAAGGCTCTATCAATATGTCTCCTGTAAATACCTTTTGAGGGAGTTATAATAACCTACCCATTAAATTTTACTTTAGGAAGAGACTTGTAATATGATTTCCCTGGAGTGAACACTGCCTTTGGTTTCTAGCTTTATTTATATTTTATTGACACTATCTTTGAGATAAACGCAACAAAAAATGCTTAGCCAGTTTCAGCATTTCGGTGCCCCATAAAAATAAAATCAAGACAGGTTTAGTTCTATTAACAATTGTTTCTTATTTTAGAGCCCAATCAGGATTAAAGGCCTATTGTGTTAGGCACTATAAAACTTGCAGTCCCAACTATGAAGAGTTTATAACCTGGCTTTATTCTTCTTGATTGAATTTAATGCTCAGAAGAATGAGGGATTAATCAATGATCATAGCATGTATGTAAGCTAGACACATGTTACGGAATTTTTCCCACTAAACTCATCTAATGCATTTCAGTCATGACTCTATCACCCCTGATGTTGCAGTCTAACTGGGCGTCTGCTGGAACAGAATTCAGAGTTATGCAAAATATACTATTTTGCTTTCTAAACTATACATTTCAGAGTAGCAGCCGTACACTAGGGAAACGTTTGCAAACTTTGCACTAGTAAAAATGGCAAAATGTTGGCCCTGTGATCACCCCCAATGTTCCTGCTCGATGATAAAACTTTACTTATTGTGGTCCTTTTCTCTGGTTTGTTTTTTAAATGTAAGCCCAAACTTAATCTTCTGCACATGGTGTGCACTCACCAACTCTATGTTTCCTATCTTGTAGGTCTCCAGTCCACTGCAGGGTCTTGAAATTTCATTGGTTGCTCATGTCCAAGTGTGATGTAGCCAAAAAACCCATCTGCTCTAAAGAATTTTTCCCTAGAGGAAAAAAAAAAATGTAGAGATCTGAAAAGATCTCAAAGCTCTTTCCTGATGCTAATTTAACCTTGCAATACTATATGAGAGAGGAAGTATATTCTCAGGCTTGTAGATGACTGAATGTGATTTGACTAAGGTCACACAATGAAAAAGTAGCATTCTTAATGATCCCAGGAGTTTTGACTTCCAGCCCCTCTGCACTGTCCACTAGATAACACCACTTCCTCAAACAAAAGCATGTTAACTCTTTAAAAATGCATAACACTCCACTTGGTCCCAGAATCTTGGGTTTGTGTTTGACAACCAGGAATTGCCACCAACGGATGTACGAGAAGTTACATATTTCAAACATGAATCTAAAAAACATTTGCATGAATGAAGAACTTATAAAGTTGCAAAAGTAAATTCAAACATAATAGAAAATGGGTTATATTTTCTATTAATACTTGTGCAAAGAATAACTATGGCAAAAATGGTTTGGATAAAAAAATAAACAAGTTTATCAACGTTAAAATGTAATAGATTTTATAAACTCTTAACCCAAGCCCCAGGAGTTGATATGGCAATTTTCTGGGGTACTCCTGTGGCATTACTGGAAGCTGGGAATCTGTACAATAACAGCTTTCAATATCTAAAGCTTTTTCTCAGAAGCTAGGTGAGAAGAATGAATGCAGTAAATGTGAAGACTCAAGTTAATAACAGAAAAGGCGGCAGCTTCTCATAGGGGATAAGGGACATCAGAGATTTTAAGAAATAACAAAAAGGTTCAATATACAGTATCTGAAGGTTGTTTAGGGATGGAAAAAATATGCCTGGTTTGACAAGGGACCAGCTACCAATTTAAGAAAAGAATGTCCAGGAGATTGCAGTTTCAATTATTTTTAAAAACAAAACCCAACGCCTCTGCTCCACACGTGAAAGAATATTTAATCAGAAATAAGCTAGAAGCTGAAACCAACTCAATTTGGTCTAATTGAATGGTTTACCTATTGCTTATCCTGTAATTCTGAGAACAAATTGCCATTTTGCCACCTTTGGGTTCCAAATCCCATAATCAAATGGGCAGTTCTCCAGCTTCATACTTAAAAGCATCGATGTGCCAATTCCAAACAAAATTAGTCAACTAAACTTGTATAAGAAAATGTTATCGTCACTATAACCTTCTCAGTGGAACAAATCTTTTTACCTGTCTCCAGCCAATGGATTTAGGTGCTCCTGTGATCCTCAACCTTTGCTCCGCTGCTGCCTAACTGTTCAAGTCCCCTGTGTGCCTAATTTCTGCCAGTGAGCATGTGCATGGCCACCTTACTTTTGGTGCTTGGGTGCTTGTCTTATGCTCAAGCTCCACCAGGATTCTCAAACTAGGTATTCTATCTTCCCCAGTCGCTAAGCATTTTCAGACCAGGCTAACCTCACACAAAATGTCCAGAGGAAGAGCTGTCTCCTCTATAACTTTTATCCCAGTGGTTAGCACACTCACCTGGGACACAGAAGACACAGGTTCAGTTCCCCCCTCTGCTTGATGTAGAGCTGGGATTTGAATTTGAGCCTCTTATCTCCAAGGAGAGTTCCTTAACCGCTGGGTACATGACATTCTGAGACAGCTCTTAATCAGTCTGTCCTGCTGAAGCTGTTCCGCTATGTGTAAATTAATCAGAGAAGTAGGGGGACTTCACCTTGGTTTTCTACAACCCGAGTGCCTTAACCACTATCTATAGAGTTATGCTCATACCTTCTGTGGCTCAATCCCTATTCAAGTATTTTTATACAAAAATGGAACTGCTTTGACAGGAGAGATGGAGAGAAACTTGTACCAGAATACCAATACCACACAGGTTAGGGCTCACACTTGGGATGGTGAAGACCCAAGTACAAATCTCTTCTCCACATGAGGCAGAGGGGGAAGTTGAACCCGGGTCTTCATTTTGCTAAGCACTGGGCTAAAAGTTACAAACTGAGGACAATCGCACTATCATCTCTTCCTCTAGTGTTTCTTTTACAAAAATAGTTTTGGAGCCTAACTCCAAGAGGAGGTTCATGGCTGAAAACCCCAGGCAGAGAGTGGTTTCTTTCTCCAGCCTGGATTTAGGCACCTACCTCCCTGAAAGACAGGGCTTAGGCCACTCCCTTCTCCTCCATTGGCTAGCTTAGGTGGCTCCCCATGGTTGTGATAATTGGGTCTACAAATTTACTGTAACTGTAAACTGAAGTGTAAAGTATGTGAAAGTTCATAAAGTGTCACAATCTAGAAGAAATGTTGATGAGAAAAGGTATAAACTGGAGACAGACTGAATTAATCTAAACAAAAAGGCCAAATTGTGCTTGGTGAAAATGTGGAACTAGAAATTAATGAACTAAATGAATGCATATAAAGCCTATCTACTGGACAAATGATAAGGGGATGTACTATTCCAGCTATCACTCCCTTTTTGGGTCCTTTCCATCTTTTGGGGGAAAAGATAGAACAGATGGAAGCTACTGAAACAAGCATCACCATCATTTGCTGGGACTCCAGATCACCTTCATCCTAATCCTAAAAGCTGGCCTGACCAGGCCAGAGACAGGGAACCAGAGGACGTCATCACCTCTACCAGTTCCAGATGAATCCCAAACACCACCTGGGATGACCTGGGATCAGACTAACAACAACAGCTTCAGCCCGTCTCAAGTAACCTCTTCTCTTTTATCCAAAAGGACTGATATTACCATCTTTGATAGCATTTGGGAGACTGTCAAACAAGGGTGTTTTTCCTTGTAAAACTCTCTTCAGCTAAAGGGAAAAGGGAACAAGAAATGTTGTATTAAGTAAGGCTTTCATTTTTACTTTACTTTTCAAATGTTTTAACTGTGTTTCCTTCTTTTATGTATCTTTAATGAAAGGTTTAAAAGGATTGCTCCTGGTGTGTTTGCCATAATACTAAGCAGGTTGCGGTCTCTGTATACAAAACCCAAGCGCTTGTTTAATGTTGGACTATGACTGGGCTTTGTTAATACTTTTGGACTGTTTATTCCATTCTAACTTAATACACCACCACTCAATTTGCCTGCTTTTATGAATCCTATTTTTAGGTGACTAATTTTTGCCATGCATTGTATAAGGCATCTAGGCAGGTAAATCAGGACTGTGTTTTCCACTCAGTGACATGGCACCTGAAATGTAGGCAGTGCAACACTGAATGTTGTAATACTAATGTCTCTTGGTGGATCCAGCTGTTAGGATACAGATATTCACGCCTGTCTGTAAAGGTATATACTTTAAGAATTTAGGTCTATGTTTATCATTTAGCTAGTTACAGAGGTATAAAAGAAAGAATCTGTGTAAGGGCCTTCTCTCCCTGGGACAGTCTGATGCCCTGTTCTTGGGCTAAGCAGCAGAGGCAGCCATATGCTGGGAAGCGAATGGTCACATTCTCACATCCCAAACCAGTCACATTGAAATAAGACAAGCTGGGGCTGTTAGGAAGGTGATCCGATCTATCACCTCCAGAGAAAGGGAAGAGCCTAGAAGATGTAAAAGGAAATTTAGTTTGATAGCTTTCTGTCTGGTAAGAACTCACTTATCAATAGACACAGCTGGGAAACCCTTATGTCTGTATAGATGTAATTGTGCAATCCTCACTTCTGTATTGTTTTGTCATTATCGTTCCCACTTTGCTATGTTTATTTGCATGGTCTCTGTCCAGTTCTATGATTGTATTTGTCTGCTGTATAATTAATTTTGCTGAGTGTAAACTAATTAAGGTGGTGGGATATAATTGGTTAGTTAATCATGTTACAATATGTTAGGATTGGTTAGGTAAATTTTAGTAGAATGATTGGTTAAGATATAGCTAAGAATTTTACTATATAAATTAGGGGCAAACAGGAAGTAAGTTGGGATTCGAAAATAAGGAAAAAGGAACTTGGATTTAAGCTTGCTGGAAGTTCACCCCAATAAACGTAGAGTTGTTTGCACCTTCGGACTTCGGGTATTGTTGCTCTCTGTTCATGCGAGAAGGACCAGGGAAGTGGGAGAGTGAATGAATAAGCTCTCTAACCAGGGCCAGCTCCAGGCACCAGCTTAACAAGCAGGTGCTTGGGGCGGCCAAGGGAGAGGGGCGGCACCAGCGGCAATTTGGGGGCGGCAGGTCCCTCACTCCCTCTAGGAGCGAAGGACCTGCTGCTAAACTGCCGCCGCCGGTCGCAGCTTTCCCCCCCCCCCCATTTTTTTTTTTGCTTGGGGCGGCAGAAATGCTGGAGCCGGCCCTGTCTCTAACACCAGCCCCAAAAGAATGATCTGTAGATGAAAGTGAACAGTACAACATGAGAATTATTTCTGTGAGTGATAAATGAACTCTTTGTGATTTACACATTTTTGAGCTACTTTTCTAACCTGTATCCTCATTGCTGTGAATATTATAATTTGACTAGTTTTCCCTGTCATGGCTCAGTACATGGGTTAACCAATGACTTCTGTATACCATTTGTAACGTGTCTAGAAAAACTGCACATGAAAATGCAGTGATGATCACCCTAACTTTTGTGTATAATGAGAGAGGATATGGGTTTGTGCTCAGAAGTTGGTTTGGCTGTAGAATAATAAATGTTGTTAGTGAAATGCAGCAATGCTCTTGTGAAAAATCCATCTCTCTAAAAAGTGTTGTCTAAGTTCGAGTTGATGATTTCTTGGATAAGTGTTATAAATTTAGACCCCTTTTCTGTAGTGGTTCATGAACCAATCCCAATGTCTTCAAATATATTTGTTCATAATATTCATCCAAACTGCTGGACTCTTATTTTTTTTGCAAACCATTCACTTCTGCTAATCATTATAGTGCTTTTTAGTGCATTTAAATCTGTTTTAACCTTTCCTTAATAATTTCCAGACCCACATGTTCTATTTAGGGGTAGAGGTAGGATTTTAAAATACTTATATTGGAGAAGTTGTTTGCAGAGATTTACAAAAGGATTTTGGTAATGCAGCATGTATCCACTAGCAGAAATCCTGTTTATGGTAGCATCTCTCCACTGAATGAAACAAGCACAGAAATAAACACATCTGTCACAGTCTTGGACACTATAGAAGAAGCTGCCTGCTTTTCTCATCTCTTCAGCAAGACTGAGGATTTCCCATTAAGATGAAAAATCCTGTTGAGCTAATGTGATGGTCAGCAGGCTGCATGGGTTGAAAAACACTTACTGATAATGAGCAGTGCTATCATTCAAACAGTTACAGAGATAAAATGGAGAACAGTCTTGGTAATATACTTATTATTATTATATATGATATTATTCCCTCCCTGCCCCCTAAACAGGCTTGAATCCACAGAGTCTTGAGGACATAGGTTATTGAGCCACTAGCCAGCTGAATAGGATCAACGTGTAGGGGCAGTATGCTGCAGGCGCTGAAGGATGTAGCTATGGGCATCCTTCCCCTATAAATCAGAGAGGCATTTTACTGCCTCAAAGGGAATGGAGCTCCCTTTCTTTGGGCTCTATGCAATGTGAAGTATGCAGCCTTTTAGTTACGAAGTCCTTGAGGGCAGTAAGGTCCTCTTCTTATCTTAGCACAATATAATACAAAGCCCACTACCCAGCAAATAATGAACAAAGATAACACTCAAATGTCACAGGAGTAAGAGAGTGGTGAAATTAGGTTGGATATGTCCAATGACATAACAATAAATCTAATATAGGACCAAGGATCTACCTTTTTGATTTGTGTCATGAAATATTTCTCTTTGGTCTTAGATTATGTGGTGTTTGTTGCCTTACTAGCTTTCTCATGTTGGCAAGCAGAATTCATGGTGTGGTGGTGTTCTGTCAGGATTACTTTCAGGGACACAATGTTAACAGCAGCAGGAACATATCACATGTGAATGAATGGAAGCCCTGTTCCTTGGGATTTTTAATATGAGGCTGGACAAAACGCTGGAATATGTACTGTAGGAAACCTTTTGTATTGGAAGGGCAATGAGAGTGGGTGACCTAATATTCCTCTTTCATCTCATAATTCTGACTCTACTAAAAATAATGGTGTTTGCTGCACAGAATTGTTGCTTGTAGTCTTCCATTTGAGCCAAATTCTTAGTTTCACCAATGCACTCACGTTGCTAGATTTGATTCTAGCGGAGCAACTTCAGACATGGGTGAATGTAACACAGCAGGATTTGGCCTGGTGAGTTTTATTCTGAAATTACTTTCTGTTCTTCTGTCTGGTTTGGATATATTAAGAAACTGAATAAATCTTCCAGGAAGAATAGCATTTGCTCTTCAGTTGCAAATGCAGGATGCATTCGGGCAAAACATTAGGCTGTAGTTCTTCCACACAGCAATACGTTTGTGAGCTTGATGTTCGGAGGGTTTGGATTTTTTTTTTCCCCCACCAGAGTCCACGAGTTAAGTGAACAGTTTGCCTTAAATCTGCTTGATGTTCAAGGTCAATCAGTAACAAAAGTCTCCTATTGCATACTGTCCTTGTAACTCCCTATGGTCTGATTAATTCTATCCCACCATTGTTCGTGCACATGGGTATATGTCTCCAGAATATTGGTCTTTTATCACCAATCACTATGCAACCTTTTTCTTATAATTTACAAAATGCAAAGTATTCTTGTTCACATTTTTTTTAAAATAAGCATTTGTATTCATAACACATTTTCTTATTATATTATTGAAGGCAGACTTTGGTTTCTTATCAAGTTCCAACTTTTACTTTCACAAAAAGAATGAACTCTAATAACTAAATGAAAAATTAATTTATTATGAGGAACATTTCTGCCATGGTAAGAACAAAAGAATCAGAAAAGATTTCACTAGAAGCAAGCATATTTGCAACAAAAGAACTAATTTTCCCTAACATAGGGAGTGAAAAAATGTTAGTAAAACATCTAAAGAATTTTTAAAAAGGAAGAAGTTATGAATCAACTGCATGGATATGCAAAGGGGAAAAATACATTTTGACAAGTATACAGCACAAAATACTAATGAATGATTAGTAAAAAATAAAGTAAATGACTCCTCACAATCTTACATGTTCCATTTGATGAGGAAACTCTTCTTAACTAGAAAATTGCAGATACATATTAAAGCTGAGTCATGAAATGTAAAATATTTCAAACACCAATGCATAGTTTCAGAATGGCATGATATGACAATAAGAGCATGCATGTTAGGTTAAGAATAACATTGGTATCATTTATTTGTTCAGAAGTATGGCCGCCTTGCAACACTGTGAAGATTATGAACTGGGAAAGCTGCTTTGAGAGACATACTCAACTTACAGCAACTGTAAAGATTCACACCTTGGACTTTATCTTTCTGTACATCTTCAAAAGCTAATTAGAAGCATAGAAAATTAGTACTCGCTTGAGATTTGTGACCTGATTTATTATTATTTTCCATTATCCAGAGGAGTCTATGCAGGTATGGTTTCTAGGAAGTTAAAAAGAAATGTAGTATTTCAACAGTAGGGGAAATACTTTGCTGCATTGTCAAGATCAGTTTCTTTTCAGCAGTGGAACTAATTTTGGATGCCCTATATCAGAGAGTGAAACACTTATTATGCACAATAAATCTGGGTGCTGCTCCCACCTTAGGTGCACTCCGTGTATCTGTCTTTGTATGGAAATGCTCCGGTAACAGGTGGCTTTAAGGAAAAAATTGGCCAATATGGGGACTGTTTGAACACACCACCCAACGAATGCAAATTATTCTACCCAAATATGTGAGATGAACTTCAGATCAGGCACAGAAGGTAAGTGACCCCTATAGTAGCTCAATTGCATATAAACACCCTTCTAACATCTCATTGTGAATGGTGTGTGCCAACCCCTTTGTGGCCCCCTTTTGGAGGCCCTATAGTCCTACTACAGCCCCAGGAAAGCTGCTAATGTGAGGCTGCATGAAAGCAACCAATCAAGAGCCCAGCAGGCTCAGTTAAAAGGAGCTGCAGGGCCTTAGCAGGTCAGTTCCTGGCTGGGCCCAGAGGATCAAGGAATGACGCTCCTCTCTGGCCCCAGGAGCTTGAGGGATAACCAGAGTTTGGTTCTGGCTGGAGCTGGGGCGGGGGAGAGCGCAAGTGTGCTAGCACTGAGAACTTTAACTCTGAGGTAAGGAGTGAAGATAAAAGGGGCCAGGTGGGAAGAAGGCCAGGGAAATAGCTGCTGAAGACTAAAGTTGAATAGTACATGGCTGCTGCTTTTAGGGTCCCTGGGTTGGAACCTGGAGTAGTTCGCGGGCAAGTGTTCTCCCACCAGCGAAGTGGTGTAAACCCCAAGGAGAAGTGGACAAGGCTCATTTGGAAGCCCAAATGAAAAGATTAATTTAAAGAGCCCACAGCCAAGCCTGAAGACCCTGATGAACCCAGAAGGCAATCATTTTGATTGTGACCTGGCCAGAAAGCCACACTACTGAAGACTTCTCCCCGGCACCTCACCCCGACCACGGTTAACAACCTACAGGAGATGCCAAGAGTGGAAAAGGACTTCAGTAACACACACAGCGCCAGGAGGTTCACACAATGTTAGTCCCCCCCATTACACTCCGTTATAGTGCAGTGATTGTCAATATATTTGTACACAGCTGTCACACTTAAATAAAACGTAAAAACAGTTTTAGAAAGTCTTTATATGGGTTCCTGCCAGCTCCCAATTCAGATGATATCTCTGAGTGCTGGAATCTTTCAAAATGGAAGAAACTCTGACATTTATACACTTGCTAGTGGAAAAAGCCAAATCCAAACTGTTGCATCAGAGAAACCAGAAGCAGGAAAGGCGCAAGAGTTGGTTCTTTTTATTTTTTTAAATCTTATTAGGTTTATCATTCAAACTTCAGTGGCCAAGGAAGTTTGGTATTTGATTCACTTTATCCATCCTCATGACCTACTATTCTATCTGAACACCTTGCAAGCAGGGTAGTGTCTCACAGAGAGACTGAGTAACTTGCCCAAGGTCTCACAGGAAGCCTGGAAGAGCAGGAAATTGACCTTGTGTTTTCCGGTGCCACAAGCTAGTGCCCTAACCACTGGCACATCTTCCTCTCCTCCTGGAGTAAGACAGAAGGATAGGTAGTGTTGCACTATAATGTCATTTGAAGTCTACCCTACTATTGTACTCTGAGAACCATTGCACTGCTGGATGTTGATGTGGAGTAGGCTCTTGAAGTCTAATTTTTAAAAGCATTAAGCTTGCACCTGTACACTTGCCAAGATTTACTTCCACAAGACACTGTACCTGGTGGTGAGACTATTGAACCTCTGCTGAGAAAAGGGAAAAACTGAAAGCCAACATAAAAGAGCATGGAATAAAATATTAAGCAGAAACAAACCACCATAAGAAGCGCAACAAATCTGCAGTAAGACAGCACCATATCAGAGGAAAAAGTTGCCTCAGACCACTAGTAGATGAGAGTACTCCATTTCCTTATGTTCACCATTAAAATATCTCTCTGCATACTGCAACTAAAGAGCTGCAAATGTGGGACCCTTCCTTGCTGAGGATAATTGTGTGGCAACCATCTGCAATGTGGGCAGTTGTATATAGACTCAAACTATTGGAAGCAATTAAAGGGGAACATCTCAAAAGCCATGGTAAAACAGGGACATATAATTAAAAAGGAAATGCAGTAAGAGTGAAAGAAAACCATAAAACACAAGTAGGACAATAATGAGGAATTAAATAGCCAACAATGCAGCATGGTATTTGCATTATGTACATTCCCAGAGTTTTTTATCCTTGCAGGTGCAGCTGTTGCTTAGCGATGGCCAGAAGAACAAGCAGATCCAGAAATCTGTTTGATGCACTGAGAATCCAGAAAGACAATTTGCACTTTATGATGTTGAGGTGGTAAATGACCTTTATGATTCACTGCTTAACAAAACACCTGACCAGGATGAAGATCCTCTTGGCAAAGTCCTGAGTTTTCTGGTGGGCGATATATTTTTTAAAAAATGTGGTGTAAGAAACACTTGCTCAGGCAAGAGAGACAAGAACCAAGCGAGAAACTGACCAATTTTTTGCCTGATTACACCAACTAGCCTTCCCTTGTGAGTTTGTTCAATTTAGATTGTGAAATTGTGCATCATTGCCCATCAAGCAGACTGTGAAAAAGCATTCTTAGCAAAACAGTCTATGCTGGATAGACTTTGGGATGTTGGATGAGCTCTGCCAATTCCACGCCTGTAGGCTGAGTGTATGGGGAATGATGTGTGTCCTGTTAGCTAAAAGTGTATGAGGCAATGAATTCAGCAGACAACGTCTCAAGAAGTAAAATTGGGTCTCAAAACACTGGCAGAAGATGCATTAGGTCATACCCACTGCCTGAAGGATATCCTGTTTGCTCCAGCATTTGGAAAGAAGCATCAACAATGTGGCAAGAAAAAGTATACGTTAAAACACATCCTCCTTAATGACTATTATTCTCAGTGTGTTTTTGCACATGATTAAGGCATCTCCCTGATAATCAGTTCCGTAACTTCTTTTTTAGCTGTAAAATCATATTTACAAATCTGCTTGGGCATATTAATCTGTAATAGCTATTGTTTTGTTAAATATATTGTCCTTTTCAAGGATAGGAGCCATACACTTGATGCACTCTCACTTAGACCCAGATAGAGCTGTGTTTATTACTATTCTGGGTGTGTAGCTGGGTGGTTACCCGCTACAGCCCTGAGGGATTTAAAATAGCCCTGGAGGAGGGCTGTGGAAGGGCAAGAGGCCTGGGCTGATTGGGAGGAAGCAGGCTCAGCTGGGGCCACGCCCCAATCAGGGCCCAGCTGGCCCTATAAAGGCTAGAGCCAGGAGCTCAAGTAGACAGTCTCTCTCTGTGTTCAGAGGGAGATGGGCCTGGCTGCAGGGAGCTAGAGACAGGGTACTGGAGCGGAGCAGGGCTGGGGAAAGGCAGAGGAGCTGGGGAGCTCCAGCCTGAAAAGCCCCAGGCTGTGGCCTAGCATTGGTCTAATAGGTACTGGGGGTTGCAGAGGGCAGCCCAGGGGTAGGCAAAGGCAGCAGGTCCAAGCCCAATCTTGCCTGTGATGAGTGGCTGATACTGCAGTCTGCCCCAGGGTGTGGGGGCTAGTTGGTGACTGGCAGTAGCCTTATACTATGGTGAGGTTAGTGGGTGGGGGTTCCCCTGGGATAGGGAGACCTAGAACTGTGGGGGTTCTGTCAGGGGGAAGCCCCCCAGATAAAAGGGCACCAGGGTTTGGGAGGGACACAGAGCCAGCAGGCAAGGCAGATCACCGGCCTGCAGAGGGCGCTCCAAGGCTGGCAGAGCTAATTCCAGGAGACTACCAGCAGGAGGCGCTGCAGGGGTGAGTCTGCACTGATACAGGGTACTAATAATGGCTCTCAAAATTCTTTATAAATAGCACCACCTCAGTACTTTGTCAGGCATGAAATTTTGTAAGACTGAAACATTTTGAATAAGGGATCAACTGTATTCTTCCCTATCCCTCATCTGTGCAAAGCACCCCAGGCTCCCTTTAATTCTTTGGTCTCAAAGGGCCTCCCCAGCCTTCTGTTACTTAATGACCTCATGTCTGTAATAGAATATGGTACAGTTATTTGTATTAATCTCATTTGCTTGTTTTGACTATATCTCCTGAATCACTGCCCATGACAGACTGTCTGTGTGTGTCAGTAGGACTCTTACCCTGGAAGTTAGTATGAACTGATAGGGCACAATTTATTACTGAATTCCTTGTATTTCTAATGTGCTTCAACACAAGGACAAACTCCATGTCCTTCAGCAGCATGTGCAAGGTTGTGGCACTGCACCCCAACTATGAACGGAAGTTGTGAGTGGGTATGAGAGGGAGTAGCACTACACTGCAATCACAGGGGTTGACTGCACTTGGACTTAAGGCACAGCCTAAAGTGCATAAGCAATCTAGCCCTCTTAATTGAGGTAGGAATAGCAAGAACAATCCACTTCCAAATGTGAAAAATTAACTGGGAGTTGCAAAGAACATTAAAGGGTAAGAATATTACTGAATATGAGCCTTACTCTGGGCCGCTGAAGTTCATCATGGTTTGTTTTAATTTAAATTTATTTATTTATGGCTAGTGACTTCAATTATACAGGAATGGGCCCTGTATTTTTTTGGAATTATGCCACTTCCTGAGCTTGGAAAATAATGCTTTTTTAGCAGCATAAAAATATTGCATAGTATAAAACTGTACAGCCATGGTTACGGATGCTGCATTAAGGAAACTATTCCTGATGTAATGTTAGTTTTATAGACAGTAAAAGTCAGAATTTAAAAGCTTTTTTTTTTAAAGAAACCTAAAAGAGTATAGTGGCTAAAATGCCAGGTTAGAAGAGCTAAAGAGTGAAATCAAGGGACCAGTGAAGGTGTGAATAGAGCAACAATTATTCTGGTCCATATGCATTAGCTGTGTATTCTGTATGTGGTAATGACAAGTACTAAATGCATCAGAGAAAGGTGGCATTTCTTCCCCTGCGCGCACACACCCCTTTCATTAATGCACTTACCTGAATGTCCAACACTAAAACAGCAAGAGGAAATACTTAGGGCCTTATTTCTTAAATTCCAACTGTGTATTTTATGACCTGAAACAAGACTGGTAAATCTTATAAATTTAGTAACACTTATCCTAACTAGTATAATGAAAAGTGCTCTCCTTATACAGTTTTTCAATACATTTCAATTTTCCAATACATCGTCTTTGTGTGCATCTATTTCTGACTGAGCTGTTACCCTTGTGCGTAGTTTTTGCCACAAAATTGTGCCAACCGCCTGGATGCAAAACAGACTTTGTATGCACAAATCTCATATCTAATCAAGTGCCAATGGATTTTGCACATTCAGACGCTATCAATTTTTGTGCAGGCATGTGATTGCATGGCAAAAGATGCACATGCATATGTACATGAGGTTTGGTGGAGTCCACTATGAAAATGTTGTTAAACATCTCACCCTCTGAACTTTTATTAAGCTCAATACTTTAGACAGCTAGTTCCACATTTCATCAGTGTGTGCGTTAAAATTTCTTTGTATATATTTTAATTTGATAGAATCTCTTTTGTCAATCAAGGTAAATAAGAATGTCCAAATAGCCTTCACATAACCTTTCTTTATACACCTCTATTGTCTGTCTCTTTTCCACTTCTATTCAAATTAAATAACTTACTCTCTCCCCAAATAAAAGCTCCTACTGATACCTCAAACTTTGTCCCCTTTTGTGAACTGTAAGTTCTGAAATGTTTTCTGAGAGGAGTTAACCAAAACTGAAATCCATGTTGAAGGTTGTGACACCGTCAGTCCATACAATGACCCTATATTTTTCATATATTTGAATAACTTCTTAATACAGCATATTGCCTCTCTTACTACTGATGGGCATTTTGCCAATATCATCTTTAAATATCCCTATGTTGCTGTCTCACTTTCCTGAGAGGTTACAACTAATTCAGAACCCATCAGTATGTACAAGATAGTAGTTTTAAATTGCTTCTTCTAGTGTTTGAAACCACCTCATCCCTCTCTGCTTGAAACTGCTACAATTGTCCATACAAATTAGATCCATACTCTCTCAGATAAAAAGAATCAAAATTCTTCACAAGAAGGTAAGAGTGAAATTTCTGAGATCTTATTTCTACTTCAACTGAAAGCTCACTGAAGTGGGAGGAGCCATTTTGCCTAGCTCCACCCAGGACAAAAATACAGATTTCCAAACTGCCTGTAGATCAATTAAATGAAGGGTCTTTGTTTCAAGGAAAGAATTCCTGTTTTTTTGTTTTTGTTTTTTAAGCCCTACTTTTTTCACCACCATTTGAGTAGATGTAGTTTAAGTTTCTTCAGTTAATGTAATCTGTGATGTAGGAGAAAACTTTAATATTATGCTCCTCTCAGAATGTTCTGCCACATCTTAAATGTTATATCTATTCTAGAGCACCTCCAGGTCCACAGCATATAAAATGGAAACGAAAAAAGTATGAGAGCAGAATAACTTGTCTTTAAATTGCAATCAATTCTTTAGGTAATCTAAAAATTGAGTTTATTTTTAAATGCATCCTATGTCATTAAAAAACTTTCCAGGGATATGGCTTACTAAGAAGGAAGAGGACATTAACTTGCATTTGCTTTGTATCGGGTCCAATGGAAAGATTCCCTTGGTCAAGCCCATTTTCCTCTCCATCATGGGTTAGATCTATTGTCTGATAAATGTAGAGTTTCTTTCCTGTGACAGAGTACATTTTTAGGCCCAGATTCAGCACAATAGTTAAGGATATGCACAACGTTAAGTACATGATAGCCTCATTGACTTCCAATGGAATCTCTTGTGCTTAAAGTGTAACATGTACTTAAGTACCTTACTGAACCAAGCCTTAGTCCTTCTATTTTTTTGTTCAGAATTGTAATCTAACTTGAGTCAGTTTGACTATTTTTTTTTAACCTCCTGAACTGCTCCTGATCATTAAGTGAAACTAAAGATATGCTGAACACAATGTTGCTGCTTTGTGGTGATCGTTGGGTTTTGTTTTATTTATTCCCAAGAAAGTATCAGCGGGAAGACGACAAATAGAATTATACAGTAGATTAGATCAAATGATGTAAATTCCTCTGAACATTAAGAGGAATCCTTCTTACTGAATTATACTGAAAGCCATACATTCAGCATAAAAACATTAAAAAATATATATGAGCGAGGATATATTTAACTAGGGGAAAGAAAAACGGATGGTATTTTTCTATCTACCCATCAAGTAAAATGGTGTGGTCAATATTAATTAGATCCCTTTAAAGTACATGGAGTGTGAGGAATGGTTTTTTATGCACATATTGGAAAAGGATGGAACATTGGTTAATTGTACATTCTAAAAGTTACATCAATAGTAAGACACTGAGGCCACATGTTCTAGTTAGCAATGTACTTAGTTACAAGTTCCAGCCACAAACTCACACAAAGTTCAGGAGCTTGTGGATCCAGAGCTAGCTAGAAAGAGTCTAGATGCAAATTTGGCCTTGTATATGAATCTACACCTCCCCAAAATTCAGAGGTGTGCTGATCCAGAATTTTGGTTCTAGCCTCTCTACTGAATATTCCAGGATTCCACAAATCCAATAAGCTAAACTTACCTTTTTAATGGGTAAAATCCTGGTCAGATGGAAGTCAATGTGAGTTTTGCTGTTGACTTCAATGGGGTCAAGATTTTACCCAGTGACTTTAACTAAAGCAGAACAAGAGGACAAACAAATGAGAGCGCACACAGGTAGAAGTCCTTATTTTAGAAACTAAATTTAACCACACTTCAGTCTCCGCCCCTCTCCAGCTGCTTCCATCGGACAAATATTTTGACCTCTGCCATGCAGAATGATCTAGAGATCTTAAAGGGTATTTCCACACAGACTGCAGCAGTGAGCCTCCCATCATGGGTCAACAGATGCAGGCTTGCTGGGCTCAGGCTACAGAGCCAAACATAGCCATGGAGATGTTGAGGATCAGGCTGGAGCTTAGGTGCTGAAGCATAGGGAGGGCGATTGGCTTCAGCACCTGAGCTCCAGTCTGACCCACAACTTCAAAGCACTATGCATGTAGGTATTGTCAGAGTGCTAGCACAAGCCCAAGTTTGGCAATACCAGCCAGGAGGCTTGCTGCTGTAGACTGTATAGATGTACCCCAGGATCCAGGAACCTGACAGTCGCCACTATTCTTAAAGCTCCATATACGAAAAGAGCAAAGTTGATGTCATCCCTAAGAAACCTGAATAATCTGGCTCTAGGACAGTGAATTACAGGGAGATAAAAGCTACCCCTAATCTGGGACCAGAGAACAGGACTACAGCATGGGTCCTTATGTCTTCTCTCTTGGGCTGGAGTAACAACTGCAGCTGTTTAGTGCTAATTGCATGTTGTGTTGGTTACATTGGCATGGGTGCAGTGCCGAGCCAGAGGCTACACTCCAATCTTCTCCCTAGCTGGGTCCTATTACTGTGCTTACGGTTTTCATACAGACTCCTGCTGCTGCATGCAAGGAAGCTAGAGCCATCTAGACATCTGTAGTCACACCTGCACACACCCAAATGCAGAATCAAAATGGTGTGGAAGTTCTTAGATTAGATCTTCGCAGCACAGATGAATTTGACCCTCAATATATTTTTTCCCATCCTGTTCATAGTCCATACATGCCAGCCCTGTGATGTGTTTGTGCCCAGTACCCAATTTCCTACAGTTGTCTAATTGGCACTACCCTGCTACCTTTTCAAAAGTACGAATCATAGAATATCAGGTTTGGAAGGGACCTCAGGGAGGTCATCTAGTACAACCACTTGCTCAAAGCAGGACCAATTCCCAACTAAATCAAGCCTGACCTTAAAAACTTCTAAGGAAGGAGATTCCACCACCTCCCTAGGTAACCTAATCCAGTGCTTCACCACTCTTAGTGAAAACGTTTTTCTAATATCCAACCTAAACCTCTCCCACTGCAACGTGAGACCATTACTCCTTGTTCTGTCATCTGGTACCACTCAGAACAGTCTAGATGATTTTGAGCAACTCTAGTTTTGGGTGTCCAACTTGAGACATCTTCATGGAGCCTGATTTTCAGAGAACAGGCACTCAGCCCTTCCTGAAAATAAGGCTACTTTACAAGTTTCAAGTTCGGCAGCCAAAAACAGAGGCACCCAAAATCACTTGCCAGCCTTGAAAATGTAGAACTATTTTCTTATGTCTAGCCATTGTAACATCTCCCCCCAACAACCACAAAGCACAGCAGAGGTGGTATGTAACAATGTCTTTCCTGTCTTCTCACCAGCAGTGAACTAATGATCATGATTAAAATATGCCCTTAATACATGCTGAGTGCATTACTGAAACCATGACAGACAGGATTCCTGGGCTTCTTAACTGATTGGATTATTCCTCAGGCCCATAACCCATATACCTAACAATTGCCAGGAAGTGCCAGAGCTGGATGCCATAGTACTTGTTAACTATTAATATCACACATGCTCTCAGCATAGAGGGCTACCTTGTGCCTATTGCCTATAAGCCACAGCCTCAGTAGGGGAGAAGTGGAGCTGCAGTGCTATAGGGGTAGATTGAGAAAGTATTAGGGCCCCATGGCATGCAGATGGAACACAGGCTGCATCTTTATTTAGCCTCCATAGTGCCCTTGGCTTCTCTCCTCACTATACTTTATGGAGTGATGTATTTTCCAACTGTCTTGGCTACAAAGACTGTTCTATAGTCTGTAAAATAGCTGAAGAAACCAAGCAAAGCACCTGAGTCTACTTCGCTATACTCATGTTTGCGAGTAGTTACAGACTGAGTCCCACTGAAATCAGCATGACCACTTACTTACAGTGAGGAATGTTTACTCATGTAAGGATTACTTGGGCTCTAATGTGTCTAAACAATGCACTGCAAAATGCTGAGTTGTGGGGAGGTAGCTAGTGCAATACTTCAGTGATCTGTCATGTTCAGTCTTAGTCTGTATGTTCAAAGAAATGTGAAGATGAAATTACAGTGAGATTAGTAACAAAAATCGAGGACAAAGAAACCCTATTAAGAGGCCCCAGAAGATAAGACAGAGGGTCAGAAAATGATAGTGGCCTTGCCAGTTAAGATCTCTTGGGACAAAATCAATCCAAAATATAGATATTCAGTAGGGAGGAAGTCTAGTAAGCAGTAACACTTTAAAAAAAAAAAAAAAACCACTAAGCAATTTTTTTTTTTCAGTTTGGTGGTAAAGCGCTCTCCTCTCCTACCCCCTCCCCCAAAAAAGTTTCAGTTTTTTAATCAAAACTGATTTTTTCATGGAAAAAATATTCAGATCGAATGAAACACTTTGAATGTCACAGTGAAACGACATTTTAAAAGTGAAACGTCAGTTTGTAATGATGGTTTTCAAAAAGGAACTGTTTTGACATTTTCAGAATTTTTTATTTCAGTTTAGATGAAATAAGCTGTTCACTGAATTCAACCTGAATTCACAAATAGTTCTGGTCTCCTGAAAAATGCATTATTTTGTTTGGTGCATTGGACAAATCCGTTAATAGTTGATCTCTTCGTGCTCTGGTGAGATGGCACTGGAACACTTTGTTCAGCTTTGGACACATCAGTGTTCAGTTCTGGACATGCCACTGAATTTTTTTAATTGTTTGCTAATTAACTGAGAATGGATTTTTGGAATAGCTTTCACAAAGAATGTGACATGCACTGTCCCCTTCTTGATTCTGACATTGCCCACTGCCCATTTTCCCATCACAAAGCTTTCTCCATCAGTGGATGAGAGGCTAATAGGTAAATAATGCTCCTCAGTTCGATCATCTCCAGTGACAGCCCCGAAGCCAAGATAATCTCCCTTAAAATGGGCAAGTCAAGCCCTCCGTTAGAATTGTAATAAATTGTACTTGTGCAGTTAACTAAAAAGAATCTCCTATAACTACTTTCCTGAAAGAGTCAGATTCGGGAGAAGCCAGAGCTAAAAAGCATAAGGGATAAAGACACGCCAAAAAAACCCCAACAAAATGGTGGATTAGAACAAGGTCAGTCACCGTGTTAACAAGCTTCAGATTTATGAGCCGCTAAACCTGCCAGGCAGAGAGACTGACTGGACACTGTGATGGGCAAAGCCAGCTGCAGTCAGATTTGGTTCAGATCTGAAGGCCTCGGAAATTGAATTATTGAATCTAAATCAGTTGTGGGAATACCAAGAGATCACATCGAGGAAAACTAATTTCACAAGCTATCAGAGAATATTTCGCTGGCCTGCTCCCACTTAAACTCTGCTTCTGAAAAACAAAAGAGGTGCTTTGCACTCAAGTTTAAAATGGAACCTTTGTAACTGGAGATTGAGCTTTTTAGCTGTAATCCATTTCTATGAGTAATTTCTACTAGAAGTAAATAAACTGTATTTGATAGCTTCCGGAGTGTCTTCATAGAGCTATTGCATATCAATGAGAACATCTCAGACAGGAGTGGAAATGGACAAAAACAGCAACCAAAACTGGAATAGTAAGAATTGAAGGAGCAGAGTCTAAACCTACTTGCTTCTGAAATCAGTGGAAAAACTCCTATATATTTCACATTAAGCAGAATCAGGCTTTTTGAGACAATCTGCATTTAGGAAGGTTAGATGGAAAGACAGAAGGAACTGAAGTCTTGTGTCTTGGAAAATGCCAAGGGTGCAGGGCTTGAAGGGCGAAAAGGGAACTCGCTATTCCTCTCTATAATAATCTTACATTGATTAAAGAGACTAGTATCTTCCATAAACCCATCCCCACTCCTCCGAATCAGAGTTATAACATGGAGAGAGACCACATTAGGGCAGTTGTGTCAGGGTTGTGTGTCATACGTATAGAGAAAGGCAGTGCAAAGAAGGGTGTCTTGGCTGGAAGGGAAATGTGGGAGTATCAGGGTTTGCTTTGTGAGCAGGCGAACAGTTACAGAAAATAAAATGAGCCTATACACTGACATATAATCAAAGTCCCCAGAGGATTAGCTGAACTTTGATACTTCCTGAACGTTTCCCATACACATCCAGTACTGAAAGCAGAGTGAGTATATTCACCAGCACTAGGAAATGCACTTCTGCCCAAGCAGAGACATCTTGGACCTCCAGGTACTCCATTTAAATGACACACCAGCTGCATGGAAGAGACTACAATTCATCATCACTGATTTTTTTTTTTTCCACCCATTATATTTTTCATCATATTTTTTACATTTTCCTCTAGTTTAATGTTGTTCTTTGTTTGCTGGACATTTTAATTTCCTTTCCCCCCCGTTTCCTTTCCCCAGACTGTATTTAGATTTATATCTAGCTCCCTTGTCTTTCCTCCCATTGGCTCAATTGGCTTGAAAAAGAGAATCTTTAACAACTTTCCTTTCAATTTTATGTTTTCACCTGTTTAATTGTTCTTTTCCCTTTTCATTAGTGTTCTACCATTGTAGGTGCCTTATGTCCTACTAGATATGATTTTATAGCCTTATTGGTCACTCTCCCTTTCTTACCTTACATAGGGTAGTTCCTGCTTTTCCTACATTTTGTGCTACTTTAGGAATTAATCCAAAAACCATTGAAGTCAGTGAGGTTAATTGACTTGAAAGGGCTTTGCATCAGGCCCATGGGGAAAGACCAACTCAACCAAACTTAAAGTGCAACTCCCAATGAAGTTTGTTGGTAAAATTGAACAGTGGCATAAATGGCTGCATGAGGTACATATTGTTCACTGCCCATTTTTCCATCACGTAATATCAAAGATGTAAATAGCAAGGTAGTTTAACTTGCATTCGTTCTGCCTTGAGAGTAAAGGTGGAAGGCAGACACGTAGCAGGAAATCAATTAATTATTGGCTGTAAAATAAAACCAGATCCCTTACCTTTTGCCCTTACACTGCTCTGATTTTCACAGTACACCCACCATGTCACGGAGACTGACATTGCCCTCAATTGCTCAAATTCACCCTTCCGAGTTCTGGAGTGCTGGACATCACCTCCATCTATGACTCTGAAAGGACATCCAGAGAGGGTCTAGCTATGTGTACTTTTAATCAGTTACATCAGTTCAAATCTTTGGGCTTTGGGGCTTAGCAATGAATTGTTTCTCTTCTCGCTTGTAAGTGATGCCTTCCCCTATCTCCCGTTAAGTCCCAGTGCATTAACAGCAAAAACATGTACTTTGTCATACTGATAATTGGGAGAAGCTAAAGTTGCATGCTGGGAAGAAGAAAAAACTTGAAGTTGATGGTGACCAGGACCATGGTCAGAAAAATAAATCATAATTGCACATATTTCCATAACAGCCGGAAGAAAAGAGATAAGTGCCGTGGATGTAGAAACATAAAATCAGCACAGCTGTGATCAAACAGTTCATGTAGGACCAATGACCAAAAGGCTTCTCGTTGCTCTTTGGGGTAGGAAATGTATCTTCTTATGTATTTGTATAGCACTTTGCACGCTGGGTCTCCTATGCTGATTGGGGGCCCTGGACTGATCTTGCAATTGGAATATTTAATAATAACGTTTGGTTTAGATTGTGCAACCCTTACTCCTTTTGATGCATACTTATATGAGGAGTCTCACTGAAGTCACTAGGACTATTTGCATGAGAAAGTAGCCACCATGTTAGGGAGGCATAATCTAGCAAAGAGGAAAAAAATAAAACTATAATTTAAATATGTAGGGAAATAGAATAGTTTTTTCCATTATGTAGCGTGACAAAGTTCCTCCTCTATCTTGGTGGGTCCTGCACTTATTGGCAGATTTTTCTTGCCCCAGAGATTCACCATGTGGGTTGGGGAACAGCCCAGAGACCTTCCTCTCTGGAAGAACCCACGGTCCAGGTCAATTGGGAGGTTTGGGGGGAACCCGGGCCCGCCCTCTACTCCGGGTTCCAGCCCAGGGCCCTGTGGGGACTGCAGCTGTCTATAGTGCCTCCTGTAACAGCTGTATGACAGCTACAACTCCCTGGACTACTTCCCCATGGCCTCCTCCAAACATCTTCCTTATTCTCACCACAGGACCTTCCTCCTGGTATCTGATAATGCTTGTGCTCATCAGTCCTCCAGCAGCACAGCACACCCTCATCCTCAGCTCCTTTCACCTCTTGCTCCCAGCTCCTCACACACCCACCACAAACTGAAGTGAGCTCCTTGTAAAACCCAGGTACCCTGATTAGCCTGCCTTAATTGATTCTAGAAGCTGCTTCTTAATTGGCTCCAGGTGTCCTAATTAGCCTGCCTCCCTTAACTGGTTCTAGCAGATTCCTGATCACTCTAGTGCAGTCCCTGCTCTGGTCACTCAGGGAACAGAAACCCTGTCTGACCTGGGACTAATAGATCACTCTCCTGTAGCCCTCTGGCCTGGAGGGAGGGGGCTGCTCCTCCTCTTTCTCTGCTACCTGCTTGCTGGCTGGCTGCTAGACCCACCCACGCCTTTGGTTCCTGCTGCTCCATCTACAGCCCCTTGGGGGGGCCTGCTGGCCCACTCCCCAGAGGAGGGGAGGGAGAGACCCCAACCATTGCTTCTGCTGCTGGGGATGCCACCACCATCTCCACCTGAGAAGGGTCCTTCCTGCTGGCTACCAGACTGCCGCCTGGAGCTGCTGTGTTGGCTGCTGGGGAGCTGCTGGAGCCCTGAGGAGAAGAAGAGGACCATCTGCCAGTGGGGGAGCGCGTAGGAATTCTACAGACCATCGTAGAGGGGGCCCTCCCGGACTGAGTAACTTTTGAACTGTGCTCTTGTGGTGGGGATCTAGACTGTCTTTGTGGAAACACAGGGGTTGTGGCGTGGAGCCTGCCCCCTGGTCCATCTGTGTCCCCCCCCGACCCCCATGACCACCATCATCGTTGCCCCCTCCACCACCCCCACCGGCTGCTTACCATCTACCTTGAGCTCCTGCCTCTGGGATTTCAGCTGCTCACCTAGGCTTGCCACGCCCTGTTGCCACCATTGGGCCTGATACAGCAGCCAGCTTACAAGGACTTTCTTTTTTGTTGCAAGCGTACGTGGGTACACGTGCCCCCCCTTTTGGACTGAACCCCTCTCCCCTACAGCAAGCCCCCAGCTTTGCCCCTTACTGCCTTTTGCCCCTCCCCCTTGCCCCAGCCCCTCGCTAGCTCCAGTTTGTTTGCCTGCCCCGCCCTTTCCCTCTGCAGCCTTTGTTTGACCCGCCCCAGCCTCTGAAGCTAGCCCCGTGGTTCCTCTGCCCCATTTCCCGCCTGGTTACTCCCTTCCCCCTGCGGTCCCCTTGCCCTGATTAGCCCCTCCCCTCGTGCGCCCATGTCCCCTCCTATGCGCTTGTGCCCCTCCCCGTTTTAGTTTGATTCTATCTCACTGCACCCCCCCAATGCTGTTATATCCTCCCTTCCTTGGTGCAACAAGAGGAGCCGGAAACCTTCCCTGAGTCGGTGACTGACCCCTAGCCCTTGATAGCCCCCCCATCCCCCCCCCCCCCTCTTTTGCCGCCCCCCCCCCCTCCCTGCAGCCTAGCAGGGAGGAGTGGTCGACCTGCTTCCCCTCTCCCTGCCCCCTCCAGTGTTTGTTCTGCCCCCGTCCTCATTATGGTAGGGGACAAGGCGAGTGGGACCCCTCGGGCAGACCCTGCTGCTCCTCCTCCACCCACCCCACCATCGTCCCCCCTAGCCTCTACCTCAACCGCCGCTGCCGTGCCACCTGCTAACGCCCCTGCTAGAGCGCCGGCAGCAGCGGATACCAAGGTGACCTCCGCTGCTGCCATGTCCCTCGCTCCCTCCGACTCTGGGGGAGCCCTCCCAGCCGGCAGGAAGGGCCAGGGCACAAAGAAGGGTAAAGGCCCCGCTAAAAAAGCCAGACACTCCATGGCAGGGGGTGCCCCCACTGCCACGGCCCCGCAACCGGCCGCGGCGTCCCTCCCTGTTGTTCCCTCCACCAGCTCTGTAGGTGTCCCTCCCCGGGCCCCCAGGGCATACGCCCAAGTGACGGCGGCCCCCCCACCTGCCGCTATGTCATCTTCCCCCATCCACCGCCTCTGCTACCATCTATAGCGGCCGGGGCCCCTTCCCCACCTTGACTAAGAAGCACGGTGTCCGTTGCCTCCTAGTACCCACCTCGCCCCACGTGGAGACCTACGTGCGGGCATTGGCGAGGGTGGTGGGGCCCACGGCCATTGTGGCGGCCTCCAAGATGTACGGAAAGGTCATCTTCTTCCTAGCATCGGAGGCCGCCACCCAGGAGGCAGTGGAGAAGGGCCTGGCGGTGGGGGGCGTGTACGTCCCCCTGGAGCCGCTAGAAGACCTGGGCGCCCGATTGGTCCTGACTTCTGTCCCTCCCTTCCTTCCAAATGCCACCCTGTTACCTGCCCTCTCTACCTTGGGGAGGCCGATCTCTGTGGTCAGCCCTCTCCCATTGGGCTGCAAAGACCCCGTCCTCCATCATGTCCTCTCGTTCCACCAGCAGGTACAGTTATAACTGCCGCCGGCAGCACATGACGGTGAGGCACTCGAGGGGTCCTTGGTCCCCTATCAGGGGCCCCGCTACCGGGTGCATTATTCAACGGGGGAGGCCCGGTGCTACCTCTGCCGGGCGATAGGACACATCTGGAGGGACTGCCCCTTGGCCCGGCACGGAGGGACACCAGGGACCCCCGAGCCCCGGTAGGGCGCCAGCCCTGGTGCCCCTAGCTGCCCGGCACCCGAAGCCGCCCCTCCTCTTTTCCGGCCCACCAACACTCCCGCTCGGGCCCAAGGGGTATCTCCCCCAGTGCGCCTAGAGGAGTGAGTGGGCCCCGCCTCTGCCACCTGCGATCTGGCGGGGCCTGTGGAGGAGGGTGAGGTAGGGATATCGCCGGGCATAGAAGAGGGTTTGCGCCAGGGAGACTCCTCCCTCTTACATGCTGCCCCACCATTGCCTCCCCGAGTCCCTAAGCCTTTGCCCTTGCTCCCTGACCTGACCCCTGTTAGCCAGTCCCCGGATGATGCCATGGAGGGCTGGTCCTTAGTGCAGGGGAAGCGGGGCAAGCAGAAGGTTCGAGCTCTGCTCCTTCCATCTGATGCAGTAGCCCCCTGGAAGACCAGGAAGGGGGGCACCGATGCTGAGCCTTCCGCTTTGCCCCCGGGTGGGTTTTGTCCACCATTACCGGCTAGGGAAGACGTGGCAGCATCGGAGGATAGCACTACCTCTCCTCCAGAGTCCCTTCCTATGGAAGCCCCTGATGGAGCCTCTCTCGCCCCCTTACAATCTGAAGCCCCTGCACGCACCAAGGCGAGCGTCGCTTTGGGTGCAGGCGGGGAGAGCCCTGGGGTTGTGGAAAGTGATCTCCCTTCCATTTATGAGGAGATCGAGGCCCTGGGTCTGACCCCGGTTACCCAGGGGGAAGATGACCCTCTGCCAGCGGGCCTCGATCTGAGCGGCCTCGCCTCGGCCTCCCTTTCCCCATGTTCTGTCCCCCTACCCACTGCTTCCGCTCCCGCCTCCGAGGAGCCTCTGGACTCTTCCACTAACCCGGCCGCAGATGGCACCCCGCTAGCAGCCGCCGAGCCCCTTGAGGCGACGGCCAGTGCCATGCAACCGGCACCCGAGTCGCCAGGGGACTCCCTCATGGCTGAGGGACAGCCGACCTCCTTCCCGGGTGAGGGCCCCATCATTGATTCTCCACCTACGGATGCCGTGGCCTTAACATCTGCCTTGGAGCACGAGTCCAGCATCGCCGAGGGCCCACCTCCCTCCCTGCAAATCCCTGAGCCCCTTTGTGGAGTGCCACCCGCCCCCACCCAGTGGCCTGGCTGCTGGGGCCCCCGATCCCACTATCGCCCCTTCCCCTGTCCCTATTCCTGACTCCGACCCTGCCCCTGACTCTGACCCCGTCCCTGTCCCCTCCACTTCCCATGATGCTATTGCCACCCCTGGGGTTGTCTCCTTCCATATCCCAGAGGATGACCCCCAAGGAGTGGCCTTTGTTTTTCCCTGTCCCGACCCACCAGGGGCTGCTATTTTCCCTCCGCCGCCCCCCCATTGAGCCAGGGTCTGAGACGGGCCACGTGGCGCCAGCCCATCGGACGCCACGTTGAGGGTCTGCCCCCTGCTTGCCCGTCTCGGTGGGCCACGGGGCTGAGACAGGGGCCCCGCTGGGGGATAGCCATAGATCGATAACCCCACCCCCACATACGCTGAGAGAGGAGCTACGGGGATTCCTTGAGGACGTCCGTAGCTCCCGCAACAAGATACAGCTTGCACTCCAGCGATGGGGGGATTTCCATCAGATCCTCCAGGCCGCGAGGGCCCTCATGGGGGAGGGTAAGAGGACCGGGAGGCAGGACACTGTGGCCTACCACAGGTCCGCCTCTCCCGTGACTCCTTAATCGCCCATGGGGTAGGTCATGGATTGTTGCATGGCCCGACAGAGGCCGTGAGTATCACTGGCAGCGAGGATCCCCCCCCCCCCCCCAGCCCTCCTTATGGCACCAATCATCTTTGCAACATTAAACACCTGGGGTTGTAGGATGGGTCTCCGCAGGAGCCAGGTGCTCTCCTTCCCTCAGGAGGGGGCGTACTCTGTGATTTTTCCTGCAGGAGACCCACATGGATCCGGCCGCTGAAGCTAGCTGGTGGCTGGAGTGGGGAGATAGGGTCTACTTTAGCCACCTCACAGTTCATACGGCTGGAGTGGCGACCCTGTTCTCCCCCGACCTATGGCCCAAGGTGCTGGGGGTCGCCACGACTGTGCCGGGCTGCCTGCTGCACCTCCGGTCCGCATGGAGGGGCTTGTGGTCAATCTCGTCAATGTTTACGCCCCGACATCGGGCCCGGAGAGGTTGCGTTTTTATCAGCAGGCGTCCTCCTTCCTCGGCACCTTGGATCCTCGCGAGTGCCTGGTCCTGGGCAGTGACTTGAATGCCACCCTCGAGGAATGGGACCGAGCAGCACCCGGCCACTGCGGACGTCCTCTGAGAGATCGTCGAACATCACTGCCTGGTGGACGTCTGGCGCGACCACCACCCGGATGACATTTCGATGTTCACTTTTGTCCAGGTGGAGGTCCATCAGTCATGCCACTCCCGGTTGGACCGCATCTATATGTCACGCTTCCATCTTTCTCAGGCCCACTCCTCCAGCGTCCGTCCGACCCCTTTTTCAGATCACCATCTGGCCACCGGGACAGCTTCTCTCTGTGCGGAGAGGCCGGGGCCAGCCTATTGGCACTTTAATAATAGCTTGTTGGAGGATGTGGGCTTCGTGGCATCCTTCCGGGAGTTCTGGCTGGCCTGGCGAGGGCAGTAGTGTGCCTTTCCCTCGGCGCGGCGGTTGTGGGACCTGGGGAAGATGCGTGCCTGGCTTGTCTGCCGTGACTACACCCAGGGCGCCAGCCGACGGAGGGATGCGGCGATAGGGCAGTTGGAACGGGAGGTCTTAGAGCTGGAGAGGCATCTATCCGCCAGCCCCGGTGATCCATCCCTCTGCGGAGTGTGCCGGGAGGAGGTCCGGACCCTCGAGGACCATCGGTCCCAAGGTGCCTTTGTTCGATCCCGCATCCACCTCCTTCAGGAGATGGATCGCGGCTCCCACTTCTTCTATGCCCTGGAGAAAAAGAGGGGGGCCAAGATGCATGTCACCTGCCTTCTAGCAGAGGACGGCACCCCCACTTGTGGATCCAGCGGAGATGTGCGGGAGGGTCAGGGCGTTCTACATAGGCCTTTTCTCCCCGGATCCGACCGATCCTAACGCTTGCAGAATGCTCTGGGATGAACTCCTGACGGTCAGCGCGGGCAACCGAGACCGGCTAGAGCTGCCTCTCACTCTGCCCGAGTTCTCGGAAGCCCTCTGCCGCATGCCCACCAATAAATCTCCGGGCAAGGACAGGCTGACCGTGGAGTTCTACCGCATGTTTTGGGACGTCCTCGGCCCGGACCTTGTCACCGTCTGAGCCGAGTCCTTGCAGGGCGGGGTCCTCCCTCTTTCGTGCAAGCGAGCCATGCTCACCTTATTGCCGAAGAAGGGGGACCTCCGCGATTTACAGAATTGGCGTCCCATCTCGCTCCTCAGCATAGACTATAAAGTCGTAGTGAAGGCCATCTCGCTGCGGCTAGGGTCCGTGCTGGTGGACGTGATCCACCCAGACCAGACCTACACCGTCCCGGGCCACGCCATCTTCGACAACTTGTATCTGGTCCAGGACCTCTTGGAACTCGGGTATAGGGATGGTCTGTTGTTCGCCCTCCTGTCCCTGGATCAGGAGAAGGCATTCGACAGGGTGGACCATGGGTATCTCCTGGGCACTTTGCGAGTGTTTGGCTTCGGGCTCTAGTTTGTGGGTTTTCTCCAGGTGCTGTATGCCTCCGCAGAGTGTTTGGTCAGGCTCAACTGGACCCTGACCGAACCGGTCAGCTTTGGGCGAGGAGTACGTCAAGGGTGCCCCCTCTCAGGCCAGCTGTATGCTCTGGCGATCAAGCCCTTCCTCTGTCTCCTCCGTAGGAGGTTGACGGGGTTGGTGCTGCAGGAGCCGGACCTGCGGGTGGTCCTGTCGGCGTACGCCGCTGATGTGCTCCTCGTGGTCCAGGACCCGGGCGACTTGGTGCGGGTGGAGGCTTGCCAGACCATCTATTTGGCGGCCTCCTCTGCCTGGGTCAACTGGGTCAAGAGCTCTGGCCTGGTAGTAGGGGATGGGTGGCAGGCGAGCTCCCTCCCACCCACGCTTCAGGCCGTCCAGTGGAGCGCGGGTCTGCTGCTCTATCTAGGCATTTACGTTTCTGCCACGCATCCATCTCTGCTGGAGAACTGGCTAGGTTTAGAGGGCAGGGTGTCGGAGCGGCTCCGAAAATGGACAGGACTTCTCCGGTGTCTCTCCCTTCGAGGGAGAGCACTGGTGCTCAATCAACTAGTCCTGCCGATGCTCTGGTACCGGCTCAACACCCTGGTCCCGGCCCTGGGCTTCCTGACCACCCTCCGGACGTCAATTTTGGAGTTCTTTTGGTCAGGACTGCACTGGGTCTCTGCGGGGGTTCTCCATCTACCCCTGGAGAAGGGAGGGCAGGGCCTGAAGTGTCTGCACGCTCAGGTCCACGTCTTCCGCCTCCAGGCCCTGCAGAGGCTCCTTTATGGTGCAGGTAGTCCGGCATGGAGTGTATTGGCGCACGCCTTCCTGCGCTGCTTCCGAGGGCTCTGATATGACCGGCAGCTCCTTTTGTCTCCATCCGAGTGGTCTTCCGCGAGGCCTCTCCGGGCTGCCGATCTTCTACCAGGATCTCCTCCAGACCTGGAAACTGTTCTCAGTGACCAGGTCCGTGGCGGCCACCGTGGGGGCAGATCTCCTCGCGGAGCCCCTGCTACACAACCCCCAGCTCCGTGTGCAGGTGGCGGAGTCCCCCATGGTGTGCCAGAGGTTGGTCCTGGCAGAAGTCACCAAAGTCGGAGACCTCCTGGTCTATGACCAGGGAGACTGGCTGGATCCCCTGATGCTCGTTCAGCACATGGGGCTCTCCAGACCTCGTAATCCCTGGCACGTACTTCAGGAGGTGAGGGCCGCTTTGCCGCCTGCTGCTCGGGACTATCTCGACTGGGTCCTGCGAGAGGGCATGCCCCGCCCACCCTCCACTCTGAGCCCTCCATATTTTTTCATTGGGCCCCTGCCCCTTGGACCCAACCGACCCCCTCCTCATCCATTCGCCATGAGCTGGCTGCACCATCTGCAGCTGGTTCTGTTCCGGACCATGCCAAGGAAACATCTATACATGCTCGTGCTCCATGTTCTTCATGTCCTCACCCTCGCGTCCCGCCCTGATATGAAGTGGCGGGACCTCCTGCCACTTCTGGAGGGTGAGGAGCCCCGGTGGGCCAGTCTTTATTCTACTCTGATCCCGAAGCCCACCGGGGACATCCGTTGGCGGCTCCTTCACAGAGCCGTGAGCACGGGCGTGTACTTGGCATGGTTTACCCCTATCCCAGACACCTGCCCCTTTTGCAGTGTGAGGAAGACCCTGGCACGTTTACCTGGAGTGCGCCAGGTTGCAGCCCCTATTCCAGCTCCTCACGGATATTTTGTTAAGATTTTGGTTGCACTTTTCTCCTCACCTTTTTATTTATGCACTCCCTATCCGTCGCCCCACAAAGTCGTGGGACCTCCTGGTCAACCTCCTTCTGGCCCTAGCGAAACTGGCCATCTATAAAACCAGAGTGAGGAAGTTGGCCGATGGAGTCTCCTGTGACTGTCGGGGCGTATTTCAGGTCCTCCGTTCTTTCACGTATCCAGGCAGAGTTCCTCTGGGCGGCGTCCACTGGCTCCCTTGACGCCTTCGAGGAGCAGTGGGCGCTGTCCGGGGTTCTCTGCTAGGTGTCCCCGTCTGGTTCGCTTCGTTTGACCCTTTAACCTCACTCCTGTCCCTGTTCTTTTATTAGTTGTCCCCTGTAATTTTTTGGTCTCCAGGTCCTGTGGACCCCCCCTTAGGCTGGGGGGGATCCTTTAGCAGTGGGCGGGCTTTGCCCACCCACTTCCTGGATCCCAATAGTACCAGACTCCTGTACTCCACTGGTCTGGGTCTGTCACAGTATATTCATGTTACTTAGGATGATGTATTGTCTGGCTATTTCACTGCAGATACATCTTTTTGTACTGTGTTTTATAAGCTGGTACACTCATTAGTGAGAACAACAGTATTCTCTTAATCCAGCAAGGTATAATCCTTAATTATAGATCCATAAAGCCCAAACAAATTTCCACAAAACTCTGGAAGTGACTGGTACTCACCATATTACCTAGCAAAATGCAAGGGAAAGGGGAGAAGTATGTTAGTATTCTACTAGGGGGCCACTTAGCATTTGCATTCCGACTCTGAACATATTAAATCTCCCTTGTTGAAGGTTCATTAATTCATATCAGCATGAAATACCAAGGTAGTTTGTGTGTCTGGACATTGCTTTAATTCGATCTCCAAAAATAACCTTGGAAGGAAGTCAGTCTGCAAATGACAAGTTTGAATAAACATGTGAGTACATAATTAAAAATATTTCTTCAAAGGTTATAGTCTCAACTGTATCAGAGACCTGTCATAATGAAGTACTGAAAAATAAAAGAAGAGAACTGGAGTTAAGTCCAGCTGCATCATATACTGCTCCAAAAATTTTTGAGCTGTCTTTGGAGTGTTAAAATCAATTTTAACACAGCATAGAGTGCACACTTTGGGGATAACCAGTGCTTAAAGGCTGAGCCTCATCACCTCTCGGCTGGGCGGTTCAGAGCCCCAGCACTTCTGGGTTTGTGGCATCGGTTATGAATGTAAAAAAAAAAATTGCTTGAGCCCCGGCGCCTCTTTCATTACAAATTAAGCCCTGGGGATAACCCAATTTTCTGCTTTCCTAAAACATCGTTCAGCAGTTAGACGTAAGGCTTATACATTTGTTTGATGAGCGTTTTAGAACCGCCAAAGGTGATACATTTAAGAGATGGGCTGGTTGAAAAATTTCTGATCAAGCTGTTTTTGAGGGGGAAAACTGGGTTTTCAAAATGATGGTTTGATTTGGAAATGCTGCCCCTAGGCCTTGTGGGAGTTGTAGTTGTGTTGTTTCATGTCCTTTTTTCTCCTCTGTGGGCTGCGCTCCCCGGCTGGATTAAATCTCCTATGATGCACTGCAGCCTTGGGACTCCTGTGATGCAACTGCCTCTCTTCACGAAGAATGGAGACCATGGCTCATTTTGGGAGTCTTGACCAGGGAGCCAGCCCTGCAGAGGAACATGGGAGCATGAGGCACCACAGCAACATTTCTAGACTGAAATATTTCAGTTTTTGCTTTTGGGGGGACCCATTTGCCAAACACATCTCTTTGCTAATCCCTGCCCTGAAGAGTAATATTAACTCCACACTCTGTAGCTTTTTTTGTCAAACTTATGCCAAATATTACTGTACTGAGACCACAGCGATGCTTTACATTTAAAAACTGAAACCCAACAGGTCCATAATCCTGCCCAATCCCCTATAGTTATGGCTCTTTTTGGAGGGTGAGGGGAAACATGAATTATTCTAGTTTAGTTTATCCCTCCCCATGCTCACTGGCCAGAGTAGTTGAGGTCTTGTCTATACAATCTGGCCACGCACTCCAAAAGCGTGTGAATTCTAATGTTCACTAACATGTTGCACACTAGCTGGCCCATGTGGACCTGGCTGGTGCACACTAAAAACTCCCTAGCATGCATTATTGTAGCACTCTGAGTACTACATTAATGTGCATCAGGGAACTTTTAGAGCATGGCAGCAGGGTCCACATGGGCCAGTTGGTGTGCATTAGAATTCACACCCCTCTGGTGCAAACAACGCGCAGTGCAGACAAACCCTGAACCAGGACAGGGTTTATTGTAGCTTGCTGCTGGCACAATGTAGCAGTTCATTTTCTGCCCAGGCCCTCTCTGGGAATAAAGGGGAAACGATCATTTCTGAGTCAGTGCATCCAAAAGCTACTTGTGGGCTGGTGTAGCTTATTCCACACTGCTTGCTCAGTGCTGTGCCTGGAGCCACAATCTTAGCCCTCCAGTATACATTGTATATTATACATGGAACCATGACTTTCCCTTTAAATTTCCTTGTCCTTGTTAACCTGTATCACAACCTTAACTTAAAAATAGTTTTTTGCCTGTGGAGTCCACTAGCTGCAGTCAACAGAATAATCATAACAATAAAAAAGACCAGAGTGGGAAAGCAAATGTCAGGCAAGGTTTATATAACCTTTCAGGAGACACTAGCATTTCCTCTGCATAATTGATAGAAGTCTGTTCGGAGAGGACACTCATTTGACAACTCTGCATAATAAATTATTGCGTTAATATTTATACCTCTCTCTCTCTCTCTGCATCTAATTTAATGACCCATTTTACATGTTCCTAATTCCTGAGATAATATTAGAAATCTGTTTCATAATTATGCCTCTGTTACTACATATTATTTAAACTCTAGGACACAAGACTGCTGATTGTCTGAGGTTACTGTGTGGAACTTAACCTCTTGCACACCAGAATGTATGAAGGTATTGCATGCAGTTGAAAAGGAATGATGTGTGTGTTGTGTGCTTTTTTTTAAGAAAATATTTTAAGAGCCATATCCTAAGCTACTGTAAATCAGAATATCTCCATGGTAATAAATGGTGTGGTGCTGATTTACATCTGTTTTGGATATGTCCCTTTAGCAACAAAAAATTATATAGGGTATTCAGGCAAAAAATGTATATTGCCCAGAAGTGGGTGAATGTGACATTACTTAGGCTGGGTATAGTCTTGTTTCATTTCTTAGCAGACAGCTGTCTATTGTCCACAGCACACCAAAGACCACCACAAATGCCACCCTTCCTTGGGGTCCTAGAAGAGAGGCCAAGGTCTGAGTGGATCTAAAGATCTATGGATATGTTTCCACTGCTAGATGTATTATCTCCAGGCATAGTGGTGGGGTACTTTGGACCGGGATACAGTTCTGTTGCTCATGCTGTATATGTTCTGCATGCATAATTGATTTCAGTGTCTTGGGCTGTGGCTTGACCCTTTCCACAGGTACTGCATCAAATAAGAAATGGAACAATTTCGTGGAAACTTGCAGTACTATTTCATACTTAATGTAGTCAAACTTAGAAAAGTCCCCCTGTGACCCATTTCTGTAGAAGGCATCAAACAGCACTACATGTTCAGAAGAAGCTCCCATTACCCAGCATGGTTTGTTTACTATGAGAGGACTTGGCCTAACTTGAAGCGATATTGTCTTCATGGGTTTACTGTGTACTTGGTTTGTAATATATGGGAAAGTGATTTTATTTAATATGCATGATTAACATGAAAGAACAGTAGATATTATAATTGTTTGAAAATTGTTTCTTATGGCATACTTGAACAACTAAATTGTCTTAGGTTTAGCTAAATCCTTGGTGAATCTGACTTGGCTTACCTGCTCTCACTTAAAATAATTTGTCCTGAGTAATAGAGAAAAAAATCCTATGGACATATTTCAAGGAAAGCACAAGAAGCAATTAAACATTTAGGCTGAGATTTTCCCATTGAGTCCCTAACTCCCATAAACTCAATTTATTAAATTGCATGTATTGATTTACATGTATTTGTAGGGGGAGATTTTGGCAAACCAGTAAAGTGCCTGAAATCACTATGGCTTATTGCTAAAAGCAGCCACGTCAGCAGGCTGTAAAATGGCCATGTAGCAGTTTCAGCTTGACCAAGGCAGGATGGGAGGGGGTTTTGGTGCCACAGAAAGGGCAGCTTGACCCTGCCTTCTTCCTGATAAGAATTGTGCTGAAGTTGCTGATACATGCATTTTAGAAGTGCAGGATGTGTCCACAGGAATGTGTCTAACAGAGTCTCAAGGCTGCAAACTCTGGGAAAAACCCAAACCTGGTTAATCAATAATCAGAAGGAACCTCTTGCTTGGCCGTTGAAACTGCTTACTTAACATGTTTTCTTTGAGGGACATGTCCTTGTATTACTTTGTATAAATAAAGGGGGGAAAGTTTGAGAGACTTTGGGACTGGTCTCTCCCTCTGGATGCATCTTGTGTTCCCCACCGGCAGCTAGGCTGCCACTAGAGAGCCGCACTAAGCTTTGGTAATTATCGAGGGTTGGGGAGGTGTTACTAACTTGTTGCGGATGTGTGTAAGTGCTTGAGCCTAAGTAAAGTTTAGCTTTAAGTGAAAGCACTCTTGTCTTGTCCTGTTTGTGCCAGCCATCTATGGGTCAGATGGCCGTGTTTCCCCTAATTTATTTCCTGACACCACCTCACAGAGTAAAGGTTAGCAGAGCTTTGGGGTGAAAGAACCCTGGGGGTAACATAATTACAAAGTACCCTCATGGTGGCATTTGAGTACCCTTTACCTTTGTCAAGATGGCTTCCAGCAACATTGTTTCCCCAAATAGTGAGGATATACTTTGTGACTGTGCAGGACCAGCACTCCAGATTCCTTGAGAGGAGGATCCATGATGGAATACAATAGCCAGTTGACTAAGTCTTAAGTGGCTTCAGGATCTCTCATTAGCTAGAAGCCTGAACAAAGATGTGCCTTAAATCTTGCTATGAATCTAGTCAGAATCAGGTCTAAAAATATCCAATGGAATTGTCTACAAGAGAAGCCCCATATAGATGATGTGGGTTGGGTCTAAGACTCAGGGCCGAAGTCTCTGTATTTACATTTCCCTGACCTGGCAACAACACTTACATCCCACCCCTCCATGCAGTATTACATGTGCCACTATCAGGGAATAATGTATGGTGATGCTGCTGTCAGATAGAATACATTACAGGAACGTATTAATTCTGCTCATGGGGAAAAGTATTTGCCTAGAAACTGCAGCTAACATCATCCTAGGCAGCAAAACCTACATGGACCTGAACATAAAGTAACAATGCTGGGGGAGGTCTTTGCACATCTGGGCCCTTTGAGGTTTTAAGGAAATACACAAGCAGTTCTGAAGGTGCCTGGCCACCAAAAACCCTGGGGAAAGGGAGGTAGTAGGCACCACAAGGCGTCTTTTTCTTTCTTTCTTTTTTAAATGAACATTTGCTTACAAGTCTAAATGAGTTACTCACCAAAACCTGAACAGCTCCTTTCAGATCCGGTGTTCATGTTTTCTCCTTGTCTCATATATTTCAGTGCAGAGAATCACAATCTCAGTTAAGCAATAGGATACGATGGGTCATGCTTTATGGCAGTGGTTTTCAAACTGTAGGTTGCTACCCACTACTGGGTTGTGGAATGTTAGGCACTAGGTCGCAGCGGCTCTGGTCAGCACCGCTGACTAGGCCATTAAAACTCCCATTGGTGGTGCTGCCCGGCTAAGGCAGGCTAGTTCCTATCTGTTCTGACACTGCTGTGCCCCGGAAGTGGCCAACAGCAGGTCCGGCTCCTAGGTGGGGTCTCCGGGGCTCCGCACGCTGCCCCTGCCCCGAGCACCGCCTCCACACTTCCATTGGCTGGAAACCAGACAATGGGAGCTAGGAGGGTCAGCGCCTGTGGGTGAGAGCTGCACGGAGCCGCTTGCGCGCCTCCGTCTAGAAGCCGGACCTGCTGCTGGCCACTTCCAGGGTGCAATGCGGCCCGCGGTGCCAGGACAGGCAGGAAGCCTGCTTGAGCACCCCCCCACTGTGCCACTGACCGGGAGCTGCCCGAGCTAAGCCTGCACCCCAATCCTGTGCCCCAATCCCCGAGCCCCACCCAAAGCCAGTGCCCTTTCTTGCATCCCCAAACACCACATTCCCAGTCCCACCCCAGAATCTGCACACCCAGCCCAGAGCCCTGACCCTCTCCCTCACCCCAACCCCCTGCCCCATCCCAGAGCCCCCTCCCACACCCTGAACCACTCATTCCCAGCCCCACCCCACAACCCTCACCCCTGCACCCCAAACCTCTGCCCCATCCCTGAGCCCCTCCCACACTCCAAACCCCTCATCCCCGGTTCCGTTGGGTCGTGGGCATTAACAATTTTCTTCAACTGGGTCACCAGAAAAAAAGTTTGAAAACCACTGCTTTATGGAGTCATTAAAGCATGCATCGGTTCTTTAGGGAGGCAGAAGGCTGAAGGCCATTGTGTTCAATTGTCTGAGGTACTTATTAATGGCCCCATAAAAATTCTGGGGAGTCTATTTTTCACCTATTAGAAGATGTCCTTTTCACTTTCAGATGTCTTTCAGTTTTAACTATCTTTTTTAAAACGTGTATTTTGGTTTTATTTTTTGTTCTTCCATTTTAAGAAACAAAAATTCTTAGTGGAAATATACAAAAAAACCAAGGCGAAAGTATTTTTGTCCTACTGATTAGGGAGGGTTAAGTTAACTTTAAAGAGTTTTCATCATTCACTCTTCTTTTTTCCTCTTGCTGACCACAGAATTTTCCTTCTTGTGAACTCCATTCCCTGGTGGCCTATCTGATGAACTGAGCAGTGGTTCAAGACTCTTTCAAATGTAATTTTCTTGCAGTAAAATGGAGAGGTTATGTAGTCTAATGGATAGGTTGTTGCCCTGGGAGTGAGGAGTCCTGGCTTCTAGAGCTAGCTCTGCTACTGACTAGCTGTATAACCCAGGCAAGTCACTTTGCCTCTCTGTGCCTCTCCCAGCATTGGTCTATTTAGATTCTAAGCTCTTTGGGGCAGCTGCTGGGGCTATCTCTTCTAAAGTGTTCATAGCGCACCTAGCCAAACAGGGCACACGGTGCTATTGTAATATAAATAATGACATAGTAAAGTAACTCTTGATTTAAGCTTTTCTAAGAGAAAGTAATCCAAAATTGCCCAGCTAGGTGTCCATAAAACTTTGAACAAAGTCAGTGGGAGGAATTCTGCAACAGTTTAAAACTTTAGCTGATACAGCATTAGCAGAAAAGAAGACGTGGAAGCTGCTGCTGAGAACAGCAGAAGATATTGGGGTGTAAGGGAAAGACCTGCTGAAAGGGAACGAAGGGCCAAGTTTGTAGTTATTTTAGGCACCTTGCATGCAAATAGGCACCTAATGGGATTTTCCAAAGTGCCTAGATGCTTTTGAAAGTCCCATTAGGAACCTATCTGCATTTTTTTGGTGCTTCAATACCATTCGAAATCTGGCCATAGAGGCTTCACTCTGCTTTATTAAAATCAAAGACAATTTGGAAATGCAATTCACAAAGCCACCAGAGGTACAGGGTATTCCATTATTCTCTCCATTTCCTGTTGAAGCTGTTCCACTTTGTATAAATGATTAAATATTCATTGGGTGAGAGAGAATGATGCTATAGCCTGATGGTTAGGGGATTCACCTGGGAAGGGGGGTGGACACCTGGTTTCTAATCTCTGCTCTAATGAATATGTATGTCTATAATGTGGAATTGCTTCAATGGAAGATTGAGAGACCTACCCTAAAATACTGTATGGTCCAGTAGTTACGGCACTCGCCTGCAATTAAGGAGATCCAGTTTCAAGTCCCTGTTCTGGCTTAGGCAGAATGGGGACACAACCAGGTGTTTCCCACATTTCTGGAGACTGCTCTAACCATGGGCTGTAGGATATTGGTGGGAAGAGGAGCAGTACCTGTAGTTTAGTGAATGTACCTAAGTCTCCTTGTGACTCTAGCCTGAAAGAAAAACTGGCTGAAATGATTTAACCAACTTGTGTTAGGTACAAAATTGACCTCAAATTGCATTTTTTGTGAATATCAGCTCTCCTTATATGACATAGTTTATTACTGCAAGCTGTATATCAGTATAAGCATTTTTATACTGGTATGGTTGCATCTACGGTATGGGTTGTACTGATTAATCTGTATTGGTATAAAATCATCCCTGGAGCAGAACAGCTAAATTAGTCTCAAAATGGAGTGTGGATCATCCCTAGTGTCTAGCTATTATGGTTGTGATGAAACACTTTATCTTGCCTTTTGAGGATAACCAATGCAGGGATCTGTATGAGAATCTGCAGGGAGCCTGAAAGAATAGATCTGAGAGGCATGGACTGTCCTGTTCATTGTAGTGAGGTGTTAACTTGCCAATATTATTAACTATTTAATTGCTTGTTTAAGAAAGTAGAGGAGTGATCACAGATTTGCACAATTCACTGTGTAACAGGGTGGCCTTTTAAAGGCTGGGAGGCCTGGGACTAGCCAGTCCTGCTCAATCAGCCCCACCTGTGCCAAAATTAGCTGCCTTCCAGTCTCAGGGGGCTGCCCGAAACAGCTGGACCTCATATAAAAGGTCTGAGAAGGCAGTTTGGTGGAAGAAACACTGGGAGCAATGTGGGTTCCCATAAAAAGCCCTGAAATAGGGTCTGGAAGGACTCTTAGGAGGTAGCCTGGGAGTTGGGGCTCTCTCCTAGAGCATGGAAGATTGGAATATAACCTAGAGGGGCTGGGACTGTGAGGAGAGAGACTGAAAGGTAAGCCAGAGGGTGGGGTCTGAAGAGGAGGCGAAGTAGAGTGGTGGAATCTTTTGTTTATTTGTGGACTCTTGTTAGCTCCAAAGGTGACTGAACTCTGAGAATGATCCAGCTGAAGGATTGTCAAGCCTTAGGAAAGACAGAAAGGCTGGGTGAGGGGAAGCTGAAGTAGGAAATATCTGTAGTCCCCTGTTTGCATAGCTGGTGGTGTTGCAGAGCAGGTAGGCTTAGTGGAGCCCGGAGAGCAGCTGATATCACTTATATAATATGTATTGTTTTTGTCTTTTGTATCCAGTGAGAATAATGTTAGGCATAAGTGGTGATCCAGTCTGTATTGGAAAGGAAGTTAGTTGTGCTTCTACTAATGCCATTTGGTTTGTAGTAATCTTTTTCTGGTTGTCCTCTCATGTAAGTCACTGGTTAGACAGAGATGGCTAATGCCAAATAGAAAATCTGTAGTATAACAGTACTTCAAATGTCTCCAACATCATGTGAGTGTGTTGTGGATTACTCATTGTGTCACAGTTAGAGATCCTGACTTGTATGTCTCTATTGATGGAGTATGGCATGTGTATATAAAGAATATGAATTTTTATTTTTATTAATGTTAGTGTTGCATGAAAAAACAACTTGGTTGAGAGTTTTTATAGTAGTAATTGTAATGGCTGTAAAATTGAGACGTGGTCTCTTTTTCTTGTACTTTTAAAAAAAAAAACCCACCTATTTCAGTTAAAGAAATATTTACAGGCTTAATACATTGCACAGTGAGTTAACTGATATTTTCTTTGCACAGATTGTTAGCTTTCTTGCATTTCCTTTTCTGAATCCTCTTGCTTATATCTGTGTGGCCAGGCTCTATAGCTGAGCTGTGCTTGTTGTCTACAAAATCCAAAGAGTTATTTCTTTTTCACAGTTTAATCCAGGGCTCTTTGCATCTTGTGGTAACAGAACCACAGACCAATTGTATCAATGGCAAAATCAAAGGTATGGTTTTCAGAAGCACTGCTACAAACCTCTATTGCTGAAAAGTACAGAGCATGTCCGTGCAGTGGTCTCAAGCGCCATAGTACTAGAAGATTCAGGAAGGGCAGAATATTCCACTGAAATGGAGATCACCTGCAAGACATGGAAGTCACCTATAGCAGGGGCCTCTGAGCTTTTTTTCAGTGATACTTAATATAATTCCATCATCTAGTCTAGTAAATACTTAATTTGAAATGTTTTCTTAATAATAGTAAAATGATGGTTGGCAGTGACCATAGAACTAAAAGTTAAGATAGTGGCTAAACTCCATCTTGACTCCTAATCCACTCAATTTGGCCTCAGTCCGATAATGCCATGGAATGTGCTCATTTTAAGCATATGAGTAGCCCATTAAAGTCAATTGATGTTTAGCTCCCTTAGGGGGTCTTGCAAATCCCACCCATTGGTTTCAGTGGAATATTCCTACTTCATGTTAAGTAGCTGCTTAAGAGCTTTGCTGAAGCAAGTTTAGTGCTTGATTCTGCTTCCACTGAGGTCACTGGCAAACTCCCCTGGACCCTCTATGGTGTAGGATTGGGCCCTTGCTAATTAGCTTTGATGCTGTCACTAAATTTCTTCCAGTCAATTGTTCCAGTTCTAAATATCTTCTAGTAGTTTAGAACTACCTTACAATTATTTAAAAAAATAAGTGCTACCAAATATAGCTTCCACAAATCTGGTTAAAAAACAGTGTTGATAAATTGTACAGTCAATTGGTTGACCACGCTTTTGGTTTGGTATGAAATGTACTCAAGAGACCAAATAACCCCTGGTAGCCACGTTTGATGTGGTACAGGGGGAAAAAAAGGTGTTATACCCCTGGTTGAGAACCACTGGTATAGGTACTCCTGGGGTATGCAGAGGTATTCCAGGGGGTACATCAGCTCATCTCGATACTTGCATAGTTGTACTGGCTTCGCTAGTGCATGCATGTTTGGTTTGGGTTTGTTTTTTGTAGCCTGTTTGAACTAAAATGTCATACAGACAATGACTTGTTTATACTGCTTTATATACTATACATTTCAATGTAAAGAGCAATATTTATATTCCTGTTTTATAATATGGATAAAATTAGAAAGTAAGCAATTTCAGTAATGGACTGTGACACTTCTGTATTATGTCTGATTTTTTGTGAGCAAGTAACTTTCTGTTTTTGTTGTTTTTAACTGAGGTGAAACTTTGGGGATATGCAAGACAAATAGGACTCCTGAAATGGGTATAGTAGTCGGGAAAGGTTGAGAACCACTGTTCTGTACAATACCAGTCTCCAAAGAGCAGTCCCTGGCAGCGATATTATATTCACCTTACATGGAAGGTGTGCTCCCCAACGTTGCATCCCTAAACTGTCTTTTATAACCAACTTGTTTACCAGTAAAAGGTACTAGATAAATAATCTGAAACTGAATTTAAACAAACACCTTTCCTTTTTGCGTCATCATGGTGTACTCCTTTAGCTTTTGTTTTGAACCCATGCGTTCTGGGTCATGATACACCCTTATCTTTGTTGGAGCACATGCATTCCAGATACTAGGAGGTGTTTATGCCCCTTAAGTTTGTGTAGGTAATTCCTTTTCTTTTGACATGAGGAAATAATCAATGTCCTGATGCTGATAGTTTTCCTATCTGCTCAAGCCAAGGCTTACTGCAGCTAATACAAAGTGTTATGCTAAGTACCCCATAAGTGTACAGGATTATAACAAAAGCTCAGGACAATTTGGGCTATATAACTGCTGTACTAATGCTTAATATGTATACTTAATTCTACCTGCAATATACATCTCAAGCATTTGCCAGCATAATCTGTATGGATGCTAGCCAGTGTATGTTAATCAAAAATAACAAAGGTGCCTATCGCTTAAAGGTTTGCAAACATTCTATAATCAGGTTACTTAAATGGCTTCCTTCTCTGTGCCATCTCATCATGACCTAGGAGCCACAGTTAACTTTTTGTTTTTTAAACGTCTGGCCTGTAAGGGACGAGTTTAGAATCCAGGGCTGTCACTTCCTGTACTTCAACTTTTTTGCCTGCACCATAATTTGTGCATTTCTGAATCCTGTGGCCTGCCCCTGAGCTGACAAGGCAGGCCTTGTGTTCCTTTGGTGGGCTCCAAATAAATTATAATTATCAATAGTCTATTACACTTCACCAGCCCTAAACACAGCAAAAATATTCTCTTCCTTTGTTTTGCTATTTTCACCACAAGTTAAAAAAGCTCCTTTCATCAGAATCAAACTTCAGGTGGTTAAAAACCTCACTGAAAATATCAAGGAAAATGGATTTGTCAACCAAAATCCAAAAACTTAGTTTTTAAATTTTAAAAAGCCCCCAGCTGCCCTGTGCATTTTTTCCCCCCTACATTTTTTTACTCACCCTTTCTGGGGTTTAGGAGAGGGAATGAAAACTGAACCTCTTTTGTTTTTGAAAACCAAATAAATTTGAAATATTTTGAATGTGGGGTTTTCACTTCAAATGTTTTCACAGAAATGGTCACTACTTTTACCACTGTTCCTATTTTTTCTTGCTAATTTCCAAAGCCTTAAATTACACATTACTATGGATGTGGAAGTGAATGTCATATTTAAAATAGCTGTATGCCCTTCAGGCTTATTAGGGTAACCCACCTTCTAGGCAAAAGTATTTTAGAGAGGGTTCTATAGCTAGTACTGACACAAAATTCCATAGAAAATTACATACTTTCTATAGGTTTCTTTCTTTTTTTTTTTTTTTTTTTTTTTGAAGCATAAAATTCTACAGCAGTGTTGTGGTTTAATGTACATAACCTCCTGAGCTTGGCTTTAAAAAAAAAAAAAAAATCTTCTCCTATTTAAAATCTATAGACCTTCTCCTTAAAGTTCAGTTGTCAAGGCTGATTCCCCACTCTAGCACTTTGAGTGCAGAAGGTGGGGACTGACAAGGCCTCTAAAAATTAATACTGGCCATTCCAGGCTTGTATTAAACTCCCAAGGTTACAGCTTTTTCTGACCTTGGATTGGTAGATGCTGCCACCACCCAAGTGCAAAACCCCTTTGAGAATGCAGGAAGGTGCACTTGGGAATTCCTCCCTGTGGGGTACCCCCAAGCCCTTCTTCTGGGGAAGAGCTGAGAAGGGGGTTGGGGGGAGAAATCCGTTGTTGACACCAGCTAATTGAACATGTGCACAAAGCTCTTAAAACACACCCATTCATTCCTGTTCTTAAATTTAGGCTTTCGCTAGGTGTTTTCGTAGTTTGAAAAAAAATTAAGCATCAAGAATAGCTCTCTTGAGGACCAGTTGAAAGGTCGCAAGCAAAACAAAAGCACCTGAGGCTAGCACAGAGGAATCCACAAGCCATAACAAATAAAGGATAAACCTAATTATCTTCCTAGACATTTCCTGGTCTACTTGCATATCTGGGGTTTTAAATGAGTAGTTTCTAGGTATGATACTGACTTTTTTTTTCCCCTTCATACCTGGCCCAAAGCTACTTACAACATAACTGCTCCCTGTCTGCCACTCCCCAAGAACAACAGACAAACACAAGGGGAGTCTTCTTTCAATTTTTAAAAAATTCTAGTGTTCCCATTGGCTCTTTTGGCCAGGTGCCCACTCACTTCCTTTTACCTATGTATAGCAGTGAGAGTTGTTAATGCTTTACGGGTAAAGCAATTGGAGAACAGCTAATAAGGATTGTTATAGTGACGGGTGCCCATCAAAGGGAGCTGACCCCACCCTTCATTTATCACAACAGTATCAATATTTTCACATTCACTAAGCACCTATGAGTTATGATGGACACTTGCATATGTATGCATTCTGAATATGCCTTTGCATTACCCACCAAACATGTAATTTAAATTCTGACTTCAAATCCACTTAGTACTGTAGATGATGATGCTGTTGCCACATTCTGATATTTCCATGATTAGCTAAATCAAGTCTTTTGAGATGTTCCTGTCAATTTCTGAACTGTATTTTAGGAGCTCACCACTGAGGCAAAAATCAAAGGCATCAATACAAAGTCAGCTAGCTGGCAAGTCTGAACAGAATTGGTTGCCATGCAGCTGCCTGACAACACCTGAACAGATCAGCTGTAAGTCAGGGTCAGAGGTCAAGCTGACATGACTACTCCTATGACAGCATGAAACAGGATTACATAAAATAGCATGAAACAGGGCAACAGGATTCCAATATGGACAGCAGTAACACTAAACCATATGAAGCAAGGCTGACCCAAGAACCTGTCCATCTTTGCATCCCTGTGACACTGGTAGATTTTTATTTATTGGAAAAAAGATCATTTCATTGGCTACTGCATATTCTGTTCCACTTGTATGTTCTTTAAATGGGTTGTGCAGTAAATAGGCATGTAACTAGATTATAATATTTTAAAGATGGGCCATCAGTTAGTAACTAGTGTTTAGGAGTAGTGCTTTAGCATCTTTATTATGGAAGAGTAACTAGTTTCAAACCCAGCTGACATTAGGATATTCTTTTCTCTTAGTCTCTATAGTTTGAGATTAATTTTTAACAGCGCTTCTCTAGTAGATGTGAGTGAATCAAGTGCTAATTAAAACCACTTAATTTTGGAATAGGTAAGAACTCAGCTCACTGGGGCCTGATCCAGTTTCATTTAATCAGAATTACATCAGGGATACATGCAACCCTTTGTTTATACAGTTGATTCCCATACTCGGTCAGGGATTTTGACTGCAAGAATGATTGTTTAGTAGTAGCTATATTAAAACTTGAGTGATTATGTTTGGTATCTTTAGTATCCAGACTATCCTGCAGCTATTGCCTTTGGCAATAAGGGGTACAGATGGAGATGTGGGCAAACCTAGCACAGTTAAAAAGACAGAATAAAAAAATTGTGCCTAATTAACTGCTTGCTTTTGCATCTTCTTTTCCTTGAAGAATAGCAAAGGAACTCTGGAGACTAGAAAACAAATGCATGTGTGAAACCACATGCATCCAACATTGATTATTTTACAATTAATTGTGTACATCAAAACAGCACTGAACACTTATTTTATTGTAGGAGGATTTAATAATATGAAGGTTAGACTCCGAGCTAATGTATCGCAACCTATGCAATGGAAACTAGCTTGGAGAAACTGTCATCCAGAGGAACAAGCAGAGAATTGGGAATCGGGCAGCTGAGTTCTAATCCTGGTTCTGCCACTGATTCCTGTGTGGCTCTGGACCAGTTCCTTTCAGTGATGTAGGCGGGTGAAGTTGTGTTAGGATTAATGTAAAGTCAAAGCACTGTGAAAATGAAGTCTTATGAAAATGCTAAATATTATAGCAAACGGTCTTTAAAAATGATTTAGATACAATGGAACCAATCCTGCAGTACTTGCTCAATTTTTAACTCTGTCCTTTAATCAGCTAAAATACTCATTTGAATGCCCTAAGAGTTTGCCTTAAGGATTGAGGGAGGAAAAGTATATAAATCTTAGGAGTTTGACACCTTTCAGTTGCCCCCAATATGCTGAAAAAACTTAAACAAGAACTCAACAGATGTCTGGGACCATTAAGAATCCCTGTAGTTCAGGTCTGCAGAAAGGCTTCCATTCTAAACTTTTTAATTGCTCACAACTTTCTGAAAACTACACCACCTGAGGCTGAAATTTTTCATTTTGTCATTTTCAAACTTTGGAGTGCTTTAAACATGCAGCCTTAAAAGTTTTTATTTGATAGAACAGATCAATTATTATGCCATGAAATATGATATTAAGGAAGAAATTCAGCTTCCATTATGGGGGGTGTAGAATGTTGCTACGCTGAATTCTTCTCCTCAATGTTTAACAATTAGTCATCTTGTTCCTTCATGAGCTCTACTCGAAAACTGAGGGTGGTGGGTGTGTGCGCTTTTTTCTTATTGAAAACTAGATCAAGCTGCATAAGAGACACTTTTCTTTGTAATTGGTCACAGAGTCGACTGGTCTTTCGAATGAAGTGGAGATGCGTTTATACTTTCAAATATCACAATATGGCACATAATTCTAGTATTCATGCTGAGTAACACCTTACACCACTGAAGTCAATAGGTGAAATCATGGCCCTGTTGCAACCAATGCCAAAACTCCCATTGACTTCAGCAGAACATGGATTTCTAAGGCTCTCATTCCTGTAGTATCTAGGTCCCATATAACTTAACCCAGCACATACCTGTCTGGTACCCAGCAATATCTAAATTGTCACTTTCATGAGACCCCAGCAAATCCAGGCAACTGAGTTATAAGGATGCATCAAAAAACACACATTACCAGCAGTAACAATTTTGAATTACCTAGGTTTCAAATTCCAAATCGCTGCTCAATAATACTCTATTGAATAATGGATCTATCACAGCCTTCCTTAAAGAATTATATAGATGAAATACCAAAGTACTGTTATCTAGAACAAATGTCCTTAGTAAGATATTTGAACGTGGATGGACTGACAGCTTTGCTTTTTAATAGCCCTATGATCAGTATCTTTTGGTAGCCATGCTGAATACTGGTTGTACAACCTGCTGATTAGAGAAACCACTTGTTGCCAAGTGTCACTTACCCACGGAACCTCAGTGCTTGTGGGGAGCATACAACAGATAAAACTGACTTGGCATTTTTGCTAAGAGTTGAATGAATGTTTAGGAGAGGTAAAATGTTCTGGTAAGAGGCAATGATGGGAGTTTGAAAGATACGTTGTGTTGCACTCTACTGTGTATGTCAGACCACCTGCTACTGTATTTTTGGGATAATCGATGCCAGGCCTGGGGGGGGGGGGTAAAAACAACTCTAATCACTTGTCTGTGAACAACCGAAAAGTGAACATTGGGGCAACCACACTTTCTGGACTGACAAATCTTCCTTCCCATAAATTAAAACTGTTGCTAAAATTGCACAGAAATGTGCTTAGTCAATCTATTTATTCTCCAATAATTGTTGGCAGGGATTCTTTTTTTTTTTTTTTTCCAGATTTTCTTGGCCCTAAACTATTTTTTGTTCTTTAATATAATTTTAAAATAACTGTCCCCACCAGTGAGAGACTGTTCTCTCATTTTGGGGCCTCAGAAGAATTTATTTCCAACGTGCCTTTTTAAAAAGGCATCAGATTTTGAAATGTAGTGGTATTCTGCATTGCTCTCTACTGTTGCTGAAGTGTTCCTATAACTGTGCCCACTAAAAATATGGTGTTTCCAATCACTCTTTCCCCTGCCCCCTTCCACTCCAAGTTAACAGTAACTTGTGGAGGCTAGAAAGCACATCCACACAACCATGCATTGACCTATGCTTTAAGTCCTGCAGTGTGCTCTAAGCACATGGGGTGCTTTGGTGAAGTTAACTGGGGAAACACCATGCTCTTCCATACCAGTAATACAGGACAATGAGAAGAATAGCGCCGTCAGGAGCAATGTACCCTGAAAGGGCGGTACCAAAACCTTGTTAAATGTGTGTGCAGTTGTCACTTGTGACCTGATATCGTCTAACTTTAGAAGCAACCACTAATGGAGGGCCCTCTCCTTTTTCCTCCTTGCTCAATACCTGCACAGAGCAGTCTAGCAGATTCTTAGTCTGTACGTTGCCACAATTGGCAGCAACTTTAATTTTTAACTAGGCCACTGAGTAGAATCAGAGCACCAAAACTATGTGAACAGTGGTTGCTGTAGCCTGGTAAATCTGGCATCCCAATTGTACAATGGAAGCTCTCAGCATATAGATAAGGTCAACCTTGATAGAAGACACAGCCCTGGCCTACATTATGAGGTTAGGTTGAATTTAGCTGCGTTAGGTCAATTTTTATTTTTTATAAGCTATGTGTCTACACCACCAACATGGTTCCATCGACCTAAAGGGCTCTTAAAATCAACTGCTGTACTCCTCCCCAGTGAGGGAAGTAGCATTAAAATCGACCTTGCTGGGTCGAATTTGGGGTAGTGCAGACTCAATTAGACGGAATGGGCCTCCAGGAGCTATCCCAGAGTGCGCCAATGTGACCACTCTGGATAGCATTTTCAACTCCAATGCACTAGCCAGGTACACAGGAAAAGCCCTGGGAAATTTTGAATTTCATTTCCTGTTTAGTCAGCATGGCAAACTCAGCAGCACAGGTGACCATGCAGTCCCAGAATCGCAAACGAGCTCCAGCATGGACCGAACAGGAGACACTGGATCTGATTGCTCTATGGGAATAAGAATCTGTGCAGGCCAAACTCCAATCAAAAAGAAATGCATATATATATATATATATATATACACACACACACCCCAAAATGGCACAGGGCATCGTAGAGAGAGGCTACGACAGGGACACACAGCAGTGCCGCGTGAAAGCTAAGGATCTCAGGCAAGCCTACCAAAAGACAAAGGAGGCAAACAGTTGCTCTGGGTCAGAGCCCCCTACATGCCACTCCTATTATCAGCTGCATGGCATTCTAGGGGGGGACCCTACCACTACCCCGCCACTGTCTGTGGACACCTGCAAGTGGGGAGTCTGATGCAACAGGGAGGAGGATTTTGAGGAGGAGAATGTGCAGCAGGCAAGCAGTGAATCCATTCTCCCTGACAGCCAGGACCTTTTCATCACCCTGGAGCCAATACCCTCCCAAGGTGGGTTCCTGGACCCTGAACCTGGAGAAGGCTCCTCTGGTGAGTACAGATTTGTAACTACATACAGTATTTAAAAGCAATATTGTTGGATTTTGCCCTGAAGAATTGGGATGTATTCACAGCCAGTACAGCTACTGGAAAAGTCTGTTAACATGTCTGGGGATGGAGCAGGAATCCTCCAAGGATATCTCCATGAAGCTTTCTTGGAGGTACTCTGAAAGCCTTTGCAGAAGGTTTCTGGAGAGGGCTGCAATATTTCATCCTCCACGGTAGAACACTTTACCATGCCAAGCAAGTAGCCTGGAATCCTTGCAGCACAAAGCATGGTAGCGAATGATCCTGGGGTTTGATTGCATTCAAGCAACATTTGGTCTTTATCTTTCTGTTAGCCTCAGAGTGATATCATTCCGGGTCACCTGGTTGAAATAGGGGACTTTTTGTAAGGAAACAGTAAAAGTTCATGCTGGGCTGTTTGCACTTGGCTAAAAGGGATCATCCCTGAGAATAGCCAGATGGTGGGATGTGGGGGGAGGGGTGTGCTACACATCAACTCCAAAACCACAGCCCCTCCTTTTAAATGGCAAACCCAACCAGCATTGCTTGCTATGGGAAAGGAGGGCTCTGCAGTTTGAAACCATGCTCACATGTTATGAAAGCAGAAGAAGCCAACCCCACATACCTTTTGGCTTACCATGGCTGCCTGGAAACTGAATTCTGTTGCCCAGCCATGTGTGATGTCACCATACTGGCAGGTGCTCAATATAAAAGGCAAAAATGCAACTTTGTACCTAAAGCACATGTGCTGTCTGCTGTGAATTGCTTGATTCACTGTGAAAGTCTCCCTTTTGTTCTCAGACGTGTATCCTCTTAAATTTTACTCTCCCTTTTTATCCCCCCACAGGTGCAAATGTTTCTATGCTTCCCCCATCTGTCCCTGAGGTTATTGCAGATGAGAAGGCAAAAAACCCACACTCGTAATGACATGTTTTCCAAGTTCATGCAGTCCTCCTGCACTGATGGGGCACAGCTGAATGCATGGAGACATTCAGTGGCAGAGGCCAGGAAAGCATTAAGTGAGCGTAATCAGACGCAGGAGGCGATGCTGAGGCTAATGGAGGAGCAAGTGGACACAATCAGGTGTCTGGTGGAGCTGCAGGAAAGGCAACAAGAACACAGACCACCACTGCATCCATTGTATAACTGCCTGCCCTCCTTCCCAAGTTCCATACCCTCCTCACCCAGATGCCCAAGAATGTGGGGATGGAGGCTCCAGTCACTTCACTCCAGAGGATGGCCCAAGCAACAGAAGGCTGTCATTCAAACAGTTTTGATTTGTAGTGTGGCTATAATAAGCAATGTGGTCTGGTCTTTCCCTTCTCCCTGGGCTACCTTGTCAATTATCTCACTTTTCTTTTTAATAAAGAATGCATGGTTTCAAAACAATAGTGACTTTATTTCCTTTGCCAGCTGTGATCAAAGGGGGGGGTTTGGCTTACAGGGAATTAAAATCAACAAAGGGGGCAGGCTTGCATCAAGGGGACACACACACACACGCCTAGCCAGTCATGAAACTGGCTTTCAAGGCTTCTCTGATGCACAGCACACCTAGCTGTGCTCTTCTAATTGCCCTGGTGTCTGGATGCTCAAAATCAGCTTTCAGGCAATTTGCCTCACCCTGCCATAAACGTCTTCCCCCTTACTCACAGATATTATGGAGCGCACAGCAAGAAGCAATAACAATGGGAATATTGGTTGTGCTAAGGTCTAACGAAGTCAGCAAACAGCGCCAGCATGCTTTTAAACGTCCAAAAGCACATTCTGCACTTGCTCAGCCTATCGTTGAACTGCTCCTTACTACTGTCCAGGCTGCCTGTGTACAGCTGCATGAGCCATGGGAGCAAGGGGTAGGCTGGGTTCCCAAGGATAACTATTAACATGTCAATATCCCCCCAATGGTAATTTTCTGGTCTGGGAACTAAGTCCCTTCTTGCAGCTGCTGGAGCATCATGCACCTTTCCTGGCCATCCCACGTTGATGTCAGTGAAATGTCCCTTGTGATCTACAAGTGCTTGCAGCACCCTTGATAAAAACACCTTGTGGTTTAGGTACTGATTAGCAAGGTGGTCTGGTACCAAGATGGGGATAGGGCTTTGCTGCAATGCAGTTCCCTATCACCTGCACATTTCCCAGAGTCACTACTCTTGTTAGCAGAAGGTCAGTGATTGCACTGGCAACTTGGATCACAGTAGACTTGCCCACTCCAAATTGATTCCTGACTCGTAGCAGTCAGGCATTGCAAGATTCCACAGGGCTATCGCCGCTCACTTTTCTTAACTGCCAGGGCCGATATGGGGTGGGGGGGAGGACAGAGAGCCGGTACAAATTACCGGGGCCTGGTAGTCCAGAAGGGGGCCGGGGGCCCGGCTTCTCCCTCCCACCCCCTCGTCAGCCCTGTTTAGCCAGTCCACCCTTGCTGGGGGGGCCCAAAAAAAATTCCAGCCCCGGCTTTCCCCCCTCTCATCGGCCCTGTTTAGCCGGTCTGTTCTTGCCGGGGGGCCTGAAAATTTTTTCACTGGGGCCTGAACCTGCTCTCAGCGGCCCTGGTTAGGGCAGTTCTCATCTTGGTATTCCTGTGCTTCAGGGCAGGGGAAAGCAACTCCCAAAGTTCCAGGAAAGTGGCCTTACACATGTGGAAGTTTTGCAGTCACTGGGAATCATCCCATAGCTGCAACACTATGCAGTCCTGCCAGTCTGTGCTTGTTCGCCGGGCCCAGAATTGGCATTCCACTGTATCAACCTGCCCCACTGCTGCCATGATGTCCCAATTGCCACATCACATGCTTTCAAGAATGTCAGTGGCCATGTCCTCCTCAAACTGTCCTTGTGCTGGTGGCTCCTGGCTAGGCTCCACACATACTGCAGGATAATGCATGAGGTATTTACAATGCTCACAACAGCAGTGCTGAGCTCAGCAGGCTCCCTGCTTGCCATGCTATGGCATCTGCACAGGTAACCCAGGAAAAAGGCACGAAATAAGTGTCTGCCATTGCTTTCACGGAGGGAGGGGAGACTGACGACATGTACCCAAAACCATCTGTGACAATGTTTTTGCCCCATCAGGCAGTGGGAGCTTAACCCAGAATTCCAATGGGCAGCAGAGACTGTGGGATAGCTACCCACAGTGCACTGATCCATGAGTTGATGCTAGCCATGGTATTGAGGATGCACTCTGATGATTTAATGGGGACATCCACAATCAACTGTATAAAATTGCTTTCTAAAGATTGACTTCTATAAAATCAACCTAATTTTGTAGTGTAGATATACCCTGACTGTAGGTAACTAACACATATGCTGTAATCCAATTTTTAGGATAAAAATCTGTGGTCTGTGTGTACTGGAGGTCAGATCATAATGGTTCCTTCTGGTTTAGTCTCAAATATGTGAAACTGGATTTTTTTCCCCCCAGAACTGTACCTCCAAAGCCCCAGAAATATTTTTGCAACTTTAGCACCCTCGTGGCCAAGATGGAGCCTGCTCTCCAGGCAGCTCTGGCCTAGAAATGCTGCATGCAGGAATGCAGCAGGAGAAATCCCTTCCACCCCAGGGGCACCTGTTCCAAACCCCCCAGAGTGAACACACACAGGAAAAGTATAGTGGATATGACAAGCCTCCCTCCTTGTTCCCAGTGCAGAGTCACAAGCCCCAGTACTCACAGCCCCACGCAGCTCTGGGCAGCTGTGATACTGGGTCCAGCTCTGGCCTATCCTTTTTGGCAATTCCTCCCTGGCACAGTGCTGCTCCTGTCCTGGGGTGTCCCTGATCAGCTCTGTTCTGCCCAGGCCTCGGGAAGGTTCTCCTTTACTTTTCTAGGGTCTGCAGGCTGCCTCCTCCTCTCCTTGGAGCTCCAGCACTGCCCCCCCTGGAGTTTCCCTCCTTTTTTTTCTTACTCTCCCCCTTAGGAAAAAGATTTAAAGGGCCATGTTCTCTAAACCCTAAAAGGGTTACATTTTGTTGTCTTATCTCTATCCCCAAAGCTGAGATTCCAGATATAAGAGCCACAATTGTCCATTGGTGCCAAGAGCTCTAGCTTTTGCAGAGACTCGGACATTTTTCCCCAAAAAGTGAAAGACTATAATCACAGTGGTGATTAAGTTCCAAATGAAATACCATGTGCCTGCTCCATTTCTCTACAAATCCCCCTAATTTGGGCTACATGAGCCCCTGACTCAAATTTTTGGAATGGAGTGGAGACTCTAGATCGTTCCCTTTTAGTGTTCTGGACAAAATGGCAACTCGCTGTGTGTGGTGGTGTGACAGGGTGCCCCAACCCTGCACTGGGCTGACAGGGATGGAACAATCACTGTGGCCCAGGAGGCCACACCCCCTTTCCCTGGTGTGCATGCTCCAGGTGGAAGAACCTGAAAAATGAGGTGGCCCAGCCAGGCTGTGGAGGGGGAAGGATGTGCACTGTAGGATCCTCCAGAGATTCCATTGACACTCCAAGAGTCAGAGCCTATGGACCCAGGCTACACTATGGGTGACTCGCTGACTGTGGAGACTGACGGAGATGCCACTGCCAGCTGCGGAGGTGCCTGGGATGCAATTTGTGGTAGGAAGTGACCCAAGGGAGGTAGAAGAAGCCGATGCCTAAATCCTTAGCAGGGAAGTCCCAGCTTCATGGGGCCCTGGGCAGAACCCGGTGGAATGGGAGGAGCCAGTTCCCCTACCACATCCCACAGACCACTAGGCATAGCTGCTGTTTGTTCTCTGGGCCAGCCTGGAGGATCAGGGATCATAGATTGTTTGTGTGCCCCACCTAGAGGCTATAGACCGCTCTTGTGCTCTGCCCAAGGGGCTGATTCCCTAATTGCTACTGCCTGCCCCACCCAGGAGGCTTAGGGCTACGGAGTGTTTGTTCTCCCACACCCAGAGGGCCAGAACTCCAATTTGTTGTTGGCAGTCCCAGTCCAGAGGCTCGGGCTACTGGCGGTTTGTTTGCACACCTCGAGAGGGGTCTGGAGCCCACCTTGCTGCACTTACCTCATCTAAGAGGGAATCCCGACGACTGGGTGATGGCGTGTACCAACCCTGCAGTGTGCCAATGGGGGCAGCTCAGTTTGACAAACAGGGCCCCCGTCACATAGCTAAAAAAGGGCTGACTTTAACGGCCAGGCAGCAACCTAGGGTGAAAAATGGTTGCTCAAGTGTTCTAACATTTTTAGTCTCCTGCATTTCTGAAATAAATGTAGCTGCAAAGTAAAGTTAAGTAGCACAAAGCATTAATACTCGTGAACATTAACATAAAAACATGGGGCTGGATTCTCCAATCTGCCCAAGCTCTTAGAATCATAGAATATCAGAGTTGGAAGGGACCTCAGGAGGTCATCTAGTCCAACCCCCTGCTCAAAGCAGGACCAAGCTCCAACTAAATCATCCTAGCCAGGGCTCTGTCAAGCATGACCTTAAAAACTCCTAAGGAAGGAGATTCCACCACCTCCCTAGGGAACCCATTCCAGTGTTTTACCACCCTCCTAGTGAAAAAGTTTTTCCTAACATCCAACCTAAACCTCCCACTGCAACTTGAGACCATTACTCCTTGTTCTGTCATCTGGTACCACTGAGAACAGTCTAGATCCATCCTCTTTGGAACCCCCTTTCAGGTAGTTGAAAGCAGCTATCAAATCCCCCCTCATTATTCTCTTCTGTAGACTGAACAATCCCAGTTCCCTCAGCCTCTCCTCATAAGTCATGTGCTCCAGCCCCCCAACCATTTTAGTTGCCCTCCACTGGACTCTTTCCAATTTCTCTACATCCTTCCTGTAGTGGGGGTCCCAAAACTGGACATAGTACTCCAGATGAGGCCTCACCAGTGTCGAATAGAGGGGAATGATCACGTCCCTCGATCTGCTGGCAATGCCCCTACTTATACAGCCCAGAAAGCCGTTAGCCTTCTTGGCAACAAGGGCACTCTGATCGGTGTCGGTCCACCTACCCACTAGGGGGCGGTGGGGAGCTACGACGTCACTGGCCAGCCTGGGTCAGGCCTCTGCCACTGGGGAATTAGCGGCGGGAAGGACCCCAGCCAGTGTCTGTAGCGCGCCCCTCAGGTAGGGGAGCGCCGGCAAAGGTCAGTAGCGCGCCCCTCAGGTAGGGGAGCGCCGGCAAAGGTCCCGGCATGGGTCGGCCAGGTAGGGGAACGCAGGCCTACCCTACACCACTGCGTTCCAGCCCAGAGCCCTGACAGTGGCAGGACAAGGGTCCCACCACTGGGTCAGCGGGGTCGTCCCGCTACATAGACTCACCACTGTGCAGCTCTGTCCCTGGGCTACTTCCTACCCGATCGCTTGCCCGAATCCCTCTGGTCCCGTGAGTGCGTCGGGGTAGTCCGCTGTTGGCAGCTCCAGCTCCCCCTCGGGCTCCTCCAGCTCCTTCCGGTCCTCGGCTGCTGGCAGCTCCGGCTCCTCCAGTCCCTCTGGGTACTCGGCAGCGGGCAGTTCTGGCAGCCCCAGTCCTTCCTCCAGGTGAGGTTTCGACCGGTCCAGGGCCTCCCCTGGCGTGGCAGCAGGGTCTGGAGGGAGCAGCCCGCGGTCTGCGTCTGCGTCTGCCTCCCTCCCTGGTGCTGCCCTGACTGAGATAAGGGCCCCACCCTTTATACTTCCTGTTCCACCTCTCCCCTTCCGGGGAGTGGAGCGAGCTTGGCCTGGCCCCGCCCACTCAGGGTGAGAGAGCGGCCCTTTACCCTCAGGTTCGGAGGGCAGCCACCCTGGCTCCCTACAGGCACACTGTCGACTCATATCCAGCTTCTCATCCACTGAAACCCTTAGGTCCTTTTCTGCAGAACTGCTGCCTAGCCATTCGGTCCCTAGTCTGTAGCAGTGCATGGGATTCTTCTGTCCTAAGTGCAGGACTCTGCACTTGTCCATGTTGAACCTCACCAGATTTCTTTTGGCCCACTCCTCTAATTTGTCTAGGTCCCTCTGTGTCCTGTCCCTACCCTCCAGCGTATCTACCAGTCCTCCCAGTTTAGTGCCATCTGTAAACTTGCTGACGGTGCAGTCCACGCCATCCTCCAATCATTAATGAAGATATTGAACAAAAACAGCCCCAGAACCGACCCTTGCAGCACTTCTCTTGATATCGGCTGCCAACTAGACATGGAGCCATTGATCACGAGCCATTGAGCCCGACGATCTAGCCAGCTTTCTATCCACCTTACAGTCCATTCATCTAGCCCATACTTCTTTAACTTGCTGGCAAGAATACTGTGGGAGACCATATCAAAAGCTTTACATCTAAATGGATGTAGCTGCCAGGGAACTACAGGAAGTTGATTGCAGCTCCCTGATCTTGTGCCACCCTGCCCTATGATAAATTTGAGCTGTTGAGCTTTAACTTAAGCTCACTGAGGGACCTTATGCTAGTGAGAGAGTGACTGTATAGGAGCTCTGTTCCATGCCTGCCTTGTCACTGACATGGCCCCTTCCTCCTTTTACATCAAGATGGACGGAGTAGGTTGCACAGGTGCTTCCATCTGCTTTCTTCCAGCATAGAACTCTGTGAATGGGAGAATGCTCCACTGGCTGGTGCTAGCCAGCTCCAGTCCACTTAAGAACCTAGCCCATTGTCTCTCTATTGCTACTTGGCAGACTAAAGAGCTTCAGCAGACAGGTTTTCAAGGCTTCAAATCATTCTCTGAACCCTCTCCAGTTTCCAGATCCCTTTGTAAAAGTAAGGGTGCTACAAATGGACACAGTATTCCACTCATGGTCTCAGGGCAGGTCTTCACTACAGGGGGGGATTGATTTAAGATATGCAAATTCAGCTACACGAATAGCATTGCTGAATTTGACCTATCGGAGCCGACTTTCCCCGCTGTGAGGACGGGGGGCAAAATCGACCTCCGCGGCTCCCCGTCGACAGCGCTTTCTCCCACCTTCGCTGGTGGAGTAAGAGCGTCGATTCGGGGATCGATTGTTGCGTCCTGACGAGACGCGATAATTCGATCCCCGAGAGATCGATTTCTACCCGCCGATTCAGGCGGGTAGTGTAGACCTAGCCTCAGAGGTATTATATACAGAGGGAGTTGCTCCTCTCGGCTCCTAGTTGATATTCTTCTGTATGGTAATACTTTTTTGGGAGCAGGAGGATGAATTGCAACAGCTTCATAATGGGAGCTACTGTTCAATTGGTTACTTACTATGACCTGTAAGTACATTCCACAGTTATTGCTTTCTTTTGCATGCTTCAGCATTTGGATGAAGACTCAAGCAACTCTTGTCTCCTGCCCTTATTGCTGTGAAGCCTACATGTCGGTGTGTTCTTTGTTACAATGTCAACTGCAACTGTTCCAATCGTTTTAGCTTAAACAGCCTTTTGAGTTCTCTCCCAAGTTGTTTGGCTCAGAGAAGTGCAAACCATCCATGTTGAACTGAGAGATTGGTTCCTCTTTACCACTGAATACATTGCCCTCCAGAGAGAGAGATCACTCACAAGGCCTCCAAGTCAGAATGTCTGTTGTTGCAGTCGGTCCTAGGTCCCAGGCAACACGACTACAGCAAAGTCAAGTCAAACTTACTGTAGACTATATTGTTCAGAAAAGCTGTTTGCTACCATACTCTGCTTTCCCTACTTTCAGGCTTTCAAACACCATATATTGGGGGCTCAGTATTTTGTAAAAGAATGCAGATACATTGGTGTCAATATGAGAGAGAGGAGAAGCCAATCCTCCAGTGTTTTCTTGGTGTATATTATCAAGTCATAGTTAAGTCAATGGGGAAGTTTTTGGCTGAGTAAGGATGTCAGCAAGTGGCCCATAGATAACACTGAAATGCATAATATTTTCTTAGGCAAAGAGCTTTTGGCAATGAAGCGATGAGTGACTGTATATCCACATATCAAATGGAAATACAAGGAAAAAGCCAATTAGATCATTGTTGAAAAGAAAATATTAGGAATTTAAGTCCAATTCTTGTCCAGGCTACTCCTCAGGCCTGATTCACCACGGTTGTTCCAGTTGCATCCCAATACAACTCCATTGCAATCAGCGGAGCGTCAATGATGTGCACATGCAGTAATACAGTAATGAATCAGACCCTCTTCAGTTTTCCTTCCATCTTTAAATTCATTTCACGTTAATGTTAGAAACTTGCTTGGGAGCAGTAGCGCATTTTAAAACTTCACTTTTACTGAAACTGTCAGCTTCAGCACAAAGCCACTCTGCACAGAAAGTAGTGCTTAACTCTTCCCTCCTTTCCTACACTCTTTATACTGTGTAGGATGTGTATGTATCTGCATTTCTGTCAAAGAAGGATATAAAGCAGATAGTAATACGCAAGCCAGTCTTAAATAAAAAGACTTGGGTATAATACATAGCATCTATGTTAGGCATCCCGTTTCCTGAAAACAACTTGAATCCTACCTCCAGCGTGTTCTCTATAAAACCTTGTGGTTGTTTGTCCACACTTCTTCAGCAATTTACAGTGTTTTTGCTAGGTGTTTTGCCTGAGAATTTCATATGGAACCTTACAGTATGTGATGACAAAATTTCCTAAAATAGGATGCTCTGCATTTCCCAGGGAGTGGGATCAGTGTGTAGCAAAGGGATAGGCAAAAATATAGGCAGGAAAGGGAAGTATTATGAACAGAAGTTTTCCATCATTCACCAGCACAAGCAGAATGTTATTCACATTTGTGTGTTCATAGGGACTGGACTAGATGATATGTGGCAGTCCCTTCCTGTCCTTCATCTCTATGAATCAGTGCAGCATTTATTGCTGCTACATGCTCTGTAGTTAACTTGAAAGGTCTTATGTGCACTCTGGAGGAGTCAAGGACAAACACAGCAAGTGCAATGGGTCTAAGCTGGAAGGTTATCATCAAACACTGAGCATTCCCGATTTCATGGGTAACTTCTACTTTTGTTGAGGTAGAGATCGGATATATCAATGAGATCAGAATGCAGACTCTTCCAAAGTTCAGTAGTATTTAGAAACTGTATGTGTGATTGGCTCACTGTCAAGACGGGCAAAAGGCAAAACTGAGATCTGTAGACATTTTCCTTAATTTTAGGGGTGGAAAAAGCCTGGATGTAGATCTGTAGTTCAGAAAACTGTAAGGATTATAGCATCCAAACAAAGGTTACGTTGCAATCTTCCAGCAACAATCTTGTTTTTTATGTGACACAACTTTTATTTCTTAAAATTCAGAACCCTAAAACAAAGGCACAACTCATCCCATCTTACTTTAGGCTGGTTCTCTGCCGAATCTGACTGATTGCATGCTTCTCTACAGAGCCCCTCAGCTGGAAGCAGGATCAGGAAACGCCTTACAAAATTGAAGTGACAGCTTAAAATACAGATGTCAATACATCACAAGAGCAAGGACATATTTGTGGGTTGGAATGTGTTAGTCCACCATGAGGCAGAAGCACAGCAGAAAAATCAGAAATGAGAAATGAATGTTAACTGTGGAATGAAGGGGGACAACTGTGATAAAATAGAATGAAAGGCCAAATAATATTTCAAAAGTAATGATAAACTTGCATTCATAATGGAAGGCATAGGATTTAGTGATAAAGGCTTAACAATGAGTTTGGAGGGGAGGGGGGAAGGAATTTACACACTAAAAATAACTTGCTCCATTCAAAGTTTTGATTGCTTGACTGTAATTCAGGAATATGTGTTCACAGATGCTTGGGAATAGAATATTTGCTTCTGGCCAGAGTCTGCTACTTTTACTCATATTGATCAGTCCTTTACTCTGTGAGAAGCCCCGTAGGATCAAATATGTTTCTCTGCCGGGTTAGGGGTAGCTCAGCCTGTGTAAGTGTGTCAGAATCTGGCCCTCTATTTCCAGACCTCCAAACAACTGCAGTCTTTGCTTTTGCTGTTTCCCACTGTCCTGGTGCCAGGCTGGTGGCAGAGGAAATGCCCAGGGGATGTGACTACCCATTCTCCCAGGTAGCCAGTGTAGTCTTTCAGTAGAGTTTTGATGGGATTATACACAGTGAGAAACTAGTCATTGTAAGGGTGGCAGAAACTAAGGAGTGAACTTCACCATTTGAGGTAGGAACTTTTGCAGTGAGTAAGTAGTCTAGATTGTGTCTTTAGCCAGGAGTAGCAGGGGTGGTGCATAAGTAGCCCAGGAAAGCACTACATGTCAGAGGCACCAGACCCTCCCTGCTTCCCTCTTGCTCTGCTGTGGACAGCAATTTGCTCCTGGCCTATACCAGGACACACAGCAGCATATTATGACACCCTCATGGGAGACTGGCTGTACTGGCCATTCCATTAGAGAGATGGAGGCAAAACTTTGCCCCTTCCCCACCCACCTGCTCAGCTAACTCAGGCACACCCGATCTGGATAGGCTGTGCAGGACTGTAAGGTTTGTGTCTGTGTATGGTGTTGATAATATACAGATTTAAAAACTCTTTACAAAGGAGGTCAGTATCATTTCCATCTTACAGAAACTGATGTGTAGGGAGGTGAAATGACTTGCCCAACATCACCTAGAAGGCCAGTGGCAGAACTAGAATCTAGGTTTCCTGAGTCTCAGTCAGTGCTCTAACCACCAGACCATACTGCCTCCCTTACTCCCTCTTATGTCTCTATGTGGGGTGTGGGAGGGGGTCAGGGGTGCAGGGGTGCTTACTTCAAGCAGCTCCCAGAAGCGGTGGCCTGTCCCCTCTCCGGCTCCTACACAGAGGTGCAGCCAGGGGGCTCCGTGCGCCCTGCAGCTCCTGTTGGCCGGATCAGTGCGCAGAGATCCGTGGCTGCCCCTACACATAGGAGCCGGAGTGGGGACATGCTGCTGCTTCTGGTAACCACGCAGAGCCACAGCCAGCAGGCAGCCTGCCTTAGCCCTGCTGCGCCGCCAACCAGATTTTTAGCGGCCTGGTCAGAGGTGCTGGCCAGAGCCGCCAGGGTCCCTTTTTGACTGGCATTGTAGTAAAAAACCAGACACCTGGCAACCCTACTGTCCACCCAATGTAATAGCCCCCCCACCAATTGTCAGGAGGGTTCACAGTTGTGACTTTCAACACCAAAGCGCACGTGGCTACTACTTAAGCTTAGAGTCACTCCACTATGTAAAAGCACTAGTAGGCTATTGGCCTCCCTATGGACTAGCCAGTAGATTGGAGATGTGACCAGTGCTTTTTTCATACACCTTATAGCAGCAGAAAGTTAATGTAGTTGACAGAGGAAGGACGGCTCAGTTTTTAGGAGGCTAGCTTGAGACTTGGGAGACCCACCTTCAGTTCCCAGCTCTGCTACAGGCTGCTTGTATGACAGTGGAAAAGTCCCTTAGTCTTTCTGTGCCTCAGTATCCCATCTATCAAATGGGAATAATAGCACTGCCCCCCCTTCCCAGCGGTGTGATTAGGAGAAGCATACTTAAAGACTCTTCTTGTTTTGTAAAGCTTACTACTTTTGTTTTTTTGTTAAGAGACTGACTAAAGAGAACTTTCTCCTGTTGCCTGATGTATGGAGCTTGCTAGAGAACTCCAACATACCTACTGATTCGCTAAGTCCATTAGTATTGCCTGATTATGGCTATATGGAACTGCATTTGTGGTATTTTTAAAATTCCTGTCTGTACGAAACCAAAAAGCTCCTGGAAGTAATCAGTCTTTGATGTTAGGATGTCAGATACATGTTCTGACTGTCGTTTTACTACTCGAAAGCCTTCTGTCTTCTCTAGCTGACTAACCTAACTGAATTTCTCTAAAATACAGGATTAAGCTGAAGGAGGAGCCTGTGGAATTGGTTGGTGCTTTCAAGATAAATATTTGGTGGCAAATTTTGAATATTTGGGAAGGGAACAGTGTACCTAGTGAATGAGAGAAGTTTGACACAACTGTCATTTTCCAGAATGTTGGTTCATCAGCTTCAACTTGAAATTGTTAAGCTAATAAATTTACATTTTTTTCTGTGCCAGTAGTTGTAGTAAGTGTCTAAGGGTATAATCAGATTATTTACTGACACTAAATGCACCAAAAAAAGCTGGCATTCTGCCAACAGTGAATCTGTCTGCTGTTGGCTTAACAAGGGTTGTATTGTCTTTTGTGGCAAAAAGGAGACAAACTGGGTTTATATTCCCCTTCTTAACCCTAGAATAAATTAGGAGCAATTCTACCACATTCTAATGGAGTTAGCCATTTAAAACTCAGGTATGTGAGAGAGAATCAGATCCCTAGTCTAATAAGGACTTCGTAATTCCAGGCTTTGAGTAACTTTTACTGCCAGCTTCAGTGGGTGTTGGATCAAACTCTTAATCCTAAGTAACATTAGGTTGGAGGTCTCTCTTGTCTCCAGAGTTGAAGGGCATTGCTCAGATAACATTTTTCAGTTTAGTAATATTCAAGGTCAGTTGCCTCCACTTAGTATGCAGACTGAACACTACCTCTGACCTTTGGGGAGATAATTCCTTCGGGTCAGACTTGTGGTCACTAAAAGGGCAGCTTGTATGAGATCCATTATACTGTATGCGGTCTGTGGACTAACCAAAAGAAGTTGAATTTCCATCATCATCATCTTTTTTTCTCTTAAGCACTAAACATGAAGGATAAAATTCTTTCTTTCCATGGTATGACAATATGAGCTAACATCTAGTGACCCATTTTGCTCTGAGTGCTGCTGAACAGTGTTTATTATTTATGGGTTGTCCTGAATATACGCAGTGCTTCAAGAACAGATTAAAAAAAGACTCCCTAGACCTGAATTTTCAAAAGAGATTCCCCAAATCAGTGGCTTCTTTTGAACGTGTGGGTCCTGATTCTTCTTACTCCTACCTTCCCAAATATTCACTTTCTTTGGCATGACCTTTTTTCCCAAAAAGAGAACTTGTCTTTTTTCTAAACTTTGCAGTAACTGAAGTTATACTGCCAGGGATTTTTTCAGAAACACTATACAGTATCTCTCATGGAGTAAACTTCTGTACAAACGAATACCTTCTTCACCTTCTATTTTAGATCAAATGTAAGCCATCATGTTACTCTGTGGGTTCTCCTGTTTTCCTTGAGCCTTTGCTGGGATGGTAAATTTATCTAAGACAGGAGAATGTCTGCCTGTTACTTTAAGCCTATGCAAGCAGGAGGAACTAGTGTCCTGTATCCCGTCTTGTTTTCTGTTTTTGAGAGCTAAGCTACTTAAAGTCTTATGTAAAGTACTTTCTTACTGTTCTAGAACTTGCCCTACCATATGGAAACTGCTGTCTATTTGGTCTTTGAGTAGGTGGATTAAAAAGAGTCTCCCTCCTCCCCATTTTTTTTTAAGTTGTAGTGTGTAGTGGGGAAAGTTGTGTTCTCTGTTTTTGACACAATGATGACTTCAGATTTTCTGTGATATAAAAGGGCTCATTTGTCCATCCAGCTAGGTGTGTGGTGGTGTTTTTGTTTGTTTGTTTAACCTACCTATGTATAAAACAGGGAAACGTTTTGTTAAGGACTTGAAGTAGTGTGCCTTGCCCTGTCAATAGAGCACATTTGACCTTTTTAACTACTGTCTCCAGATAGCATGTAACAGAAATTGGGGCTAGCATACTGAGAGTTTGTGAAGGAAAAAAATATTGCAAGCAAATAAACAAAATCCTCACCTGGAGAGCTGAAGAGAGCAAATCGACATAACTAATTTGGTTAAAAAGCAAGACCCTGAAAACTTAAGAGACATCTTTGCCAAGAGGCAAGAAAAGCTTTACTATCATGTATCCAACAGGCATGGGCTAGCTATTTCAGGAAAAAAATAAAATATGCTTAATCTTTGCTCTGAATCCAGAAAGAACTGAACAGAGCCCAAGGGAAAAAAAAACATTTAAACATTGTGAATTGTTCAACTTTTGCTTTGTCTTCCAGTATGTAATTATTATGAATGCATGTAACTGGAAGGCTAACTACAGGACTAAACTACTTATACTACTCCTTCACTGTTTGTTTTTAACACACATACTTTTATCCAGCTGTATTCACACCTGTTCTTAGTTATTTGTAGTGATCTTTTCAGTTACATGAATAAGTGGTGGTTACATGTATTAGAGAGCATACCCCCTGTATAAGTACAGCATGTAGTAGTAGTTATTTGTAGTACATTAGGGACTCTAAACCCCAACTAAGGTCAAGTCTGATTGTGCTGTACAAACAGAAGAGATTGTCCCTACCCCAAGGAGCTTACAATCTACATAGACAAGCTGTATAAGAATGGCAAGGTGAAGTGACTTGCCCAAGGTCACACAGCAGGCAAGTGGCCAAGCTGAGAATAGAACCCACCTTTCCTGATTCCCAATCTGGTTTCCTGCCCAATTGACCACATGACTTTTCAAGTTTAGTCCTTTTTGTACCCAAATGGGAATGGAACTGTCCTTGGCTCATTTCCAATATGGCTGGGTGCAAAAAAAAAAAAAAAAAAAAAAAAAGGGGGGGGGGGGGGGGGGAGCAGAAATCTTAGTAGGTTTCCAGCCTAGCTGTGCAAAATTCAAGAGGCTTTGGAGAGCAGGAAAACAGAGTTGGGCAAATATCCACACATTAGGGTGCTTCTTCAAACCAATCTCAAACTTCAAGAGGCTCAATCAGTAGGAGCCGACAGCCAAGGCTAGAGCTGAGAGTAAAATCAAAGCTTTAAACTTTCTGTGCCTTTAGAAAGGAAATCAGTCAAGAAGATATGAAAATCACAGGGCAATATCCCATAGTACCATGCTGCTTTTCTTTGAGACCCGTGCCTCATGCTGCCGCAAGCTAACTACATGTCCCTGAATGTGACAATCAACCATAGGTTGGCTTGTTTGCTGTATGTTTTAGCAATTATCTCTTCCAGCAAGTGTAGCCCTATTTGCTATACAAAACATGGAAGCAAGTGTGTTTGATACACTAGGATAATAGCTTACAGCATGGCTCACTTGTGTCTGAAGAGGAATCTGTTAACTTGAGCCATTTGAGGGTTACTGTTGGCACAGCCAAAAGGGTAAAGTTTACATATTTGTAGATTTGTATTTAGGGTGTAAAAATATGTAGTGTACGTGATGTTTTCTAGTAGAACATACTCCATGTAAGTGAGGTGCATCAAAGAAAAACAGTTAGAGCCACACCAGCTGGCGTGTGTGTTCCCCACAGCAAGAATAAGAATTATGTGACCAAGAGGAAGTGAGTGTTGTGGTTTTTGTTTTTTTCCCCCCTCCCCACCATTAGGAGTTTCTCCCTTCCCCTGATGGAATTTAAGTTCAGAGGGAGGGAAAATCATCCTAAAAACAAACTATTGAGGCTGGTAACTAACGTTGGATCTCATTAAAACCAAAATGAAAAATTAAAACAATGATCAAACACAACATGTTGTAAGCTATATTTCCAAAGGATTACCAGTGAATTTCAATGACCCAACCTTACTTTGCTTTTGTGTAATTTTAATATTTTATCAGCCTATTAAAATTTTCCTTTTCATTAATATGCTTGGTGAATACTGTTTACTGGTTCACTGAACTTTGATTTCAGCAATTAATTATATTCTGAAGGGGTATGTTTTACATAGGTCCCAGAATTCTCAGCATGCCTTGTCTGTTTCATTGCATGCCCAGAGACACTTTGAAAAGAGGTATGTTTGCTGCAAACAGCTAGTTGCAGTAATTAAGTATATCCAAAAACAGACAGGAGGATAGGTTTTGGGTGACTGTTTTCATTCTTCTTCTGCAATGTTGTGTTGAGAGAATTATTTCTGCCTCCTTAACTAAATATACAAGAAACTAATAAGCGAGAACTTCCAACATTCAGAGAAAGCAGTCTCACTTTCACAAATTTGGAGCACCTCTGAATTCCCATTGAAATAAATGGGAGCTGCAGGTGCTCAATGTCTCTGAAAAACCAGGTAACTTAATTACCTGCTGAAGTGCATTCCTGAATTGAGGCCATAGTTAGAAGCCTGGATGTGGATTTAGGAGCCTAGCTTTTAGGCATTTGGGGTCAGATTCTCCACTGCTGTAGCTCCATTAATTTCAATAGTTGTTTACATCAACTAAAAATGTGACCCGAAGGAGGAAAGTATTTTTTTAAATACTGAAGCCTGCAATTTCCCCGAAGTATTAACTGCGCACTCAGAAACCCCATGGCGAGAAGATGAGGTACTATAGGAAGTAAAAAACTTTGCTGTCAGTTCACACTGGTGCAAATGTGGAGTACCGTGAATAAGGCTAGTATAACTGGTGACCATTTGGGGAACCTACCCAACTTACGAATTGGGTGTTTGTATGAACTGCCTGTATGCATCTTTATCAAGCTGTAAACTTCAATTTGAACATGTAGCCCTTGTCCTCCTACTTCCGTGTTGGACTGAAATTCCAACAAAGTAATGAGACAAGACTGACCATAGAAGATCATTAAATGATCTCTCTTCAAATATAAACATCCTGGACAATAGCTGGCTCCTAGCCAGGAGAACTGTTTGTTGGGGGGGGGGGGAGAGGTTGCCTACTACTGAAGTCACCTGATCACCTGAGGAGGTTGATCAGGGACTCACTTGCCAAGAGTAGATTGGAAAGCTATGACGTCAGGAGCTGTTCTACGTTGGGTCTCTGGCCATTTTCACTGCCTCAAGATGAGGAAAGCTGCTGTTGGATCCTGAAGAGATAGGGGAAACTTTGGCTACCAGAACCGAAATGGACTCTCAAAGAAGAGTGAGTTAGATTGAAGGGCAGTGCACTGGGTGTTTGTCTTCTAAATGGCCAGTGCGTTCTTGTGCTTTACTCTTGTAAGTAAAGAGCAACAGTGTGTTAAAACCCTATGCAAAGTCCCTCTATTATGTGCTACGCTTATGATGGGCCCCTGAAGAGCTAATCTACCAAGCCCAGAAGGACGGGGTTCTGGGAAGGGCTTTGTATAAGCCGTTGTGGAGGGCTGAGGAAGCCTGCACTAGCTTCAGAACTCCATCAATAGGATTGAGGTGACCTTCCCAGTGTCAAGAGAGATATCAGAGGCAAGGGTCACACTTGAAGTGTATGCCCAGAGGCCCAAAGCCAGGAACAATGCATAAACTCTGCTCAGAACCCAGCAACCTAAAAGCATGTGGGATTCAGTGGTTGGAGCCCCTCAAAGCCGTGCCCACTAGGAGGAGTTCAACAGGGTTAGTGATAGGAACAAAACTTATTTCAGAATATGGGCCCTATTTTGCAACCCTTAGTCATGTTGGTTAGTGTTTACTCAAATATGATTAGAGCCACAGACATAAATGAGACAACTCAAGTAACTATTCAACCTAAACATTACAGAGTAGCCCTGATTCAAATCCCATTGGAGCAAAGGGAAAGTCTCCCATTGACTTCCATGGACTTTGAATCAGACCCTATGATAAATAGTGTATGATTAGAGCTATCTGACAATCGAGTTAAAATGTTGAGTCCTATCAGTATTTTCCTGTGACCCTTTTGTAACCCTTGGTGTTTCATATCATCCACAAAAAGCACAGGAGTATTTGTGGCACCTTAGAGACTAAAATTTATTTGTTAGTCTCTAAGGTGCCACAAGTACTCCTGTTCTTTTTGTGGATACAGACTAACCAGGGCCGGCTCCAGGGTTTTGGCCACCCCAAGCAGCCAAAACAAAACAAAAAAAGCCGCGATCGCGATCTGCGGCGGCAATTCGGCGGGAGGTCCTTCACTCCCAGGCAGAGTGAGGGACCGTCCGCCGAATTGCCGCCAAATACCTGGATGTGCCACCCCTCTCCAGAGCGGCTGCCCCAAGCACCTGCTTGAGAAGCTGGTGCCTGGAGCCGGCCCTGAGACTAGCACAGCTGCTACTCTGAAACCGTACCTTCCAAAATCTCCATATCAGCACAGGATACACTTTGGGCATTCCACCCCTTCCACATTTTTTCATAAACCAGGACCCCAGTATACTATTTAGCTTCCTCAGTCCTTTCCCTAAGGTGTAAAGACAACATAAAAATAAGCCAGAGTGATGAGGAAAGCACTTAAATGCTAAGAGAGTATGAAGGTCTTATTATATTAGCAACTTTCCACTTTCTTACATAAGTACCATATCATTAGTATTTGCTTCCACTAAAGGCCTCTCCCATATAATTATACTCTAATGCATTTTGCCCATCGTTACAGGATTAGAATAAATGTTAATATAAACTGGGATTTTTCTTTGTCCTTCATTAAATTCTTCTAATAAAACCTGTAAGAAGAGGTACAACTAAATAGCACTACTGTGAACCTAAGTGACAGACTACCACTAAAAGGATACATTAAAACACTGCAGGCATAAATGATGATGTACCCTCCTAGTCAGCCTGCCTTAGGACCCTCTCTGGGTATGTCTGCAATGCAATCCCTCCCTTCCACCTGTAGCAGAGAGTCTCGGACGCTGGATCAGTAGACCCTGGCTCACGCTACGGGGCTAAAAGCATTAGTATAGATGTTTGGGCTTGGGCTGGAGCCTGGCCTCTGACACCCTCCCCCTCACCAGATTGACTCCAGTTCAGAGATGTTCTACCACAGGTTTCTTGGTGGTTGTTTTTTCCCCCCTGTTTTTTCTATTTTTGGTAGTGTAGACATACTCTCTGTGTCTGAAAACACAAAGAGGCAGGGGAGTAAGCATTAGGAGCTCCTTGTTCCCTTACTCTGCCTCCAAAGCAGCAGGGATTGCACTGGAAAGTTGTTAAAACCTGAGGTTGTTCCACTCCGAGAATGTTGCCTAATCACATGCACTTTTATTAGGACATCAGCACATTCAAACAGGCAAGCACACTATGAAAGCATTACAGAGAGCACGAACACCTGCAGCAAAGCACTTGCTGTTCCCCAGGCTAAACTGACCTGAGAGCAGACTTCTAGATTGAGACCCACAGGGCGGAGTAGGTGGAGTTCTGACTCAGTCCTTTTACTTACCAGCCATAGCAGTTAGTTGGCTGGCCTCATAGTGTGTGTGTGTGGGGGAGCTTCTCTATGGAAAAAGAGAGGAATTTTCCTCTCCCCAGAGCAAAGGGGAGCAGTGGGAATGTTGGGACTCGGAGTCACAACTTGTTCTCTGGTGTGCCCCTACAGCAACGTGGCTATGTACTCCCCCCTTGCACAGGGCAGACACACTGTAAAGTTACAGGCTATACCTATGTAAGTGCAAGGTACAATTACATTTATTTTAAACATACTGCATTTTCCGAAACTTGGCTATGTCCACATGACAGGCTTGGTGATGATCAGATTAAGGGCTTTGCAGAAATGAAGTGGATGTAGTAAAGACTGTCTTCAAGAGGCTATTACTAAATACTCCAGTGTGGTGTGTCCTCAGACAACACAAATATACAAAAGATATATTACAGGATGTAAGACAAAAAGAGTCCAATAGCTATCAAGGCAGAAAAAGGGAGAGAGCTTTATATGTGTGACAAGATTAAGGAGATCAAGTGAAGAAAAGTTAGGGTAAAGATGCTCAGAGGGGATTGGTTCATATCCTAGATCTGTGTAAGAAAAAATAAGCAATTTAAAATGGGCCCTCCAAAGAGTGGCACTGGTACATTTGTAACTGAGAGTCTGACACTATTCTAGCAAAGTTCAGAGGAGCTTTTGTAATAAGTAAAATAAAACCTTTAGATCCATGCTCTGCATTCTCTCCCCACTTATCATCCTTAGTCAGCTTGTCAATTGACAACAGGCATAAAATGTTTTCACTTCCAGTAGTCCATTTGCACCCACTGGCTTTCTCTGAATGTGCAGATCAGATAACCTAACCATTTCTCTTAATGGGTGAGACTGGTCTCCAGAGCAGCCAGGAGGTATGTAGCCTCTGTCTTTTTCCTGCCTGTGGTAATCCTGGGGTTAGGCATGGGTGCCTCCTTCCGTCTGAGTGTTGCAAATCCCAGGGGGCACTCTGGTCTTCATAAACAGGTGTCTTATCAATACTAAATTACAATAATCGGTCTGCCTGCATTTGGAGGGGATGGGAGCTCCTGAGTCCCCTTCCCCAAGCCCTTTCAATGTAGCAGCAGACTCACTTCCCTCAGGAGGAATCGAGAAGTTCGCTGTGAGGCTTGCTGGGCCTAATCTGCCCAGCCAGTATATCAGAGTCTATTGCCTCCTTGTAGAGATATGGGATTAGTGAGCCTCCTCCTTGAGGGCACTTTCCCTGAAGCTCTCCAGGGGGCAGTCAAATTGCTCTCTCTCAGAGCTGCTCACCCACTGATGGGAATTTCCTGCTTCTTAAACCCTCTAATCTGCCTCTACTATGATTGACGGAGTGAGAGAGGGGCAGTCATTCCAGCCCACAGTAGCACTTAACCCCTTTGTCACCAGTGTGGGATTCGTACAGCTCATCGCACTGCCCCATTCAGCGTAAAGTCACACAATATGCATATCCTCCTGGACATGGAAACAGCTCAGACTCTCAATAGGCTAAGTCCTATTATTACTTCCAAAATACATATTACAGAGCTACGCCAGGATAAACTTCCCGCCAAGAAAATAGGACACAATTAAACAAACAGCTAATCACCCCACATTCAAAGCAACTGATGTAATTTTGTGTAATTTACCTAGCCGCTAGAGCTGGTTCCATTTTTTTCCATTACAATTTTTTTTCAATAAAAGTGGCTTTTCTAATCACGCTGTAACACTAACAGTAAATGTTTGAATTCCTCAAATTTTCATTGGAAAACTGAAGACATTCACTCGCGTTTTTTAAATTTAAATGAAAATGTTGGCTTTCCTTCCCTTTTTCCTTCCCCTCCATCTTTTTCCCCACCTTTTTTGATGGAGAAAAAGATGGAGGGGAAGGAAAAAGGGGAGGAGCAGAAAAAGCAAGGAGGGGAATCTTTGGGGTTTTGGTTGAACAATGTCTTTTGAAATTTTGCATGGAAAGTCTTTTTAAAAAAAAAAAAAAAAAAAAAAGGCTGAGCCCTACTAGCTGATTTCAGCATCCAGCACAAGCTCTTAGTGGTATTTTAACGTGCGCTCTTTGTCTAAGTAAATCTCCCAGGAGAAGGGTTGTGTATGAAGCAGCATTTCAGGTTGGTAGGGCATTGTGGTGGGGATGGTTTGTTTTTTTGTTTAAGTACACACTACTATGTGTTAGAGACGTCAGGTTGAAAAAGCGTACTCTGCACTCGATAGGGAAGGTGATGTGATTTGTGTTGGTGCTTGATGCCTATGAGAGTTCATTCCACACTCTGAGCCCCCAAGAAATCTTTCTACCATTAGGTTGAGAAGATAGTTCCACTGTGCCTGAGGAGCAGAGTTGTTGAGCATGATCCTCTTCTGAGAGCTTTAGGTGATTGCTGGACCCGGGACATGGAGTGCTTTGAAGATAAGGAGTAAGACCTTGAACTCACTCAGTTGTCTATGGGAAGGCAGTGTACAGAGCAGAAGAGTTTGGTAACTCACGGTGGCCTGGCTCCTCAACCACATATGCTGCAGTGTTCTGTGTTAGCTGGAGCTTCCCAAGGGCTGATGGCTTCATGCCCAGATCTATTGCATTGCTGTAGTACAGATAAGAGGTGATGGAGTATATGAGATAAGGTCATGGGACAGTCTCTTCTAATCAACTAGTAGCTTCTCTTCATACTTGCACATGGAGTACCAATATGGGTAGTCCATGAACTCAAATAATGGAGTGTTTTATGCGCCTTTATTTCCCTATACAAACATGTTAGGTGACACTCAATTGAGCCCTTAAAATATTGAAGGCCACAAAACAGCCCTTGGATAATAGCCATGTTTGTTTTTAAAATCTAATTATATACTGTAGTCTCCTGGAGTCCTCAAAAGAAATATTCTAATTGAATATATATATTACAAATGAAATTGAAGAAAAATGGTAAAGTAATTTGCTATCTGAATGTAGTTTGAAAAGGAGCAATGATTTTATTGTGTAAAAATATAGATCTAGAATGAAGTGAATGTTTTAACAAGCAAATTAAAAGTAAATGAATCAACAAAATTCACAAAGCATGAGCTAAATATAAGCAGGGATGGAAGGAGTGGGAAGGATAAGGCTAGTTCTGCTGAACAGCTGATCAGTTCCTTTCTCAGTCTAAGAAACCCACCCACCGACCCACTCTCACTCTTTCACTGTAAAGAGGTGAAGATATGAGATGAAGGCACCTGAGCAATCATTTCATCAAGGTGATGCTTACTGGAGTATGATGTGACCGTCAGGGTTCAAACACCCCACCAGGAGAAAAGATGGTTTAACTCCTCCCAAAATAAGCAGTTACACCAACTGATTGTATACTGTGTCATTGCGCTATAAAATCTGTTGAGTAAAGTCTTATTATGAAAGCTTGTAATGCTCCATGTATGAGATATGACTACAGGCCATGTTTTATGAATTTATGTATTTGTGCATATAGAAAACTGTGTGCTCATAAACTTCAGCCCCACTTCACAGCAGGGTGGTGAGCAGTCAGGCTGGGAGGGGCACCTCCCAAAACAGTTGTTCACTGGGTTGCTGGAACAATTTTTACTGTGTGTGTGGAGGGGAGGGAAGGGGGGATGCTGAGAGCCATTGAACCAAGCTATAAAACCCTGTATATAATGGAATCCACTTCAAGCCGGGGGTGCTGCAGCACCCCTAGTTCCAGCACCTATAGTTGTTCACAATAAACCAGCTTCAAATAGCTATCCATTGTCCAGCCCAGGAAAGAACAATGGTGGACCATTAGAGTTAATGGGAAGATATTGAGACAACTGGAAACCGAGAAGAATATCCTAGCTCCCAAACATCAAATCAGGAGGGAATTTTCCCACTCTGATTGATCATGAATCACCATGGACTGAGAGATGGTTTTAAAAAAAAAACTTTTAAAACTAGGCTTGGTAATTAGGTTTTTATCCAGAACTTGAGGGCCAGTCTTAAGGCAGAAGGCTGTTTGTGAATACTGTATCCCTCCTATAGTGTGGGGGAGGGGAGTTTGCTGGGAAATGGCTCAAAGGCAAGGAGTAACTCCTACTAGAAAAGGAATTTTCAGCTAATATGGAAGTGTAAAGCCTGAGGTTGCGTGTTTATTTTCTGTGCACCTGGTGCATGTTTGCTTTCCCTTACAATTTATCTTTGAATATGTAGCTTTTCTATTAAATATTTTTTTTTTAAT